>NC_090298.1:77836710-78150526 GCF_039906515.1 Pseudorca crassidens
TTCAAAATTCTCCCTCAAGAGTGGCGACTCTCAGTAGCAGTCGTGATTGGAGCTCCTGCCCTCTAGCAGCTGTCAGGCATCCCTGGAGGACTGCTCAGCCCAGAAAATTTGGGGAGAGATCTTCCTTTTCCAGCCTATCATGGTCACTGCTTACTGTTTATTATCTGGGCCGGAATGGTCCACTGTAAGGCTGGAGGTTCCGTTCCCCAAGCCCACTCACCTCGCTCCACCCGTGCCCAACTCAGGCGAGGTGGCCAGGTTCTCATGACTGGGGAATTCAGGACACCTCACAGCTATATGCCATCTCTGCAGAGAGCCTGCCGTCTTAAAGGAACGGCTTTAAGGAACTACCTAGCTTTCAGCCCTATACACAACTTGCTACCCCTGGCCCCTTTCTCCAATGCAGGGAAGTCACCTCCAGGGTCTCACACTTACCTTCTTCAACTTCAGTACCAGCTCTATCTTCTCTTACCTCAGGTATGAACCCAGTCATACGGTAGGCAGTTTAATGACCATTTGGAGAATCCCAATTAAAGAGACACTTTAAAGAAAAGGCTGGGAGGGAGTTGCCATTCTCGTATCCCAGAAAGTTGCTTTCAGCCCCAGAAGCATAAAGGTCACTCCAGTGCTTCGAGGCAGGACCTGGAAACGCAGCACAAAGGCTGATTTGTTCATTCGCTAGAGACTACTAAAATAATAAGAGCAGTATCAAAAGTGATATCTCAATAGATTTTCCTGCTACGGAAGCAGCCGAGCATGAATTCTCTCAATCTCTGCATCCTCCACACCCAGAAACTGAGCTGCACTCACACCCCTCGTGATCTTTCTCTAGTTTCATAAGATGTGATGCCCCATTTCATTCTGGGCCCACTCAGTTAGACTTGCCAAGATCAGGCTCCACAGCCATCCTCCCTCTTGAAACTTCATCTTTTCCTCTTGCAGGTGTGTGTTGCCTTCAGACTATAAGCTTATTAGTTTCCCTCCCATTCATTAAAAAAGAAATCTGTCTTAGGCCTCATATTCCCTGGAAAATGTCCCATGTCCTCTTCTCTCTTATCCAAACTTCTTAAAAGAGTAATCTGTACTCAATGTGACCACCCGGTATACCATTCGTTCACTCTGCGCCCCCTGCGATCTGGCTGTGCTCTTGTTAAGGCCACCAGTATCCTGATTACAAAATCTAATGGATGTTTTCCAATCTTTGTTTTGCTATACATTTCTGGGGCGTTTGGCAATGTGGATCACGTGCACTCCTGCCCCCCCAAAGTAATAGTACATTTCCCAGTTTGTCTCATTCATTTCTATTCCTTCTTAACCGTGGGCTCCTCCCTCTCTACCCACCACTCACATACTTGTGTTCTCCAGGTGTCTGTTTTCAGCTCACTGCTTCTCATTATAGATACTCTTCTTGGGTGAATTTATCTACTCTCAGGAGTTCAACTACCACCTGTATGCTAATGACTCTCTAATTCGATCTCCTACTCAGATTTCTTCCCTAAGCTTCCGACTCACCAATTCCATTACCTGCTAGGTACCTTCGCTTGGATATTCATCAGATATTTCAGATTTGATTCCTCAAAAACTAAGTAGCACTTCCCTCCAGACTCAGTCTCTCTCTGTTTGTGGTGTCACCTTCTCTTTACCCAGTGATCAAAGTTATAAAATAACAGCCTTGACTTTTCTGTCTTCCTCACCCTCTTCATCCAACTGATCATTACATTCTGATGGTTTCCCCTCCCATGGATTCCTCAAATCCATCCTCTTCCCACCCATCACTGCTGCCATTGTCAAAAGCATCTTCTCTTCCTGGACTGACAGAGCCTCCTAACTGGCCTCCTGGTTTCCAGACTTGCTCCCTTCAGTTGAGCTCTTTCCAGAGCTACCCGAATGATCCACATAAAACACAAAACTGACCCTGTCCCTCTCCGCTAAGCCATTCCATGGCTTCCTGGAATCTACATGAGCAAGTTCAGCTTCCTTTCCTGGCATGCATGGCCCTCTGTGGCTGTCTCTTGCCTAATTCTCAGTCCTTGGCTCCTACCATTTGGATTCCAGCAACACTCAACTGGCAGTAGTTCCTTGTACACATCTCATTCTCCCTCTGTTCCTTGTTTCTGCTTTAAAATTAAATGTCATACTTTAGACTGTCAGGTTGGCATTATAAGGGAAGTTTCAAGTTCATTTGCTATTAAATATTAGAGCCTCTGTGCTTAGGGGCGGAGGAAAGAAGAGAAAAGGCTCATAGCTACAACCTCATTTCAGCCCCTTTCTCCCCCCACACAGACAAAAAGAGTACTGGGCTTGAGATATTTGTGTGTCCTGCTTAATTTAAAGCTGTCAAACATGTTCGGTTTTCACTCCAGGCTGTTTTTCCAAACCCGTGAAACTCTGTTTGTTACGAAGAGTGCGCTGCCCTCTAGAGGTGGCTTTCAGGGACAGAGCATATCACATCCGCACTTTTAAAGCATTCTGCAGTTTCTCATGAGAAACAAATTTCATAGCAAGACCTTTACTGTTACTGCTATTCGTCCAAAATGTGCTTTCCCAGGTATGATTCTGATTCACAAAATTTTTATTTATTTCCATAATAGTGTTTGGGGAGAAATCACATGATGTACCTCAAAGTGCACTTGATTTGGAGTTAGAGGACTCAAGTTCTGGTTCAAGTTGTTCCACTAATGTCTGCGAACTTAGATCTCTCATCTGTTAATCAAGGGGTGCAAGACCCCATCCAGAAAACTGTGAGTCATCTGAAAGTATATTTTGGCAATAAAACTGGAAACAGAAACATCAGTAAATACTTATTATATATATTTATATAATTATATTTATATATTATATATATTATATAATATGTATATAATATATTATTATTATATACTAAGTATATGCAAGACACTAGGCTAAGAGCTGTTTTGCAGAGGTTTTGATCTTTACATTTGATCTTTAGAAAGTTAAATGAAAAATATTTGAAAAAAAAATTGGAAAACATTCAGGGTTTCAATTTAAATGAATGAGTTTAACCCTGATCCCATTAAAACCTGAAAGTGAAACTGAGCTAAAACAAATGTAAAACTTACCCTGAGGTTTCCAAGAGTCTATTACAGTATGAAAGCAGAAGTGAGTCATACAGCCACACACACACACACACACACACACACACACACACACACACTTTAATTTGCCAATAAGCTGGTGTAAACCTCCTTTAGCCTGATTTCCCCTCCTCTATTTTCAACCAAAAGAAGAAAAACGAAGTCTTTCATTTAATGATTTGAGCCAACTATGATCGCTATACACTGTGTAATGATGACTGATAATAGGTAAAATTGTATTTATTATCTTACAATGGCAATTGACTCCTGAGAATTTCTTTGAATGCTAGAGAAAGGGAAAAATGATTAAGACACCATTTATGTTCATAGTCAGATTGGGAGGAAGAGGCCACAAAGCCCAGAACACAGTAGCTGGGAGACAAGAAGTCTGTGTTCCTATGAGTCCACTTATGCTTGGAGGAGTCTGGGGGCACCAGGTGAATCTTCTGTAATGCAGGGAGCCACATCTGTATACTATGCTTATAATGCTTCTCCCGTGCTGTGTCATGTTAACACTCCCTTTGGCATCTGCCTCCTTGAATGAAAGATGCTACCAAGGTCAAAGCTGGCCTGCTGTGATAGGAGACCAGCAGCCCAAGTGGATGGAATCTTTTCCTCAGTTACATGTCTAGATGTCTTTGGACCTGATTTCTCACATCAAGCTCATAACTTTACCTCTATTTATCAGTTTTACTGTCTGTAATTTGTCAAAGTCCTGTGGACATTATCAGAGAAATGTACCTAAGAGGGTATCCCAAACATTTTGAACGCATACAAGACATTATTACTTAAAATTATCTCTTAAGATTCCATAGCTAAGGAACCCTTTAAAAATCTTTTGGGGGCCTTGGCCTAATCTATTCAGAATTACTTGCTGGAGGTACAGCTGGGAAGTAAGTCTTGAAAGGAGAAATGAAGAGAGTGAACAGACTTTACTAACAGTGTCCATAGTTCTATTCCTGAAAGTTGTGGCATAACTGTTTGCTAGACCACAATCATTAAGAAATTCTCAGCATCATCTTTCACGTGTCAGACTGAAAACGCCAAAACAAACAAAGAAAAACCGAAAAACAAGGACCGAATTTTATCCTCCTCTCATATTTCAAATGCATTTCAAAGTTCAGTTACAAATATTGTTAAGGTAAGAATCTTCACTTGCTGTTACATAGTTCTCGGATTTATGACAATCACCGTATGCAATTGTCTCTGCCCTTGTCATGCTTTACTTTACTTATCAGTCTCCTCTTCCCTTTCTTCCTTCTTCATAATCCTGATTTATCCTATTAATAGAACTTTAAATTTGGTAGTCATAGTATAGGTAACTCACAAGACCTAACAGTATATTGAGATAATGAAAAGTACTGAACGCTGAGTCTGGAGGAGGAAAAGTGGTTCATATCGCTTCTCCCTCAAAGCAAGCTGCTCTGAGCTTCAGTCTAAAGAGAATGAATTTTCAATACGTAGGAACGTGATTTGGTGGATGGTCTTGCTGCTCTCCTGAGGGAGATCCTGTTGCTCTTCCTGGAAGGAGGGTGCGTGGTGAGCAGCGGATGCCCTGCCCGGAGGCCATGGTAATTGGAAATGTAGCAGAACATCCTGTTCCTGGGAGAACTTCTGCTTGGTTGTTTGTGCTCTAGAGGCTTGGCTCCTGGCGTTCTTGCGCAGACCTTTGGACCCTGGCAAGGCCACTTGTGTTTCTGTCTTGGTGTGTGTACTAGCCTGGCTCTGGTTTTGCGTGGGATGTGGCTGTGGCAGCTGCTCGGACTGCCCGGCACGCGCTTGCCCACGAGCCCTCTGCTAAGTATCCGAAGCAGCAGTAGCACATGCACTTCACTGGGAAATGAAAACTATTACTTGAGCAAGAAAGTGACAAAGCATCTTTCCTAATTCTTGCCTAAAGAGCGAGGGGCCAGCTTCTGGCTTTAATGGTGATTTTTTTAAGTTTTTGACTATTGCCAGATACCAATGCTAAATACTTTTAGCTGTACGACTTGATTTGAATAGTACATACCAGAAGAGCACAATCAGAGGCTCTTGATGACATAGTACCAAGTGAGGATAATAGCATATGATCCCAAGAAAATCATTCAAACAGCTTAGGGGCTTGGTATTTGTATCTGTAACATGGAACCAAAAGGTAAAAGCAGTATGAATAACAAAACCTTCCTCACTGGGGTTTTGGGAAGGATACCAGGTAGTCCTCGTGAAGTATTTTAAGTCTCCCGGAAGGAGGGCCCATTTTAAATTCAAGGTATTACTATCACTAATTCTTGGTCATGACATTGTACACTATAAAAGGGAAATGAAAGAGTGGATGAGTTAAGTGATGAGCCTAAAACCACACAGTGAGCTGGGGAAAACCCCCAAAAAGAGAGCTGTAGATTTGTTTCATCAAGAAACACAGCTGGGCTCCCCTGGTGGCGCAGTGGTTGCGAGTCTGCCTGCCGATGCAGGGGACACGGGTTTGTGCCCCGATCCGGGAGGATGCCACATGCCGCAGAGCGGCTGGGCCCGTGAGCCATGGCCGCTGAGCCTGTGCATCCGGAGCCTGTGCTCCGCAGCGGGAGAGGCCACGACAGTGAGAGGCCCGCGTACCACAAAAAAAAAAAGAAACACAGCTATATCTGGGCAAAGCGCCAGAGTTTAAAGTGACAAGGACACTTGACATAGACCCTGAATTCACAGGCATGTAGACAAATAATACAGTTACACTGGTACAATACACGTGGAGTCACAGCAGTCCTTGTCTTTGGAGGGGAGGGGCGGTGGGTCCTGCTCAGGACGAGACTCTTCTGTGACTGATTTGCAGGTGCAGGGAGCAGGTGACCTCTGGGAACTCCCCGCAGGTTTCTGATGGTGACTGGCTGGGGAGGCTGCAGGTGGAAAGGGACAAAAATGCCTTGAGCTCTGCACGGTGGGATCCTACCTTCATGCCCCAGACACTTTAACTGTTGCCCAAACTCATGGCCCGACAACCAGGAAAGCATCACAGAAAGATGTTATGGCAATCAGTTGTGAAATGGAAAAGTCGACTGGGCAAGACTTTGTCAGCAGTCAGTATGAAGAGAAGAAAGGAAATTCAGCCAAGCAATGTCTTTGCTGTTTGCCTCAAGGTTATATTTTGTAACACATAATGGCAACAGTTAAACAAGGACACAATATTATCTAATTTGTGCTGTTGTCTTCCCTGCATCTGGAACATTTTCTGCAGGAGCCGCCTTTGTCTCTGGCATCCTCTGGCAAACAGTTCCCTTTCAGCTCAGGTCTTTTTGCAGAAGGAGCTTGATGTTGCAAGCAGCGGGCTCCTTCTGCCCTCGACTTCTGCCCTCGACTCTCCGTGGTGGTTAACATGTCTTTCATTTTTTTCCAAGTTGCACTAGTCTGGTTCAATTTTTATTTCTGCTAATTTTTAATGAGTTAGTAACTCAGTGGTCCTGGCTCTGAATTTCTCAAATGTGGGTTGTTGGTAAGGATTCAATCAGCTTGTTGGCTCCTAATAGGTTCTGAAATCCAGTAACATTCGTGGCGTGTGTATTTACCCGGGTGGCTATTGAATCACAGAAGGAGAAATGGTCAAAGAGTAGAATCCAGTCAAAGCCTCTGTGGTTGCCAAGAGAGTTCTCATTGCGTAAGCTCTGCCCTCATTGAAGCATTCACCCTTCAAAGGAGGATGTTACTATCTCCTTTTCTTATCACTTACTTTATTTTACAAGAAACTTCCACATCTTCCAAACCAATAAGCATGTCAGATTTGGTCCAAGCTCTACAAAGTAAATGCTGTGAAGATTTTCTAATTAGAAATTCACTTATATTACAGCTATAACTCTATATGCTGAACCTTATTCAGAATGATAATGGAAATTAACTGAGAAGCCAGTCATTTATATCTAAAAGCTACCATCACCACATATGCTGAAAGAAGCATTAGTGAGTATACTTGAGATGTATTTACATGGAAAAAAATTAAAATAGTATAGTAGAGAAATTCTGACTCTAGGATTAATAAAACCATATTTTGTTAAACCCAAATGCCTAACCGATTATATACAAAAGGATAATTTATGCACAGCATGTAAATAATCATGATTCTCAGTGGGAATTATTTGCATTTCAATTGTCACTAGTAATGAAGAGCTGTGTCTTATTTGTCCCCTTGTCATTGGAAAGGATACTTTACCATAAATTTAATTCAAGTTTTTATCATAAAAGTATTACCCTAAAAAATCTTGGTCACAATCTCCTTTTGTAGAATGTCTTTCTTTTTGTCTCTGTTTTGTTTCATTTGTTTTTGTTGTTTTTGTTGTTTTTAAATCAACTGTTATAACTGATTGAGTAAGGTTCAAGGTGGTGTATGTATATGCTCTTCTGAAAGCCAGCCTGAAGGTTGAATTAGGGATAACAACTTCTGCTTTGACGAGAGGAGCTGAATTTGGGTTCTCATTTGTGTAGGTGCCAGGGTAACAACCCACAGTCTTCCCGAATGTAGTGGTTCTCATTTACATACCATATCCTCAAACTACCTCTACTATAACTTTCTTAATGTTTTTCTTTAAAATGATGCATCTTTCACTTAAATAAACTTTCTTTAAATGGAACTTTTGGATAATGACTTCAGATGAAAAACCAGAATTCCCTGCCACAATAGATGGCAACCATGAAAGGAAATAATGGTGAAAACAAGAAAATATTATTGGATTCCAGCTAGAAACTAGAGTCTGCCAAGGCACTGAACCTAAGGATTTCTCTCTGTTGGTTTCTCTCCTTTTTTTGTAAAGAGTTAAAGACACTAAATGGAGACTTTCTCTCAACATAGTGAGGAGTATAGGAAAACTGA
The DNA here is from genome assembly GCF_039906515.1 of Pseudorca crassidens. Lineage (NCBI taxonomy): Eukaryota > Metazoa > Chordata > Mammalia > Artiodactyla > Delphinidae > Pseudorca > Pseudorca crassidens. The sequence goes on from NC_090298.1 coordinate 77,844,640, forward strand.
AAAGGGAAGAAATTTCTCACAATGTGTTTGAGAGGTGTTACTACCTTCCCCCAACCCCAAATCACCTTCACCTTAGAAAACAATACTTCGGTAAAACCAATCAAACCCCATAAGTTTAACAGCTGGGGAGTGGGGGTCGTGTACAGCTCTCCAAGTGAGACCAAGCTGAACCTCCAGCTCTTGTTCTCCAAACAACTTCTTCCTCTTGGGGATTCTAACTGTTGCTGCTACCACTACGATGGCCTCCAGGTGAGTCCTCCTGGACATTCTGGCTTAAGTAGGAACACAGTCTTCCTTCCTTCCTTCCTTCCTTCCTTCCCCTGAGGACACCTGAGAAGAGACTGGACATTTACATAAGACTTTATAAAGAAATGGGATAACAGAAAGGAAATAAAGAGAATAACTTAATTTGCCTTTTTATCTTTCCCCTGAGGCAGTGGTTCTCAAATTTTAGCTTGCATGGAAGTCACCTGGAGGGCTTGTTAAAATACTGCATGCTGGGCCCACCCCCAAGTCTTCTGATTCAGCAGGCCTGTGTTGGGACGTGAGAAGCTACACCTGGAACGAACGCGCAGGGGAGGCTGAGGCTGCTCGTCTGGGAATCTCACTTGGAGAACCACTACCCAGAGGAGACGCGTTAAGGCCCAGCATCTCCAGCCTGCCAGCCTTTAAGCCAGGCCCAAGTCTGAGGTATGTGGGGACATTCCTTAAGGGCTGAATCCTAATTCTAAAATGGAGAGGCAGCTAATCTTATAAATAAGATTGAATTCAATTCTCTCTCTCAAGCTAGAATAGATCAGCTCTTCCCTCATAGTGTCTCACACGTCTCCCTCTCACAGAGGTCTCGCGGCCATAGTTCCTCAGTCCTAAGGTGCATATTTCCCACATTTTTACATCTCTGAAATTGGCATGCGTTTCACAGGCATTGTTAGTCATGCTGCAGATCGGGTCATAGTTGTTCAAGTTGTCATTTCTGCGTTTTTGGTACTGCATGAGTGGATTTCGTTGCCATTTAAAATGTTTTTAAAATTATGATACTGTGAACACTAAAACAAGAAGTTATTGTGTATGAAGAAAAGTGTGGGAACAGGGCAACGGGGCTTACAGTTGGTATTGAAGCAAATATTTTGTCACTAGAAGAACGATAACAATTCTGTATTTTTAAAAAGAGCTATGATATTATAGTTCTATCTTAAAATACTAACATATATAACACAGCCATTTAAAGGATGGTGAAAATGTTACTCTCACCTTAAAAATAAGGCATACCTAGATTTTAAAAATTCCTTTAGGGAAATACAGAAGCAAAAAAAATGTGAAGACCTCAGCTCTAGACGGCAGTTCTCCAAATGGGCCTCACAGTACTGGCACCTGGCCAGAATGAATTGTTTATCCATGGCAAAATGAGAAAGTAAGGACAATATATTCATTTTTTTAAAAAATGAAGCTAAATGTTTTCAGTTTAAAGTTCTGTTCTATAGTCTGAATTAGGTCCTTTCTACAGTTTTGGAGTAGAGGGAGTTAAAACATTTTTTTAGTTTCAAAATAATGACGTTAATACATTACAGGCTTTTTTCCCCTTTTCCACATTTCGTTTTAAAGCAACAGCTGGGCTTTACAGGGCCTATACAAAGAGGCTACATACATAGATAAAGCTGAGTTTCATTTTGCTACCGAGATACACACAAAAGTATGGCCATAACTTGGAAAGCATAGCAGTTGAAAGAGAAAAAATTGCCAAGTCCTGCCTTTGTCAGGATGGTAACTTTAACACAGACCCACATTTTAGGTGGATTGGGAGACCAGCCAAGGACAATATTAAAGGATGGTACAGCAAGCCTTAAAGCAATAAAGAAGATTCACATAGGCAGTTTCTGTTGGTGAGGCAATTGTGTTGGAGGGAAGGGGGTGTTGGGAGGGGGAGGGAATAGAGGGTTGTTCTTGTATAGCCTGGCATATAGTTAGTACTAAAATGTGTTGAATATATGAACAAATGTAGCATTTGAAAATTTCTCCCAGTAGGAATTTTTTCTCATTAGCTAATAGTTAGCTCTTTTTTTGAGTATTAATCTCATTACTCCTTCAAGGCCAAGCAAGATTATCAATCAAATGGTGTGAGAAGGAAATCACGTTTTAACTACGAAAGAAAGCAGTGGCTCATATGCCATGAAGAGAATTCAGATTAGAATGAATGAGAGTCAGGTAGCAGACAGAGTTAATATTCTAACAATTGGACTATGACCTAATGAGAAATTAAACACACTATCCTTTTCCTTTATGTCCTCATTTATTTTTGTTGGGGTTTGGGGGTATGTGCTGCCTTAATTTGCTTTCGATGACTGTATTCTTCCTGGGAGGAATGGAATAAGTGACTAATACCTGAAAAGTGGCAGGTACGTTGAAGTGAGAGGCAGAGCAGACATACATTTTCTGTGTCAAGCATAATTTCCCAGGCTGAATTATATTTGAGATTTGTTTGTATCGGTTCTTTCATTATCACTTAACACAAACAGCTGAAAAACCAGATCAAGTGGTTAAGTGTGGAATCACATGATGTAATGTCTCCTAGACACAAGGGGTCAGCATTTCAACACAGATGACTGGGTTGAGGGCTTGCCTTCAGTTCTGCTGCTCTGCTCGGGTTTGATATGTTTATGCGTGTGAGGCTGGATAGGGAAATTAAATTCAATTTGTATTTTGCACATCACTTTCTTCTCCAGTTTAGAATTTTGATGGCTCCCTTTTAAACTTAATCCATCTGCTATTGCCGTGGGAAATATCTAACAGCGAATCTTCCCAGTCTCATTGGCCCCCGTGGTTTCAGCAAGCTTCAGTGACCTCTTGATTTATATTGCTTTCCCTTTCCCTAAAAGAGATTCGTAAACTGAAAAGTCCTTAATCTATGCTTGCTTAATGAATGTCTTGGGTGATTTCCTAGACTGCACTATTTTATTGTTGCCAGTTTGTCAGGAAAAAGGGCTATGGGATGAATGAGACTGTATGTTGATTCTGGGTTTATTTGGGGCTTTTGACTTAGAATTGGGTTTCATGATCATTACTCTTTTCTTTCTAAATTGAAGTATAGCTGATTTACAATGTTGTGTTAGTTTCAGGTGTATAGCAAAATGATTCAGTTGTGTGTGTGTGTGTGTGTGTGTGTGTGTATTATATATATATAATTTATTCTTTTTCAGATTCTTTTCCATTATAAGTTATTGCAAGATATTGAATATAGTTCCCTGGGCTATACAGTAGATCCTTGTTGATTATCTATTTTATATATAGTAGTGTGCAGCTGTTAATCTCAAACTCCTAATTTATCCCCTCCCCCTTACCCTTCAGTAACCGTAAGTTTGTTTCCTATTTCTGTAAGTCTATTTCTGTTTTGTAAATAAATTCATTTGTATTATTTTTTTTAGATTCACGTATAAGTGATATCATATGATATTTGTCTTTCTCTGTCTGATTTACTTCACTTAGTATGATAATCTCTAGGTCCATCCATGTTGCTGCAAATGGCACTACTGCATTCTCTCTATGGCTGAGTAATATTCCATTTTATATATATACCACATCTTCTTTATCCATTCATCAGTCAGTGGACACTTAGGTTGCTTCCATGTCTTGGCTGTTATAAATAGTGCTGCTATGAACATTGGAGTGCATGTATCTTTTCAAGTTAGAGTTTTCATCTTTTCCACATATATGTCCAGGAATGGGATTGCTGGATGATATGGTAACTCTATTTTGAGTTTTTAAAGGAACTTCCAGACTGTTCTCCACAGTGAATGAACCAATTTACATTCCCACCGATGGTGTAGGAAGGTTCCCTTTCCTCCACACCCTCTCCAGCATTTATTATTTCTAGACTTTTTGATGATGGCCATTCTGACCAGTGTGAAGTGATACCTTACTGTAGTTTTGACTTGCATTTCTCTAATAATTAGCAATGTTGAGCATCTTTTCATGTGCCTATTAGCCATTTGCATGTCTTCTTTGGAGAAATGTCTATTTAGGTCTTCTGCCCATTTTTAAAAAACGTTTTATTTTATATTGTAGTATAGTAGATTAACAATGTTGTGATAATTTCAGGTGCACAGCAAAGCGACTTAGTCATACACATACACGTATCCATTCTCCCCCCAGGCTCCCCTCCCATCCAGGCTGCCACATAACATTGAGCAGAATTCCCTGTGCTATACAGTAGGTCGTTCTTGGTTATGCATTTTAAATATCTGCCCATTTTTTTTTGACAGGGTTGTTTGTTTTTTTGATATTGAGCTGTGTGAGCTGTTTGTATATTTTGGAAATTAATCCCTTGTTGGTCGCATTATTTGCAAATATTTTCTCCCATTCAGTAGATTGTCTTTCATTTTGAGTATGGTTTCCTTTGCTGTGCAAAAGCTTTTAAGTTTAATTAGGTCCCATTTGTTTAATTTTGTATTTATTTCCATTACTCCGGGAGATGGATTCAAAAAAATATTGCTGTGATTTATGCCAAAGAGTGTTCTGCCTGTGTTTTCCTCTAGGAGTTTTATAGTATCCAGTCTTACATTTAGGTCTTTGATCCATTTTGAGTTTATTTTTGTATATGGTGTTAGAGAATGTTCTAATTTCTTTCTTTTACATGCAGTTGTCCAGTTTTCCCAGCACCACTTATTGAAAAGACTATCTTTTCTCCATTGTATATTCTTGCTTTCTTTGTCATAGATTAATTGACCACAAGTGCATGTGTTTATTTCTGGGCTTTCTATCCTGTTCCATTGGTCTATGTATCTGTTTTTGTGCCAGTACCATATTGTTTTGATTACTGTATGGTAATCAAATCAAGCTTTGTAATATAGTCTGAAGTCAGGGAGTGTGATACCTCCAGCTCTGTTCTTTCTCAAGATTGTTTGGCTATTTGGGGTCTTTTGTGTTCATATACAAATTTTTAAATTATTTGTTCTAGTTCTGTGAAAAATGCCATTGGTAATTTGATAGGCATTGCATTGACTCTATAGATTGCCTTGGGTAGTATGGTCATTTTAACACTATTGATTCTTTTAGTCCAAGAACACGGTATATCTTTCCATCTGTTTGTGTCATCTTCAATTTCTTTCGTCAGTGTCCTGTAGTTTTCAGAGTACGGGTTTTTGTCTCCTTAGGTAGGTCTATTCCTAGGATGATCATTGTTCTTTGATCTGCCCTTTCACTGCCATTCCTGACTCAGTGCAAGAGCATGCTGCAGTATGTCTTGGGACATGCTATACTTTCCCCATAGTTAAAAAATTACATACAGTAAAATTCACTCCTTTTGGTGAACATTTCTGTGAGTTTTAACAAATGAATAGAGTTGTCTAAAACCACCACAACGAGGTAAAATTCTATCACCCCAAAATGTTCCTTTATGCTTCATCGTTGTAGTCAACCTCTCTGTCCATCTGGACCCTTGGCAACTACTGCTCTGTTTACTCTGTCATCATAGTTTTGCGTTTTCCAGACATTATATAAATGCAATTACATGGTATGTAAGCTTTGAGTCTGTATTCTTTCACTTAATGAATTTGAGATGCATTTGAGATTTATCCATGTTGCATGTACCAGTAATTTGTTGTTTTGTTGTTATCATTGCTGGCTAGTCTGTTTATCAGTTTACCAGTTGAAGGACATTTGGGTTGTTTCTGGTTTTGGGTGATTGTGAATAAAACAATCATAAACAGTTACATACAGATTTTTCTGTGAATATAAGTTCTCGTTTCTCTTGGGTAGAGGGATAAGTTAAAATATCCTTTATTTTCAAAATGATAAGGTTAATGCATAACAGACTTTCTTTTTTTAAAAAAATGTTTTTCTTTTCCACACTTCCTTTTAAAGTAACAGCCATGTGATCTACAGGGCCTGCACAAGGAGGCTCCCCACGAGTTGATGAAGCTGAGTTTCATTTTGCTGCTGATACACGTGGAAGTATGGCCTATAACTTGCTAAGCATTGCAGCTGAAGGTATCTAGGAGTGAAGATGATGGGTCAAGGACACTCTATATTTGCAATTGCTTAACGATCCTCTTCAAAACGCTCCAAACTCTCATGAGAGTTGAATACATGTACAGAGTCTAGATTCCTGCACTCAGAGAATGTTCATGCATTTATAGAGTTTAAACTGAAACAATAATATATTTAAGCCAGAAGAGATCTTATGTGACATTTAGACGTTGTTTTATAAACAAGCAGTTGAGGCCTAGAGAAAGGAAGGGGTTTACTTAAGGCCATTTAGCTAAACAGCCACACGTGGGTCTCTGGTCTTCTGATATTGTTTCAATTCAGATTTCTTACCATTTGTTAAATAATTATATTGACTCCCAAACAGAAGTAACAAAAATTATTAATTAACAGTATAAGCTTTTATAATGCTTTTAATTTATTAAAAGTATTTTTACATTTGCCATAACCTGTCCCTCCCGAGACTTTCCCATCTCAGTTACCAGCACCACCATCCAGCCAGTTACTCAAGCAAGAAACTTGGTTATTTTTGATGTTCTGAGCTTAGAAAATTCCGTGTCACAGAGCGGACATTCAGTAAATATTTGCTGAGCGAAAGAGTACTTGGACAGATATATGCATTTGAAATGTCTAAAATCTGATGTAATTCACACTGCTTTTGTATCATAGGTCGTAAAGGCTTTCACATGAACAATGAATCTCAAACATTTGGCACGTAAAGCACTGGATGCCTTTTGGTGTGCTTTCTAATTTTTAAGGTGATTTGAAATAACTGACCATATTTTATAATGCAATAAGATTATATTTTTATCATTCATTTTGTCCATTTCTTCCCTTTTTTCATGAACTATTTATAAGGTTGTTATTATGTACTAGACCCTGTGCTAGCACTGGTGATAAAGATATGAACAAGAGAATTATCTTCTCTGCCCTCAGGGTGTTTACAGTTTGGCAGGAAAGGCAGACAGAACAAATAATGAGAAATGTCCCTTTTCATGTGAGTGTGATGTATTATGGGAGTGTGTAGCAGGTGCGCTCAACTCAGTCTGAGAATGAGAACAATATGGAATCAGTAAAGCCTACTGAGGGAGGTGACATCAGAGGGGATCTAAGAGTAGGGTAGCAATGAGCAGGTGAAGAGCGAGGGGGTGCATGTTGCAGGCAGAGGGAACGGTGTGTGGAAGGAAGGAAGAGACATTGCACATTAAAGACAAACAACAACTGCCCCAAACCTAGAAGAAGGCCTGTGGGGTTGGATCAGGATGAGTGATGGGAAGAGTGATGTGACCGTATGTGCATGGATTTATCTATGGGCTTTCTATCCTGTTCCATTGATCTATCTTTCTGTTTTTGTGCCAGTACCATACTGTCTTGATTACTGTAGCTTTGTACTATAGTCTGAAGTCAGGGAGCCTGATTCCTCCAGCTCCGTTTTTCGTTCTCAAGATTGCTTTGGCTATTCGGGGTCTTGTGTGTTTCCGTACAAATTGTGAAATTTTTTGTTCTAGTTCTGTGACAAATGCCAGTGGTAGTTTGATAGGGATTGCATGGAATCTGTAGATTGCTTTGGGTAGTAGAGTCATTTTCACAATGTTGATTCTTCCACTCCAAGAACATGGTATATCTCTCCATCTATTTGTATCATCTTTAATTTCTTTCATCAGTGTCTTATAATTTTCTGCATACAGGTCTTTTGTCTCCTTAGGTAGGTTTATTCCTAGATATTTTATTCTTTTTGTTGCAATGGTAAATGGGAGTGTTTTCTTGATTTCACTTTCAGATTTTTCATCATTAGTGTATAGGAATGACAGAGATGTCTGTGCATTAATTTTGTATCCTGCTACTTTACCAAATTCATAGATTAGCTCTAGTAGTTTTCTGGTAGCATCTTTAAGATTCTCTATGTATAGTATCATGTCATCTGCAAACAGTGACACCTTTACTTCTTCTTTTCTGATTTGGATTCCTTTTATTTCCTTTTCTTCTCTGATTGCTGTGGCTAAAACTTCCAAAACTATGTTGAATAAGAGTGGTGAGAGTGGGCAACCTTGTCTTGTTCCTGATCTTAGTGGAAATGCTTTTAGTTTTTCACCATTGAGGACGATGTTGGCTGTGCGTTTGTCATATGTGGCTTTTATTATGTTGAAGAAAGTTCCCTCTATGCTTGCTTTCTGCAGTGTTTATATCATAAATGGTTGTTGAATTTTGTCAAAAGCTTTCTCTGTATCTATTGAGATGATCATATGGTTTTTCTCCTTCAATTTGTTAATATGGTTTATGTATCACGTTGATTGATTTGCATATATTGAAGAATCCTTGCATTCCTGGAATAAACCCCACTTGATCATGGTGTATGATCCTTTTAATGTGCTGTTGGATTCTGTTTGCTAGTATTTTGTTGAGGAGTTTTGCATCTATGTTCATCAGTGATATTGGCCTGTAGTTTTATTTCTTTGTGACATCCTTTTCAGGTTTTGGTGTCAGGGTGATGGTGGCCTCGTAGAATGAGTTTGGGAGTGTTCCTCCCTCTGCTATATTTTGGAAGAGTTTGAGAAGGATAGGTGTTAGCTCTTCTCTAAATGTTTGATAGAATTCGCCTGGGAAGCCATCTGGTCCTGGGCTTTTGTTTGTTGGAAGATTTTTAATCACAGTTTCAATTTCAGTGCTTGTGATTGGTCTGTGCATATTTTCTATTTCTTCCTGATTCAGTCTTGGCAGGTTGTGCATTTCTAAGAATTTGTCCATTTCTTCTAGGTTGTCCATTTTATTGGCATAGAGTTGCTTGTAGTAATCTCTCATGATCTTTTGTATTTCTGCAGTGTCCGTTGTTACTTCTCCTTTTCATTTCTAAATCTATTGATTTGAGTCTTCTCCCTTTTTTTCTTGATGAGTCTGGCTAATGGTTTATCAATTTCGTTTATCTTCTCAAAGAACGAACTTTTAGTTTTATTGATGTTTGCTGTTGTTTCCTTCATTTCTTTTTCATTTATTTCTGATCTGATTTTTAGGATTTCTTTGCTTCTGCTAACTTTGGGGGTTTTTTGTTCTTCTTTCTCTAATTGCTTTAGGTGCAAGGTTAGGTTGTTTATTTGAGATGTTTCCTGTTTCTTAAGGTGGGATTGTATTGCTATAAACTTCGCTCTTAGAACTGCTTTTGCTGCATCCCATAGGTTTTGGGTCATCGTGTCTCCATTGTCATTTGTTTCTAGGTATTTTTTGATTTCTTCAGTGATCACTTCATTATTAAGTAGTGTATTGTTTAGCCTCCATGTGTTTGTATTTTTTACAGATCTTTTCCTGTAATTGATATCTAGTCTCATAGCGTTGTGGTTGGAGAAGATACTTGATACAATTTCAATTTTCTTAAATTTACCAAGGCTTGATTTGTGACCCAAGATATGATCTATCCTGGAGAATGCTCCATGAGCACTTGAGAAAAATGTGTATTCTGTTGTTTTTGGATGGACTGTCCTATAAATATCAATTAAGTCCATCTTCTTTAATGTATCATTTAAAGCTTGTGTTTCCCTATTTATTTTCATTTTGGATGATCTGACCATTGGTGAAAGTGGGGTGTTAAAATTCCCTACTATGAAAGTGTTACTGTCGATTTCCCCTTTTATGGCTGTTAGTATTTGCCTTATGTATTGAGGTGCTCCTATGTTGGGTGCATAGAAATTTACAATTGTTATATCTTCTTCTTGGATCGATCCCTTGATCCTTATGTAATGTCCTTCTTTGTCTCTTCTAATAGTCTTTATTTTAAAGTCTATTTTGTCTGATATAAGAAATGCTACTACAGCTTTCTTTTGGTTTCCATTTGCATGGAATATCTTTTTCCATTACCTTACTTTCAGTCTGTATGTATCTCTAGGTCTGAAGTGGGTCTCTTGTAGACAGCATATATATGGGTCTTATTTTTGTATCCATCCAGCCAATCTGTGTCTTTTGGTCGGAGTGTTTAGTCCATTTACATTTAAGGTAATTATCTATATGTATGTTTCTATTTCCATTTTCTTAATTGTTTTGGGTTCGTTATTGTAGGTCTTTTCCTTCTCTTGTGTTTCTTGCCTAGAGAAGTTCCTTTAGCATTTGCTGTAAAGCTGGTTTGGTGGTGCTGAACTCCCTCAGGTTTTGCTTTTCTGTAAATATTTTAATTTCTCCATCAAATCTGAATGAGATCCTTGCTGGGTAGAGTAATCTTGGTTGCAGGTTTTTCTCCTTCATCACTTTAAATATGTCCTGCCAGTCCCTTCTGGCTTGCAGAGTTTCTGCTGAAAGATCAGCTGTTAACCTTATGGGGATTCCCTTGTGTGTTATTTGTTGTTTTTCCCTTGCTGCTTTTAATATGTTTTCTTTGTATTTAATTTTTGACAGTTTGATTAATATGTGTCTTGGCGTATTTCTCCTTGTATTTATCCTGTATGGGACTCTCTGTGCTTCCTGGACTTGATTAACTATTTCCTTTCCCATATTAGGGAAGTTTTCAACTATAATCTCTTCAAATATTTTCTCAGTCCCTTTCTTTTTCTCTTCTTCTGGGACCCCTATAATTTGAATGTTGGTGCATTTAATGTTGTCCCAGAGGTCTCTGAGACTGTCCTCAGTTCTTTTCATTCTTTTGTCTTTATTCTGCTCTGCAGTAGTTATTTCCACTATTTTATCTTCCAGGTCACTTATCCGTTCTTCTGCCTCAGTTATTCTGCTATTGATTCCATCTAGAGTTTTTAAAATTTCATTTATTGTGTTGTTCATCATTGCTTGTTTCCTCTTTAGTTCTTCTAAGTCCTTGTTAAATGTTTCTTGCATTTTGTTTATTCTATTTCCAAGATATTGGATCATCTTTACTATCATTATTCTGAATTCTTTTTCAGGTAGACTGCCTATTTCCTCTTCATTTGTTAGGTCTGGTGCATTTTTATCTTGCTCCTATTTATCTGCTGTGTGTTTTTCTGTCTTCTCATTTTGCTTATCTTACTGTGTTTGGGGTCTCCTTTTTGCAGGCTGCAGGTTCATAGTTCCCGTTGTTTTTGGTGTCTGTCCCCAGTGGCTAAAGTTGGTTCAGTGGGTTGTGTAGGCTTCCTGGTGGAGGGGACTAGTGCCTGTGTTCTGGTGGATGAGGCTGGATCTTGTGTTCCTGGTGGGCAGGTCCACGTCTGGTGGTGTGTTTTGGGGTGTCTGTGGACCGATTATGATTTTAGGGAGCCTCTCTGCTGATGGGTGGGGTTGTGTTCCTGTCTTGCTAGTTGTTTGGCATAGGGTGTCCAGCACTGTAACTTGCTGCTCGTTGAGTGAAGCTGGGTGCTGGTGTTGAGATGGAGGTCTCTGGGAGATTTTCGCCGTTTGATATTATGTGGAGCTGGGAGGTCTCTTGTGGACCAGTGACCTGAAGTTGGCTCTCCCACCTCAGAGGCACAGCACTGACTCCAGGCTGCAACACCAAGAGGCTTTCATCCACACGGCTCAGAATAAAAGGAAGGAAGGAAAAGAAAGAAGGAAAGAAGGAACGAAGGAGGGAAGGAAGGAAAGAAAGAAGATAAAATAAAATAAAGTAAGATAAAATAAAGTTATTAAAGTAAAAAAATAATTATTAAGAAAAAAAATTTTTTTAAGAAAAACAAAAAACAAAAATGGACAGATAGAACCCTAGGACAAATGGTGGAAGCAAAGCTATTCAGACAAAATCTCACACAGAAGCATACACATACACACTCAATAAAAGAGGAAAAGGGGAAAAAAATCATAAATCTTGCTCTCAAAGTCCACCTCTTAATTTGGAATGATTCGTGGTCTATTCATATATTCCACAGATGCAGGGTACATCAAGTTGATTGTGGAGCTTTAATCCCTGCTTCTGAGGCTGCTGGGAGAGATTGCCCTTTCTCTTCTTTGTTCTCACAGCTCCCAGGGCTCAGCTTTGGGTTTGGCCCTGCCTCTGCGTGTAGGTCGCCTGAGGGCGTCTGTTCTTCACTCAGACAGGACGGGGTTAAAGGAGCAGCTGCTTCGGGGACTCTGGTTCACTCAGGCCGGGGGAGGGAGGGGTACGGAGTGCGGGGCGAGCCTGCGGCAGCAGAGGCCAGCGTGACGTTGCACCAGCCTGAGGCCAGCCGTGCGTTCTCCCGGAGAAGTTGTCCCTGGATCCCAGGACCCTGGCAGTGGCGGGCTGCACAGGCTCCCCGGAAAGAGGGGTGTGGATAGTGACCTGTGCTCGCACACAGGCTTCTTGGTGGCGGCAGCAGCAGCCTTAGCGTCTCATGCCCGTCTCTGGGGTCCGTGCTGTTATTGCGGCTTGTGCCCGTCTCTGGAGCTCCTTTAAGCAGAGCTCTTAATCCCCTGTCCTCGCACACCAGGAAACAAAGAGGGAAGAAAAAGTCTCTTGCCTCTTCAGCAGGTCCAGACTTTTGCCCGGACTCCCTCCCGGCTAGCCGTGGTGCACTAACCCCCTACAGGCTGTGTTCACGCCGCCAAGCCCAGTCCTCTCCCGGCGCTCTGACCCAAGCCGGAGCCTCAGCTCCCAGCCTCGCCCGCCCCGGCAGGTGAGCAGACAAGCCTCTCGGCCTGGTGAGTGCTGGTCTGCCCTGATCATCTGTGTGGGAATCTCTCCGCTTTGTTCTCTGCACCCCTGTTGCTGTGGTCTCCTCCGCGGCTCCGAAGCTTCCCCCTCCGCCACCCGCAGTCTCCGCCCGCGAAGGGGCTTGCTAGTGTGTGGAAACCTTTCCTCCTTCACAGCTCCCTCCCACTGGTGCAGGTCCCGTCCCTATCCTTTTGTCTCTGTTTATTTTTTCTTTTGCCCTACCCAGGTACGTGGGGGGGTTTCTTGCCTTTTGGGAAGTCTGAGGTCTTCTGCCAGCGTTCAGTGGGTGTTCTGTAGGAGTTGTTCCACATGTAGATGTTTTTCTGGTGTATCTGTGGGGAGGAAGATGGTCTCCGCATCTTGCTCTTCTGCCATCTTCCCCTCCAAGCGAAGCTCAGGTTCTTGATGTCTCATCGCAGAAAGAATTCAGTGAGAGACCAAGTGAGAAGTAAGAAGTGGATTTATTTAGAAAGAAACACACTCCACAGGCAGAGTGTGGGCCATCTCAGAAGGCGAGAGCAACCTATTTTCACTTTTAAAATAAGACTTTGGCTTCTGTGGAGAGGTTGATTAGAGAAGGTAAGAATGAACACACAGGTGGAGACCAGTAAGGCAACTGTAGTCAACCTGTTACTGCATCACAAATCTCTCTAAATTTTAGCAACCTGCAGCAAGCACTATCTCATAGTTCATGGGTCAGGATCCCAGTGCAGCTTGCCTGGTTTCACTGATTCAGGACTCACAAGGCTACCATCCGGGTGTCAGCCAGAGCTGCTGTCATGTTTGACGCTCACGGGAGGGAGGAGCCACCTCCACGCTCACTCACACGGCTGTTGGCCGGAATCAGTACCTCAGAGACCATTGGGCTGGGAACTTAGTTGTCATAGTTGTGGCTGGAGGCTTCCCTCAGTTCAGTGTCATCTGGGTCTCTCCACAGGGCAGCTCTCACTCGCAGCAGCTGGATTCCTTCAGAAGCAGCAAGTGAGAGAATGAGAACAAAATGAAAGCCAGAGTCTTTTTGTCACCCTCTCAGCCATGGCAACCCATCATATTTGCTGTATCCTATTTAGAGGTGAAAGGAGAGAGGATCACACCACACTGTGAATACCAGAACGTGGTGGTGGGGGGTGTCACTGGGGATCATTTGCCACCGTGTAGCTCTTGCAATGGTCCAACTCAAAAATGCAGTTTGAACTTGGGTGGTAGCAGGAGGGTCAGAGAGAAGTGCTGGTATTCTTCCTCTTGCCAAACACGAGTAATATTTAGAAGACAGAATTGGAAAAACTTGATAGTTGCTTGGATATGGTGGATAAAGGAATGAGAGATTTTAAAGAAGACTGCAGATTTCAGGCTTGAACACCTGAGTAGATACCAGCACTATTTGCTTATAGTGATATCCTACAGGAAGGGAGAGATGATAAGTTCAGTCCTGGATATAGCAGGTTTCAGGTGACTCTGCAGTAGCTAATTTGACATAAGCAGATAGGTAGTTATATATTGAAACTTGGAGCTCATAAGAAAGTTATGGGTCATATGATAGAGTTTGTATTTGTCACCATAGGGATGGTAATCAAAGCCTCTCTTAGGTCTGGTTCCCTAGAAGCTCAAATTTCCCAAGTGACAAGTGGTCACTGGGAATGAGGTGAGTAGACTCTAATTCTACCCTGGCTCCTGGATTCATCCATTCTATGTATTGGAGACAGAAGAGCACATAATGACCATTGGCATAAGGTATATGTTATATCCTGAAAGCAACACCCCAACCTCACTGGGTGTCATCTCCAAACTGTAACCTTAGTTGTCCCTCCAAGAGGCTGTTCCAGTCTCTTATCAGGACAGTAATGTCTGGGTTATGCAGTATGCGAGAGACCAGCCTCAGTCTACTTTTAGTTTGTACCAACATACCAATCTGACCCAGCTATGAACCAGACCTAGGTCTTTTCCTCCTCCGTCATTGGATGGATTCTCAGGTATTATATAACAGAACCATTTTAACATGCCCACATCCTGGGGCCTTTGGATCTTCTTCTTGGAACTCTAATGAGGCTGTCCTGGCATCTTCACCTCACTTAACGTGAATCACACATTTCTCACACCAAATGTGTGGTTTTTTCTTCCCGCACCAACCAATTTTCCAACTTCCTGGACACCAATTAGGTGTCCTATGATTCAATTATAACACTATCTGGAGTTAGCTTAGACCCCACAGGTTAAGAGCTCAGTCCCAAAAGGCTGCCCTCCCTCACAACTTCAGACATTAATCACAAGTCCATGTTGTCACCTGTGTTCTGACTGACCAGCTATAAATCAAAGGTTTCTGTGACCCCCTCTTGAGGTTTGACAATTTGCTAGAACTGCTCACAGGACTCAGGAAAACAATTTATTTACTATATAACCAGTTCGTTATAAAAGGATACAACTCAGGAACAGGCAGATGCAAGAAATGTACAAGGTAATGTGTGGGGAAAGGGAGTGGAGCTTCCATGTCCTCTCCAGGGGCACCACCCTCCTAGTACCTCCATGTGTTCACCAACTGAGAAGTTCTCTGAGCCCCATAGGATTTTTATGGAGGCTTCATTACATAGGCATGATTGAGCAAAGCCTTCGTCATTCGTGATTAACTCAAACTCCAGGCACGATCCTCTCCCTGGAGGTCAGGGGGTAGGGCTGGAAGTTTCAACCCTCTAATCACCGCCCAGCAGCCATCCTCCAGGGGTCACCTCATTAGCATAAACACAGGTATAGTTGAAGGGGGCTTATCATGAATAACAAAAGAGGCTCCTCTTATCACTGCCACTCAAGAAATTTCAAGGGTTTTAGGAGTGCTGTGCTAGGAACCAGAGCCAAGAGCAAAATATTTGTTATTATGTCACAATATCACAGATGGGGATGAAGTAAACTGTGGATATACAACCCACACTTGATTGCCAACTGACTAAACTGTCTGATCTGTGAAATTATACTAGAAAGGTCATGATTCCTGAACTTATGTTTTTTTCACTACTCCCACTTCAACTAAATCCTCCTCCATAGGCACCCAAATATCTTTCTGGGCCATGTAGAATCTGTGTTAAAAAGAACAGCACGTTTCCTGACATCCACAACATTAGGGAGGAAGGGTGAAAAACAATTGCATAATTACTGTTGCACAATCGCAATTGGAACTGATCCTTCCAGCCTGAAATTGGTTCTTGGTCTCCCCTGGTGACATTGCAGACCTTCATTATAAGTGGAGAAACTTGGTAACCATGTCACACATTTCCCTGTGGTCTGAAACATTTAATGAGATGATGACCTGTATTTATCTACAAAATTTGACACCATTAGCTGTTAGCCAAACATACAGAGTGGAGGTTGAGACCATGACTTGTAATCTCAGAATTTAGATGTTTCTCTAAAAAACATCTGGGCAAAATGAACAAATTTCCTCTATTACTAGGGATTTTGATATTAGAGCAGATGCATTGTAACTCGGTAGCGGAGTGTGTATAATAGGCTGCATAACTGTTTACTAATATTCAGTGCCCCATTTTCAAAAATTTTACACTTATCTCACCCTTTGAAATTAGGTTTGGTTATATGACTTGCTTTGGTCAAAGAAATGTTATGGCAGTGACACACATATCCTTTCCTGGTGGAAGTTTAAGAACCGGTGCATTTTTGTAGTGCTGCCTTTCTCCTCTGCCTTGGCAACCGGCAGTTATAGCCAGTGGTTCCTTCTCTGGCTGGATCACTGGGTAAGGACAAAGTGATGTGGAGCAGAGCCCCCAGCTAGCATAGAAGGGAAATGTATTATGAGTAAGAAATAAACCTTTGTAACTTTAAGCCACTGAGATTTGGAGTTGTTTGTTACCACAACATAATCAACCTAACTTGACTGATAAAGAGTGTATATTTCTACTGCACACCTCTATTATATTATCTGGAGTCATTTTTATAAGAAAGAAACATTGGGGGGAAAAGGTAGTGTGGGTGTAACAAGAAAAAATTGGTAGAAAATAGTCTTTAAACTGTCACTACAAATTGGTGAAAATAACCTACTTGTTCTTTCATGTTTAACTATACACTGCTGTAAAAATGATCAAATATTTTGTTTTAAGTGCTTAGGGGTAGGGAAGGAGGTGGAGGAGTTGGGACTTCAAAATACTAAATGTACAAAGTAATGGAAAGTTCTCCAGATTTTCTAAAAGGATCAAAGAAAAGTGAAGTAATAGAAATACCTCTAACTACAGAGACAAAAAAAACCCTGTTGGCTGGGTGTTTTTCTAACTCCTCATCTAGGATTAGCCTGTGGGTGTTACCCCACTCTGCTCATCACATTTTAGAGGATCAATCCAATGCCTGGAATATTGGAGAAATCTATCAGATCTGCCTACCACCCATGAGGTAGGCAAAGTATGACGGCCAAAAACTAGTTAGAACTAAAGAAAAGTCCCCAGAGAGACTTTCTCCAAGTTGCTGAAGACTTTATCGGGTTGATACATGTTTTCTTGGTTAGAAAGGATTTCTTTATGTCTCTTAGAGTGTTCCTCAGATTGAAATGTGAATTGAAAAGTCTGATGAGATACATTTATGTATTGCAATATGATTACCACCATAGCACTAGCTAACACCTCTATTATATCACATAATTATTTCTTTTTTTGTGGTGAGAATTAAGATCTAATCTCTTAGTAACTCTGAAGTTTATAGTATGGTATTATTGACTACAATCATATATGAATGTATCAAATCAAAATGTTGTACATGTCAGTTATATCCCCCCAAAAAGCTTGATGAGATGATAAAATCAGGGCCTGACTTTAGTGTTCTTTGAAGAAAGTAAGCACGAGTTGCTTCATCTGACTTGAATGTATCGACAGTTATCTTTAATTGCTTTGCAGGGTATGTATGTGTGTGGAGGGAGCTCCAAGAAATTAGACAAAATGTAATTGACCAGTCAGCTGTTTTCAAGGGTTTCCAGCGGTTACTTGAGACATGTGGCATCAGTGCAATAAGGAGACCAGGTTTTAGATTCTTCTCCAAGCAGGACATATCTGCTTCCACAAACAGGGTTTATAGCATCCCTTTAAACACAATACCTGGAATAGAATGAATTCTGCCTAAAAGAACCAAAGTGTAAGTAAAAAATGCTTAGGTTTACTGGACATGTATGCAGTCTTACTTGGCCATGATATACATTTGCTGACAATGCTATAGGGAAGGAAACACTTGCAAATATCAATTGATTAAAAAAAAACAACTTCTCTTTGAGTAAGTACATAAACAAAACCTACGGCTTAGTTTACTGCTATCTATAAAAGCAAGCACAAAATTTCCATACTGTTTAAAGCGGGGAAGTAGGAAAATGAAGAAACAAACCCAAATTTTATCTTCAGTGTAGCTAGAACAGAGCTCCAGAGCTCCGGATTTATGTAGTCTGCCTGCTAGCCACGTCCACTTAAGTGTCTAACGGGCATCCAAACTTCTGTGTCTCGGCTGCACTCTTGATATCTCCCTCCTTTAACCTGCTTTCCCTGCAATCTTTCCCATCTCAGGAAATTGAAACTTCATTTCTCCAGCTGCTCAGGCCAAAAACTTTGGAGTTACGTTTGACTCTCCTCTTTCTTTCACACTCAATGCATCGGTAGATTTGGTCTGCTTTATTTTAAATATATATCCTGAATCTGACTACTTATCACCATCTCCCTTGCTCTCAATCTAGTCCAAACCATCACCAGTTCCCTTCTGGACTAAGCAAGAGCCCCTACTCATCTCCTTGTTCCCAGTCTTGTCCTCTCAGAGACACTTCTCACCAAAGCAGCCAACAGGAATTTTTTTAACATTTATTTTTTAAAATAACGTATACATATACATAATTTAAAGAGTCAAATAATTTCAAAAGTTTGTTACTTAAACAGCAGTCCCTTACCTCCCCCCTCCCCCCTTTTACTGCTTCCCAGAGGCAGCCACGTTGAACTCCTTTATCTGATTCTTTTGATATTGACCACATTTCATTCGGTCACCAGTGCCTGTGATTATATGATGCTACAAAAGCTGCCAGTTACACCACGGTACGCCATGGGTTGAGACATATCCTGATTATGGACATGCTGAAATGTGAAAAAATGTCTCAGAATTGAAGAAATATGGTACTTTCATTTCTTTGAATAATATGGTTTTATATATGTGTATATATATATTCTTGATTCTTGGGTTTAGCCATTAAACATTGACCTCCCGCTATGGAAGATGAAGCTCCATTATGCTTTTATATCCTCTCCCCTACTGTCATACCCCTCATCCACATATAATGTAATATGATTGTATTAATATCCAACATCTTCGCAGTATGACTATATAAACATAGTCACAGCTGGACCATATAATCTTTAATTATCTTGTCTCTTTCTTTCCCATTCCTTTCTGTTTTCCCCTGGAATTATTGTCTTTTAAAAAATTTGCTTACATTTCTATACAATTATTCTCAAATTCACTCTCCTGTGTATAAATCTCAGAAACTTTCAGTTCTTTGTCCCAGAGTCTTCTGAGCCCTCTAGCCAGGAGTGTGGCGGCAGAGCCTGCTACAGAGCTGTGAGCTCGGCATTTCTTTTCACCATCACCCTGGGATTCTTGTTCCCTCTCTCAACAAACCCTTGTTCCTTGGATCCCGCATAGTCTTTCTTGGTTTGCTCCTTTGTATAGAGTGTCTATTATATTACTTTCCTGAGAAAGTTTCAAAGTAATGTTTTGAAACCTTGCATGTCTAAAAATAATTTTATTCTACCCCTGCATTTAATTGCCTGGGTATGAAACTTCAAGCTGGAAAGAATTTCTCCCAGTATTTAGAAAGTGTTGCTCCATTTTTTCCCCTGTAATCCAGTATTGCTGTTATGTGAACCCTGTCTTCTCCCCTTTTTTGAAAGTGCTCTTTCTTTGTGACCAGGGTTCTGAAACTTCACAGTGGTTTGTCAGTAACTCCTTGAATCGTGAGGGGATTCAAGGATATTCAAGGGGATGATTTCATCCCCTCCTCCCCAATATTCTCTTCTCTGTATTTTAAAACTTTTCATTATTTGGATATTGACCTTGTGGATCATTGTCTTTTTACCTATATTTTTTTTCTATTTTTGATTTTTCATCTTTGTTTACATTCCTCTATTTTCTATATTTTTTAGTTATTTTCTGGGAGGTTTTCATTCAATCCTCTCACTGTTTTTTCCTTTATTTCCAGTATATATTTTTTGTTTCTTAGAATTATTTTATTCTCCAGATTTGTCTTTAAACAGTTAAGAATCCATTTCCTCTCTTCTCAGTCTGAACACATCAACATTTTTTGAACTTTTCTTCTTATGAAGTTTTTGTTTCTTCTAAGTTATTATTTTTGTTGGTTGGCTTTGTCTTCTGACCTTAAGATGAGTAGCTATCCTCAAACATCTGTCAGTCCTGGATGCCTGTTCAAATTTAAGTATTAGACACCAGAAAGCTCTTTTGGAAGCTGTGTGGCTGGGTTTCACTCCAACATTGGTGAAATGTTGAGCCATTTTGTTAACAAGCACCCAATATTAGTATCTTCAGATATTTTCTTTTGGGATAATCATATTCCTCAGAGAACAGTCTCCATTAATCGCCTTTCTGATGTCTAATCACCTCCCTGCCAGAGAACTGGAACCAAGTAAGGGAAGACAGCTGAGAGTCTCAACATTCAGTAGGTAAACTTCACTCAATCTCCCTCTTTTCAATATGTACGCCTGCTCTCAAGTGATTCTCTGTCTCTTTATCCTGCTCTATTTTCCTTCTTAGTGCCCTTCACTGCATGACCCATTAGATATTCATCTGTTTGTTTATTCTTTGTCTTCTCCAATTAGAATGTAAGGTCAGTGAAAACAGGGCTTTATCTCTTTTTTGTTCACTGCTGTATCCCCAATATCTGACAACAACGTGTTGCACATAGGATGTGCTTAATAAAAATTTATGTAATGGGATAAGTTAAATCATATGAAATTTCTGCTATTCAACTATATGCAAATTCATATAGTTCAAGCTAAATAAAAGAGCATCCTAGTGGCTAAGGATTAATAGCTTTTTCTTAGTGATAGGGAAGTGATTATAGGAGGTATTGAATATCTTTTATAGTTTATTGTATGAAAGTAATCTAATAAATAGTGAGTGAGGAAACTCAAGCCCAGAGAAGTTAAATGACTTGCTCAGGGTAAGACTATGTTAGGCAGTAGTAGAACCAGGACCAAAATCTTATATGTACCAGGCACTATTAGAGGCTCTGGGGATGAACCAGTAACTGAAGTAGACATGGCCTCTGCTGGGGATTTCTGGAAGTGAGAGAGAGAAAAACCAAGCAAACAAGTATAATAGGGCATTGAATGGAATTGTTCTTATTATCTTGCAAATTCAGCCAAAGGCCCCAAACATAGGCAATATGAACCCTCATAAACTAAAGAGAGCAATGTGGAGCTGTCAAATACCCCTCCAGGGCCAGACTGGTCCTTCAAATCTCACCCCGACAACTGTACCCAGCCTGTTCACTCAGAATATGGAAGTTCATAGAGAAAGGGGCACTGATTCACAGTAAAGGGTAGTCTTAGGAATTGAGAGCACTGTGGCTTTATCTGCGCTGCCTCTGTATTCAGACTGGGGATATGGTAAAGAGACTGGATTGTAAGTGCCCAGCCTGAATGCTTCTACTACTTGGTGCAACTTTGATTCCAGAGAGATTTAATGTGAAATTATGAGAGTATGTAAATATTAAATGTTCAAGCAAAATGACAAAAGAAAGCACATATCATTCCTATTTCTCCCAGAGAAGATCAACGAGAAAGCTTGAGGCGCTGAGTTACAGATTCCCCGGTTCATGATGTAAATCAAATTGGAGGGCTCTCTAACCACTTAGGCCTAAAAGAAGCAAAGTTGATATCCATCATACACTCACTCACACTTCCACTTCTTGGTATCCATCTTCATGTTGAAAGGAAATGAGAAACACTCATTGAGCAGATGGCAGTCTACATCAGGGCCCATGAAGTACACCTGTGTCTCGCAGGCCACAGCTACAGTGGAAACAGCTGTTGACCTGGACGCATGTGTTAGTTTTCCATTAGCTCACTGTGTTCACCAGGCCATCTGTAGTTCAGAGCTAAGTAAATGGAGTCATTTTTTCATGGTTGGCTCATTTCCATAGGTTGTTATGTAGAAAAACTGATAAAACATGATTGCTTCAAAGGGGGAAAAAAAAAAACCCCTGCTCAGAGTTTCTGGCAAAGTTTCCAGGAAGGTCATCATTAACAAGGCTATTCAATAAACTCTTACCCCAGGTCATCATTAACAAGGCTATTCAATAAACTCTTACTGCCTGTAGGTACTTTACTAATTCTATGGCAGCCTGTGGTGGACAGGAAGTCTGCTTGGATTGCTGTCAAATGTAGTGTGGGGCAGAGGCTTAGCATATCCACATTTATGTTATTTTTCAATGGCACATTTCCTCCTCTCTCTCCCTTTCTTTTCCCTTCCTTCTTTCAGGAACATTTTTGCCAGTGATATGGCGATTAAGTGTTTTATAAGGTGAATGAGCTCTCAAGGTGTGAAATAGCACTTTTCTTCATTTATATTACAGCAGGAATCTCTGTTTCTTTCACCTGTTGAAATACACTTTCCAGGAAGGAAGGAACCATTCTGAGTATTGGGTTCTCATTACCTACCATAGCATCTAGCACATATTAGGTGCTCAATAATACCCATTGGCTGCAAGTATGAATAAATTGTATACATATACTGGGAGGAATTTTGGTCATGAGCCTAGATGGTCAATCTGTATTAGTCTTTAAATAGCACACTAGAGATATAGGCTAAAAATAGAATAAAAAATGAAGACAAGCAGGAAAACCCCCTAAACACAGCAGTATTTATAATTAATATAGAGGTAAATGGCACTTTATAATCTAATACTAAGGCAGTATACCTGGCTGCCTTTATTATCACTGATAGAAGTTCTCTAGCTCACTTTCTGATTTTTTCTTCTAATAAATTGCCCTTGATTAAAAATTTCTTTAATAAATAAAAAATTCACATTTATTAATTATAGATACTGTGCAGAGATGTTTTATCGATGTTTTTGCCTGCAAATTACAGGAAGCAGAGACCATCACTATTTTGGAGATAAAGAAATTGAAGGCTCTGAGAGTTTAATTTTCCCACAAGTAGTAAATAGAATGGCCAAGACTTGAACACAGGTTTACTTGACTGCTACATCACACTGTCTGTTAAACATCAGATGGCTCCTTCAGTGCTCCCTGGATATACCTCATCCCCTTAAACTCTATTTAGGATAGAATTTCCTGAGAGCTTTGTTCTTCAATGCTTCAGTTTTTTCTTTTGCCCATAAATTTGATGACACTGAAGTTGCACCCATGACCTTTAGAATACGACTAGACCTGGGGCAGCGTCGGCTCTTACAGCCAATGAACACTGTGGTAGCTGCCCTCAGAAGCCATGAGAACCTGCAGGAGGAGGACTTGGGGAGGATGAACCCCACTTGCTCAAGAACACAGCTGAATACTCCTAGAGAGACCAGAACTTACCAGGGAGTGCAACATTGGCCACAGATGTGGATATCATGGACTTGGATAGAAGATGAACAAGTCAGATGCCAAGGTGAAGGGTAACTGGGAGGTCCTATTTCCGGATTTAAATGTCCTTGTCCCTACTAAAGCAACAAACCCTGCTGGGGCTTCCTTCACACCTTCTGGGCTGAAATCTTCCAGATTTCTGCCTTTCCTCAGGATACACCTTGGGAACCACTCTCTTATTTCCTTTATCTTCTGTGATCTTTCTTCCTTGTTTTATGGATAGCCTCAGCCTGAGACCCCATCAGTGCACTCTGAAGAGAGCACCTTCATCATCATCTTAGAAAATTAGCTTGTAGATGCCTTTTTCATCAATTTATACTCAACCCGATGAAGCAGTTTCCCTGACTTCCTGACAATCTGTGTCTCTGCCCAGCGTTTGGAACAGGAGTGGATCCACTCCCGACACTTCCTGTAAGCTCACAATTACTGTCTGTTCCTTATATCACTGAAACCTCACTTTCAGCCCATCCTTCTCTTTATTCTTCATGGTCAGGCCCCCAAGCTGAACTGCAGCAGTTCTTTTCTCAGTGGCTTTGGCGTTTCATTTGGAATTTATTTAGTGCAGTGTCCAGGCACATCTAGGAAAGGAAATTGTTTGCTAATTAGGACGTACAACCCTCTCTCTTTTGATCTGATCCTCCATTTTCTTTGCTTTCTTCCTTATGAGAGAATCTTCAGCATCTGCTTGAATGCAGGCACGCATATCTTTCCGCTGTAATCCTTTCTCTCCATTTGACAGGCAGGATTGTCTTACAAGGAAAAGCTGAACACTCTGACAGCTGATTACGTTACATGCCTTTTAAAATTTTGCTCCTTAAAGAGCATTGGATGACAGTGATGATGACCTATGAAAAGCAGTTAAGGCTTCAGGATCATTTCTACCTGTGAGCTGGGAATGAGATGGCAGGGAGCACCAAGGGACTCTTTATGATGGATAATAGCTTCTTTGGGTAAGGCACAAGGTAGGACATGAAATACTGTATCTTAGCTTCTGTAACAGTGAGTTGTTTTTTTCTACTAAAATAGGTAAACAAATGCAATAGAATTCTCGAATGCTGGTAGATCAACTTAATCGTCTCTGTTTTTGCCAAAATATTCCACAGAGAGTGTAGCCATTTTTCTTTTTCAGGAACACCAGGCTTTCCTCTCTCACTAAGGTGTAGGGCTTTCAGAAAATTGCTTAATATCCTAGAAGATGTGCAGCCCTGTAGAAATTTTCATAGGGAATGAAAGCGGCTACTCCCTTGAAGCCGGTCTCGTGAATAACTTCACATCTAAGGGTGGAATTGTAATGCTCAGAGGCGCAGGATGAGCAGTTTTATTATCGGTGAGGCTCGTTTTGCTGGGTATGGAGCATGTAATTTCCTGTTGATAGAATCTGAGTTGTTGGAGCAATGGAAAGTCTTGTTGTTCTTTGAGTCACCGGCAGAAGCACCTTGACAGAGTCTTGTCCTATTTGATTGGTAGGAATAAGCCTGATTGAGAAATCTCAGTCTACCAGGATTCTAAAAATCTTTGGCCTTGCATGCTATCTTCTTAAACTGGCTGTTTTTGCTGAAGAGAGTTGATATTTTGCCTCTTCTGAGTGTGGGCAGTAGCATTTGCTGTTCCATTTAGCATATGAAGTTTATATAAAATGTGTAAAAACATTAAGATGGGGCACTTTATGTAGAGAACCTCTTCTGTGCCACTCAAAACTAGATAATTGCCAGCTATTCAAATATACTTGGTGGAGAAAAGATGAGTTTCCATGGCACCAAAGCAATGTCTGCCTGAACCATATGTTTTCCAATCCAAATACAAGGTTGTTTTTAAAAAACTCAGAACGTTCTCCCTCTTTATCAGATTTTTGCTATCATGACAAGCAAGAAAACAGCAGGAAATACTTAGGACCTTATAACACAGATCCATTTCCAGAAAACAAGCCAGTCCTTTGGAAAAGGACATTCCAGAAAAAATCCCTTATATGTCCATGTTGAGTATTTAATCTATTCTGAAACTTTTGACATAGAAAAGGTGTAATAGAAAGCGTTGTGGACTGAAATAATTTGATTTCCATTCTCTAGGCTCGGGATGAGGGAGGAGGGAATGCTACACAACGAGAACACCATCCCAAGCCTTCTTTGTGGCTCAGCAAAGTATCAACTTCAATCTGAATCATGCATGTGCCCGTGGGTACAGTAAGCACCTATGGCTGCTTAACATCTTTTGAAAACACTCTCTTATGTCTTGATCATGTCCCCATTTTGAGTCCTGCCTGGTTGAGATATGATGCAAAAGACTGCCCCAGAATCCCTCGCTGCTTAAGGTACAAAAGCACATGACCTAGATTTTCCCATTTGGATGCACCTGTGCAAGAGATGGATGAGGAAGTGAACAATGCTAGGATGTGGTCCCACACAGACCTGGCCAGCATGGTGGCAGAGGGGTTCTTGTTCTTCTGGGTTTGCAGTGGTGGCACATCTGGCACCCAGTCCCAGGTACTCTCAGTGCCAAGCAGTGGGCAGTGGCAGCTGTGGTGTTGTCACTAGGGTGTTTCCCCACAGGTGGTTGGGTGTTGTTCTTGGGCACTTTATTACTCACTAGTCAGCAATGCAAGTCTAATTCTCTGACTCTGCTTGAGATTCTGGAAACAAAACATGGCAACAGAGAAGTAGTTTAACTTCAGCAGAGATAGATAAGAAGGGCTTTGGAAATGGAAGATTCAGAGTGTCCACAGAATAAAAGAATCTGATAGATTTTGAAGGCCCTCAAATTGAATGTTCTTTTTTTGATTAAATATGAGATTTTTCCCTTTAACTTTCCCCATAGCTGTACAAGGAACGACACTAGGGAAAAATTCTTGAGTATATTCAAGGGCTTGTAAAATAGTATGAAGGAAATAAAAATTGTCCCAAATCATCATTTGGGATAAGTTATTATTAGCTTTTTTCACTCCAGGTTTATTGAGATATAATTAACATACGACATTGTGTAAGTTTAAGGTACACAATGTGATGATTTGATATGTGTATGAATTGTGAAATGATTCCCACAATAAGGTTAGTTAACCCATCCATCACTTCACATAATTATTTGTGTGTGTGTGTGTGTGTTTATGTACAGTGAGAACTTTTAAGATCTACTGTCTTAGCAACTTTCAAGTATAAAAATACAGTATTGCTAACTGTAGTCACCATGTGGTACATTAGATCCTCAGAACTTATTCATCTTATAACTGGAAGTTTGTACCTTTTGACCACTTTTATCCACCCCCCCCCCGCCAGCCCCCTGCCTCTATCTAACTTATTTCACTTAGCGTAGTGCCCTCAAAGTTCATTCATATTGTCACAAATGGCAGGATTTCCTTCTTTCTGTGGGTGAATAATATGCCATTGTTTATCCATCTATCTCACCTTTTCTCTATTTGCCAAGGGACACTTAGGTTATTCCTATGCCTTGGTTATTGTAAATAATGCTGCAGTGAACATGAGGGTACATATATCTCTTTGAGATAGTGTTTTCATTTCCCTCACATATATACCCAGCAGTAGACTTACCAGATTATATGATAGCTCTATTTTTATTTTTTTTTAGGAACCTCCATACTGTTTTCCATAGTGGCTGCACCAATTCACATTCCCACCAACAATGCACAGGGTTTTCTTTTCTCCACATCCTCACCAGCACTTGTTATTGCTTATCTTTCTGATAATAGCCATTGCCGTTCTAATAGGAATGAGGTGATATCTAACAGTGGCATTGACTTGCATTTCCCTGATGATTAGTGATGTCCAGCACCTTATCGTGGACCTGTTGGCCATTTGTGTATCTTCTTTGGAAAAATATCTATTCAGTTCATTTGTCCAATTCTTAACTGGATTATTTGGTTGGTTTTTTGTTTTGTTTTTGCTACTGAGTTGTGTGAATTTCTTATATATTGGGTTGGCCAAAACGTTCGTTTGGGTTTTTCCATAAACATTTTACTGAAAAAACCCGAACGAACTTTTGGCCAATACAATATTTTGGATATGAACCTCTTATCAGATATAGGATTTGTAAATATTTTCTCCCTTTCCATAGGTTGCCTTTTCATTTTGTTGATCATTCTTCTGCTGTGCAGAAGCTTTTAGTTTGACATAGTCCCACTGGATTTTTTCTTTTGTTGCTCATGCTTTTGGTGTCATATCGAAAAGTTCATTGGCAAGACCAATGTCAAGGAGATTTTTCCCTATGTTTTCTTGGGAGTTTTATAGTTTCAAGTCTTACATTTAAGTCTTTAATCCATTTTGATTTAATTTTTGTGAGTGGTGTAATATAGGAGACCAGTTTCATTCTGTTGCATGTGAACATTCCTTTTCCAGCATCATTTATTGAAGACACAACCTTTTCCCCATAGAGTATTCTTGGTCCCCTTGTCAAATATTAGTTGACTGTATATGTGTGGGTTTATTTCTGAGCTCTTGATTCTGTTCTGTTGGTCTATGTAAATGATTTGATGCCAGTACCATTACTGTTTTGATAGATCTTTCTATCTGTTAATGTGATGTTTCATATTTATTGATTTGCAATGTTTAACCACCTCAATAATATTGAGTGTAAACTGGACTTGATTCCCCCCCAAAAATTATTTATTTATTTATTTATGACTGTGTTGGGTCTTCGTTTCTGTGCAAGGGCTTTCTCTAGTTGCGGCAAGCGGGGGCCACTCTTCATCGCGGTGTGTGGGCCTCTCACTATCGCGGCCTCTCTTGTTGCAGAGCACAGGCTCCAGACACACAGGCTCAGTAGTTGTGGCTCAGGGGCCTAGTTGCTCTGTGGCATGTGGGATCTTCCCAGACCATGGCTCAAACCCATGTCCCCTGCATTGGCAGGCAGATTCTCAACCACTGCGCCACCAGGGAAGCCCCCTCAAGAAAATTTTAAATGCTACCCTAATAAATTAGTTTTGAGGAATTTTGCATTTCAATATCATGAGGCTATACCAAGCAAGTTAATATATTCAGCAATAGATTAGGATGACCTCCCAATGTGAATGTAAAAGTGGGAATAATGATCAATAACAGTCACATAAATAAGAGAAGTCAGAAAGAAAAACAGCTTAAAAAGCCTCTTTGACACTTTGTTCACATGCACCGAAGACTACTGAACTTGGTTACTGGCACAAGATGGTGAACGCAGCTCTTGGTCTCCTAGGGAAGCTGTTTGCTTTGCCATGTCACATACACACTTTTTTGATCTCAGATACTATTCTTCTGTCTGGTTTCCTTGTGTTTAATACTTCTGACATTTGGCTTGTTTCTCTACCTTTTATTATGTCGTTTCATTGGGGGTACTTTGAAATCAGTATAAGGAATAATCAGCAGACTACAATTCTGTCTTAAGTGCATTTCCTTATCAAAATACATAGAATTATATGGCATTCTTAGGATTTAGTGCTTCTACTGATGACATATAATGTAGAGCTGAGTAAAACTATACAGCCTGAGATAGTTAAGTCTATTATTACCTGATATAGAACATAAAAACAGAAGAGGGAAAGCAGCTGGATGAAAACAGCCAGGGAAAGAAAAGAAAGATGTTTTCCTGCTGTCAGTATTTCTTTCTGAGCTTTGAATTTATCTCATTTCCTCTCTCCTTGGGACTCTGTATTTTCAGCTAGTTTGATATAACTTAAGCGTACTGTCAGTACAGTGAAGTCACCTGTGCTCAAATGCATCTTCACCACTTATTAGCTATGTGACCTTGATCAAGTGACTTCAGCTGTCTGTGCTCTAATTCCCTTTCTATGTAATGGATATAATAATAACCTACCTTATAATAATGAACCTACATCATTGAATGACGATTAAGTGAAACAATTCATGTACCATGTTCGGCAACCTGCCTGCCACCAAGTGAGTCCTCCATGGATATCAGCCATGACCATTCCGCCCTACTTTTATTCATTGGCACTTTTATCTCAACTGTACTTTAAATGAGTAGGAAAAATAAAGAACTATATTAGATACTTCAACAAGTACATATTAAACTATTATATACCAGACATTGTGCTAGATTTGGGGATACAAAATGAATACAAACAGTGTCTAGAAGGACAGATGCTTTGTCCATGCAGTACATTACTCTATTTCTTGCCTCTATCAAAGTGTCTGACATATAGTAGATGTTTTAGAAATATGTGCTGAAAAGCAAATAATCAACCTATGAGGTAAGTATAATTACTCTCACCGTTTTACGGATGAAGAAACTAAAACTTAGGAAGATCCATTTATTCTGTGTCCATTCAGATCCATTTATTCATTTATTCAATAACTCAATTTCGTTTCTTTTTATGGCTGAGTAATATTCCGTTGTATATATGTGCCACATCTTCTTTATCGACTCATCTGTCAATGGACACTTAGGTTGCTTCCATGTCCCAGCTATTGTAAATAGAGCTGCAATGAACATTTTGGTACATGACTCTTTTTGAATTATGGTTTTCTCAGGGTATATGCCCAGTAGTGGGATTGCTGGGTCATATGGTAGTTCTATTTGTAGATTTCTAAGGACCCTCCATACTGTTCTCCACAGTGGCTGTATCAATTTACATTCCCACCAACAGTGCAAGAGGGTTCCCTTTTCTGCACACCCTCTCCAGCATTTATTGTTTCTAGATTTTTTGATGATGGCCATTCTGACTGGTGTGAGATGATATCTCATTGTAGTTTTGATTTGCATTTCTCTAATGATTAGTGATGTTGAGCATTCTTTCATGTGTTTGTTGGCAGTCTGTATATCTTCTTTGGAGAAATGTCTATTTAGATCTTCTGCCCATTTTTGCATTGGGTTGTTTGTTTTTTTGATATTGAGTTGCATGAGCTGTTTGTAAATTTCGCAGGTGAATCCTTTGTCAGTTGCTTCATTTGCAAATATTTTCTCCCATTCTGAGGGTTGTCTTTTCATCTTGTTTATGGTTTCCTTTGCTGTGCAAAAGCTTTGAAGTTTCATTAGGTCCCTTTTGTTTTTATTTCCATTTCCCTAGGAGGTGGGTCAAAAAGGATCTCGCTGTGATTTATGTCAAAGAGTGTTCTGCCTATGTTTTCCTCTAAGAGTTTTATAGTGTCTGGTCTTACATTTAGGTCTTTAACCCATTTTGAGCTTATTTTTGTGTATGGTGTTAGGGAGTGTTCTAATCTCATTCTTTTACATGTAGCTGTCCAGTTTTCCCAGCACCACTTATTGAAGAGGCTGTATTTCTCCATTGTATATTCTTGCCTCCTTTATCAAAGATAAGGTGACCATATGTGCGTGGGTTTATCTCTGGGCTTTCTATCTTGTTCCATTGATCTATCTTTCTGTTTTTGTGCCAGTACCATACTGTCTTGATTACTGTAGCTTTGGACTATATTCTGAAGTCAGGGAGCCTGATTCCTCCAGCTCCGCTTTTCGTTCTCAAGATTGCTTTGGCTATTCGGGGTCTTTTGTGTTTCCATACAGATTGTGAAAATTTTTGTTCTAGTTCTGTGAAAAATGCCAGTGGTAGTTTGATAGGGACTGCATTGAATCTGTCTATTGCTTTGGGTAGTATAGTCATTTTCACAATGTTGATTCTTCCAATCCACAAACATGGTATATCTCTCCACCTGTTTGTATTATCTTTAATATCTTTCGTCAGTGTTTTATAGTTTTCTGTATACAGGTCTTTTGTCTACTTAGGTAGGTTTATTCCTAGGTATTTTATTCTTTTGGTTGCAATGGTAAATGGAAGTGTTTCCTTGATTTCTCTTTCAGATTTTTAATCCTTAATGTATAGGAATGCAAGAGATATCTGTGTATTAATTTTATATCCTGCTACTTTACCAAATTCATTGATTAGCTCTAGTAGTTTTCTGGTAGCATCTTTAGGCTTCTCTATGTATAGTATGATGTCATCTGCAAACAGTGACATCTTTACTTCTTCTTTTCTGATTTGGATTCCTTTTATTTCTTTTTCTTCTCTGATTGCTATGGCTAAAACTTCCAAAACTATGTTGAATAATAGTGGTGAGAGTGGGCAGCCTGGTCTTGCTTCTGATCTTAGTGGAAATGGTTTCAGTTTTTCACCTTTGAGCACGATGTTGGCTCTGAGTTTGTCATATATGGCCTTTATTATGTTGAGGTAAGTTCCCTCTGTGCCTACTTTCTGGAGGGTTTTTATCATAAATGGGTGTTGTATTTTGTCGAAAGCTTTTTCTGCATCTATTGAGATGATCATATGGTTTTTCTCCTTCAATTTGTTAATATGATTTATCACATTGATTGATTTGCATATATTGAAGAATCCTTGCATTCCTGGGATAAACCCGACTTGATCATGGTGTATGATCCTTTTAATGTCCTATTGGATTCTGTTTGCTAGCATTATGTTGAGGATTTTTGCATGTATGTTCATCAGTGAAATTGGCCTGTAGTTTTCTTTCTTTGTGACGTCTTTGCCAGGTTTTGGTATCGGGGTGATGGCAGCCTCATAGAATGAGTTTGGGAGTGTTCCTCCCTCTGCTATATTTTGGAAGAGTTTGAGAAGGATAGGTGTAAGCTTTTCTCTAAATGTTTGATAGAATTTGCCTGTGAAGCCTTCTGGTTCTGGGCTTTTGTTTGTTGGAAGATTTTTAATCACAGTTTCAATTTCAGTGCTTCTGATTGGTCTGTTTATATTTTCTATTTCTTCCTGGTTCAGTCTCTGAACATTGTGCTTTTCTAAGAATTTGTCCATTTCTTCCTGGTTGTCCATTTTATTGACATAGAGTTGCTTTAGTAGTCTCTCATGATCCTTTGTATTTCTGCAGTGTCAGTTGTTACTTCTCCTTTTTCATTTCTAATTCTATTGATTTCAGTCTTCTCCCTTTTTTTCTTGATGAGTCTGGCTAATGGTTTATCAATTTTGTTTATCTTCTTAAAGAACCAACTTTTAGTTTTATTCATCTTTGCTATTGTTTCCTTCATTTCTTTTTCCTTTATTTCTGATCTGATCTTTATGATTTCTTTCCTTCTGCTAACATTGGGCATTTTTTTTTGTTTTTGTTTTTCTTTCTCTAATTGCTTTAGGTGTAAGGTTAGGTTGTTTATTTGAGATGTTTCCTGTTTCTTGAGGTAGGATTTTATTGCTATAAACTTCCCTCTTAGAACTGCTTTTGCTGCATCCCATAGGTTTTGGGTCATCGTGTTTTCATTGTCATTTGGTAATAGGTACTTTTTGATTTCCTCTTGATTTCTTCAGTGATCTCTTGGTTTTTTAGCAGTGTATTGTTTAGCCTCCATGTGTTTGTATTTTTTACAGATATTTTCCTGTAATTGATACCTAGTCTCATAGCGTTGTGGTCAGAAAAGATACTTGATATGATTTCAGTTTTCTTAAATTTACCAAGGCTTGATTTGTGAGCCAAGATATGATCTATCCTGGAGAATGTTCTATGTGCACTTCAGAAGAAAGTGTATTCTGTTGTTTTTGGATGGAATGTCCTATAAATATCAATTAAGTCCATCCTGTTTAATGTATCATTTAAAGCTTGTGTTTCCTTATTTAGTTTCATTTTGGATGATTTGTCCATTGGTGAAAGTGGGGTATTAAAGTCCCCTACTATGATTGTGTTACTGTCGACTTCCCCTTTTATGGCTGTTAGCATTTTCCTTATGTATTGAGGTCCTCTTATGTTGGATGCATAAGTATTTGCAATTGTTATATCTTCTTCTTCTGTTGGTCCCTTATTCATTATGTAGTGTCCTTCTTTGTCTCTTATAATAGTCTTTATTTAAAAGTCTATTTTGTCTGGTATGAGAATTGCTACTCCAGCTTTCTTTTGGTTTCCATTTGCATGGAATATCTTTTTCCATTACCTTACTTTCAGTCTGTATGTGTCCCCAGGTCTGAAGTGGGTCGCTTGTAGACTGCATATATACGGATCTTGTTTTTGTATCCATTCAGCCAGTCTGTGTCTTTTGGTTGGAGCATTTAATCCATTTCCATTTAAGGTAGTTATCCGTATCTATGTTCCTATTACCATTTTCTTAATTGTTTTGGGTTTGTTATTGTAGGTCTTTTCCTTGTCTTGTGTTTCCTGCCTAGAGAAGTTCCTTTAGCGTTTGTTTTAAAGTTGGTTTGGTGGTGCTGAATTCTCTTAGGTTTTGCCTGTCTGTAAACTTTTAATTTCTCTTTTGAATGTGAATGAGATCCTTGCTGTGTAGACGAATCTTGGTTGCAGGTTTTTTCCTTCATCACGTTAAATATGTCTTTCCAGTCCCTTCTGGCTTGCAGAGTTTCTGCTGCAAGATCAACTGTTCACCTTATGGGGATTCCCTTGTATGTTATTTTTTGGTTTTCCCTTGTTGCTTAAAAATTTTTTTTTGTATTTAATTTTTGATAGTTTGATTAGTATGTGTCTTGACGTGTTTCTCCTTGGATTTATCCTGTATTGGACTCTCTGCGCTTCCTGGACTTGACTGACATTTTAGTTCCCATATTAGGGAAGTTTTCAACTATAATCTCTTCAAATATTTTCTCAGTCCCTTTCTTCTTCTCTTCTTCTTTTGTGTCCCATATAATTCGAATGTTGGTGTGTTTAATGTTGTCCCAGAGGTCTCTGAGACTGTCCTCAATTCTTTTCATTCTTTTTTTCTTTATTCTGGTCTTCAGTAATTATTTCCACTATTTTATCTTCTGGGTCACTTATCCGTTTTTCTGCCTTAGTTATTCTACTATTGATTCCTTTTAGAAAATTTTTAGTTTTATATATTGCATTGTTTATCATTGTTTGTTTGCTTTTTAGTTCTTCTAGGTCCTTGTTAAACATTTCTTGTATTATCTCCATTCTAAATCCAAGATTTTGGATCATTTTTACTGTCATTACTGTGAAGTCTTTTTCAGGTATACTGCCTGTTTCCTCTTCATTTGTTTGTTGGGTTTTTACCTTGTTCCTTCATGTGCTGTGTGTTTCTTTGTCCTCTCATTTTGCTTAACTTACTCTGTTTGGCACACTTTTCTCAGGCTGCATGTTCATATTTCCTCTTGTTTTGGGTGTCTGCCCCTAGTGGCTAAGGTTTGTTCAGTGGGCTGTGTAGGCTTCCTGGTGGAAGGGACTGGTGCCTGTGTTCTGGTGGATGAGGCTGGATCTTGTGTTTCTGGTGGGCAGCACCACGTCAGCTTGTATGTTTTGGGGTGTCCCCTTCTTTTGATTTTAGACAGCCTCTCTGCTAACGGGTGGGGCTGTGTTCCTGTCTTGCTAGTTGTTTGGCATAGGGTGTCCAGCACTCTAGCTTGCTGGTCGTTGAGTGGAGCTGGGTCTTAGCGTTGGGATGGAGATCTCTGGGAGAGCTTTTGCCATTTGATATCATGTGGATCCAGGAGGTCTTTGGTGGACCAATGTCCTGAACTCAGCTCTCCCACCTCAGAGGCTCAGGCCTGACACCCAGCCGGAGCACCAAGACCCCATCAGCCACACGGATTTTGGGAGGTCTGAGGTGTTTTGCCAGTGTTTAGTATGTGTTCTGTAGGAGTTGTTCCACATGTAGATGTATTTCTGATGTATTTGTGGGGAGGAAGGTGATCTCCACTTCTAACCCCTCCACCATCTTGAAGGTCTCTACAACAGTCCATTTCTCTGTGTTTTGTACCCTGGAGTTTCCTCCTTCTGTACTTCAGGAACTTTCTGGTTCGGTCAGTTGACTGATCATAAGGTGCCCAAGGGAGGACTTTACAAAGCCCCTGTTCTTAAAAGCCTGGCTGGAGTCTCCAAGGTGTCCTGTGTTTTCCTTGACATTTGAAGCCACCAATTTCAGAAACAGGGCACATTTCTCAGTATAATTGCTTTACAGTGGTGTGTTAGTTTCTGCTTTATAACAAATTGAATCAGCTATGTATATACCTATATCCCCATATCTTAAGGAAGGAATTTTTAAATTAATCTCTGAAGGGCAAATAGAAAAGAATTAACTAGAAAATAAATTGAGAAAGAGCATTTCTGGCAGAATAGTGCATAGTCATGACTAACTCGGGGCATTGCAGTAAAAGAAAGAAGGCCAGTGTGCTACACCTAGAAAGCAAGTAAGGCAGTAAGTTGCATGAAGCTATAGAAACAGGTTAGGGCCAGATTTTTCAGAGCTTCAGAACCAGGTTAAGCATTTTGGTCTTATCCTAAATCCAGTAGGATTTAAAGAAGAGAGTGATGTGGTAAGATATACAATTCAGAAAAATCACAGTATGAAAGGAGAAGAGGGAGAACTCTGTTGAAAGAAGATGGCAGTGTGGACCAGGATAGTGGGTAGGAGATGGAGAAAAGTGGGTAGATTTGAAAGATACCTGTGATATAGACTTCATAGACTTGTTAACTTAGATCAGGGAGATGAGCAGGAGGCCAGTCCAGATTTTATGGGACCTGAAGCTTATGAAACTGCGGAGTTCCTCCAGAAATTGATTTCCTGTATAAAGGAAGGTCCAAAGATGGCTGGCAGAGGCCCGGAGACATTGCATGCAGAACACAATGAGGTCTGGACGAGGAAGAGGAGGGGCTTCCTTTCCTGCATCTCTCTTTATTGAGGGGCAACACTTTCCCCAGAATCCTTCACAGCATTTTTCTCAAGTGTAGGAGGTTGGATAGAAAAATAGACGATCCCTTCCAATTCTGAGACTCTCTGATTGTGGTGGGCAGAAAACAATTTAGGCAAGTGCATTATCATCTGTGAGCCAAGAAGGCAATGCACACCCATGCTCTAGTAACAAAATACAGTTATTGTCCAACAAGATACTGTTGAAATAATAATTTATGCTTGGGCAACAGAGGTAAACTGAGCTGTACTCAACAAATTGGGAAAATGGCCACTCTACCTATTATGGACATGAGTGACTGAGTAGGTTCCCTCTTTTTTCTCACATCTCACTTTTCTCCCCTCATGAAGATGAGTTCCAGCTCTCCCCAGGGATCACTGTGGGTGGGCTCTGACTCATCTCCTCATTGATAACAGTTGGCACACGTTTTCTGTCAGCTGACGGGTGCTGTAGCACTTTGTACTGAGGCAAGGAGAAGGCATGAGCTGTACAGTCTCAGAAAGAATCAAGCATGTGGTGATTGTAAGCCTTACCTCTGATAGAACCCAGAATCACACTAGGAAAGTATTAACTGGAGGTAGTTTTCTGGCAGATCATATCTCACCAAGTGAGCTGAGAGAACACTGGTCCTGGAAGACGGTCCAGGAAAAAAGGATTCTGTCTGGAGAAGTACATCTGCCTCTTGAAGAGTTAGAATGCACAGCATTGTATTGAGAGGACTTCTGAGAACTCCTACAATAAAGGAATACAAAACACTCAGTTTTTCATTCACTGTTTCACAACTGTACATGACCAGGGAATCCCTTTTTAACACACACACACACACACACACACACACACACACACACGCCACTGATTAATATGCTGAAGAATACACTTTCAGGGAAAAAAGATACATCAGCATCAAGGCAGGAAGGGCAAATAAAATGGCCCAACATAGTAGAAAACTCCTAGAGATCATGCCCAGACTAATAACATCCATTTTCAATATGTTTTGGCAGCCCTTGGGCTGGACTACACATAAATTCATGTGGAGTTGATTCTTGATCCAAAGAATGCGTGAGTTATTGGATTGGACTGTTGCTCTCTTAAGAGAAGAGCTTTGGTTCCTTTCAAGATAGGTCATAGAGTGATTACTGATAAAGACAACTGCCTCTCCCAGTTTTAAATTTATTGAGATTTGAAAATTTGAAGTGAAGAAGCAGTATAAAATCTATCTAGTTGTTTCTGGAAGCATAAGATTGTCTATTGAGGCATCAGTTTGAAAGTTCGAAGTACAACCGAAAAGTCAAACAGGATGGCATAGTGAAAAGACGGGGTCAGATAGACCAGTTTTAAAATTTTGGCTTAGCTGTGTGACCTTGGGTCAGTGACTTAACCTCTCTGAATCTCAGTTTCAATAACTGTGAAAACATTTCCCTTGTAGCATAATGCAAGCATTAGAAATAGTACATCTATTCTCATGAATTATTATCTCATCATTGTGAAAATATAGAACCTATGTGCTTATCATGTAGTAAATGTTCACTTAAAGCTATTTCTATTAATTCTAATAGAAAAGAACTAAGACACATACTATTCATTTGATTCCCATACTATAAATATTTTCTCAAATCTATGTCACCTTTTTGTCTTGCTAATATAAGGCATAGCCTGGGATGTGGAATTACTGCCAGGTTAAAATCTCAATTCTACTACTTGTTATCTATGTGACCTTGAACAAACCACAGTACCTCTCTCTGCTTCAATTCTCTAATCTACAAAATAAGGACACTCATATTATCTATCTCCTATTTCGTTTACAATTTTTGTGAGAATTCAACTAAACAATGCACCGTGCTGCAGATACAGTTAAGGACTCATTGTTTTCAATTGTTGTTAGTATCAACAATTCTCAATGCTTTAAAAAATGTTTGCATTTGAAAACTCTGACTCATTGCACACAGAAAAAGTGATTGGACATAAGACAAAATGTAGCAAATTGTTTCTTTATTTCTTCATCTCCTTTCTCTTCACATGTTACCTGTGGCTTTCCTTGGCCTTGGGTAACTGCTGTCGGAGTCTTAACTGTCACTTTGACACTGACTTCTCATTGCAGTCCAATCTTCATTGGCTACTTTCCAATCTTGCGTTAGGAGAAGAAGGTTCCCATTGCAATGACAATTTCCAAGGCAACATCACCTTGGCCAGTAATAATTTACAGTATTTCCATCTTTTTTTTTAACATCTTTATTTGAGTATAATTGCTTTACAATGGTGTGTTAGTTTCTGCTTTATAACAAAGTGCATCAGTTATACATATACATATGTTCCCATATCTCTTCCCTCTTGCGTCTCCCTCCCTCCCACCCTCCTTATCCCACCCCTCTAGGTGGTCACAAAGCACCGAGCCGATCTCCCTGTGCTATGCAGCTGCTTCCCACTAGCTATCTATTTTACATTTGCTAGTGTATATATGTCCATGCCACTCTATCACTTTGTCACAGCTTACCCTTCCCCCTCCCCATATCCTCAAGTCCATTCTCTAGTAGGTCTGTGTCTTTATTCCCATCTTATCCCTAGGTTCTTCATGACATTTTTTATTTCTTAGATTCAATATATATGTGTTAGCCTACGGCATTTTTCTTTCTCTTTCTGACTTACTTCACTCTGTATGACAGACTCTAGGTCTATTCACCTCACTCCAAATAACTCAATTTCGTTTCTTTTTTTTTTTTTTTTTTTTTTTTTTTTTGCAGTACGCGGGCCTCTCACTGTTGTGGCCTCTCCCGTTGTGGAGCACAGGCTCCGGACGGGCAACCTCAGTGGCCATGGCTCACGGGCCCAGCCGCTCCGTGGCATGTGGGATCTTCCCGGACCAGGGCACGAACCTGTGTCCCCTGCATTGGCAGGCGGACTCTCAACCACTGCACCACCAGGGAAGCCCTCGTTTCTTTTTATGACTGAGTAATATTCCATTGTATATATGTGCCACATCTTCTTTATCCATTCATCCTATGATGGACACTTAGGTTGCTTCCATCTCCTGGCTATTGTAAATAGAGCTGCAGTGAACATTTTGGTACATGACTCTTTTTGAATTATGATTTTCTCAGGGTATATGCCCAGTAGTGGAATTGTGGGTCATATGGTAGTTCTATTTGTAGTTTTTTAAGGAACCTCCATACTGTTCTCCAAAGTGGCTCTACGAATTCACATTCCCACCAGCAGTGCAAGAGTGTTCCCTTTTCTCCACACCCTGTCCAGAATTTATTGTTTCTAGATTTTTTGATGATGGCCATTCTGACTGGTGTGAGATGATATCTCACTGTAGTTTTGATTTGCATTTCTATAATGATTAATGATGTTGAGCATTATTTCATGTGTTTGTTGGCAATCTGTATATCTTCTTCAGAGAAATGTCTATTTAGATCTTCTGCCCATTTTTGCATTGGGTTGTTTGTTTTTTTGTTATTGAGCTACATGAGCTGCTTGTAAATTTTAGATATTAATCCTTTGTCCATTGCTTCATTTGCAAATATTTTCTCCCATTCTGAGGGTTGTCTTTTCATCTTGTTTATGGTTTCCTT
Source organism: Pseudorca crassidens (assembly GCF_039906515.1). NCBI lineage: Eukaryota > Metazoa > Chordata > Mammalia > Artiodactyla > Delphinidae > Pseudorca > Pseudorca crassidens. The sequence continues at coordinate 77,883,922 of NC_090298.1, forward strand.
TGCTGTGCAAAAGCTTTGAAGTTTCATTAGGTCCCATTTGTTTATTTTTGTTTTTATTTTCATTTCTCTAGGGGGTGGGTCAAAAAGGATCCTGCGGTGATTTATGTCAAAGAGTGTTCTGCCTATGTTTTGCTCTAAGAGTTTGATAGTGTCTGGCCTTACATTTAGGTCTTTAATCCATTTTGAGCTTATTTTTGTGTATGGTGTTAGGGAGTGATCTAATCTCATACTTTTACATGTACCTGTCCAGTTTTCCCAGCACCACTTATTGAAGAGACTGTTCTTTCTCCACTGTACATTCCTGCCTCCTTTATCAAAGATAAGGTGACCATATGTGTGTGGGTTTATTTCTGGGCTTTCTATCCTGTTCCATTGATCTATCTTTCTGTTTTTGTGCCAGTACCATACTGTCTTGATTACTGTAGCTTTGTAGTATAGTCTGAAGTCAGGGAGCCTGATTCCTCCAGCTCCGTTTTTCGTTCTCAAGATTGCTTTGGCTATTCGGGGTCTTTTGTGTTTCCATACAAATTGTGAAATTCTTTGTTCTAGTTCTGTGAAAAATGCCAGTGGTAGTTTGATAGGGATTGCATTGAATCTGTAGATTGCTTTGGGTTGTAGAGTCATTTTCACAATGTTGATTCTTCCAATCCAAGAATATGGTATATCTCTTCATCTATTTGTATCATCTTTAATTTCTTTCATCAGTGTCTTATAATTTTCTACATACAGGTCTTTTGTCTCCTTAGGTAGGTTTATTCATAGATATTTTATTCTTTTTGTTGCAATTGTAAATGGGAGTGTTTTCTTAATTTCACTTTCAGATTTTTCATCATTAATGTATAGGAATGACAGAGATGTCTGTGCATTAATTTTGTATCCTGCTACTTTTCCAAATTCATTGATTAGCTCTAGTAGTTTTCTGGTAGCATCTTTAGGATTCTCTATGTATAGTATCATGTCATCTGCAAACAGTGACATCTTTACTTCTTCTTTTCTGATTTGGATTCCTTTTATTTCCGCTTCTTCTCTGATTGCTGTGGCTAAAACTTCCAAAACTATGTTGAATAAGAGTGGTGAGAGTGGGCAACCTTGTCTTGTTCCTGATCTTAGTGGAAATGCTTTCAGTTTTTCACCATTGAGGATGATGTTGGCTGTGGGTTTGTCATATATGGCTTTTATTATGTTGAGGGAAGTTCCCTCTATGCCTACTTTCTGGAGGGTTTTTATCATAAATGGGTGTTGAATTTTGTCGAAAGCTTTCTCTGCATCTATTGAGATGATCATATGGTTTTTCTCCTTCAATTTGTTAATCTGGTGTATCACGTTGATTGATTTACGTATACTGAAGAATCCTTGAATTCCTGGGATAAACCCCACTTGATCATGGTGAATGATCCTTTTAATGTACTGTTGGAATCTGTTTGCTAGTATTTTGTTGAGGTTTTTGCATCTATGTTCATCAGTGATATTGGATTATAGTTTTCTTTCTTTGTGATATCTTTGTCTGGTTTTGGTATCAGGGTGATGGTGGCCCCGTAGAATGAGTTTGCAAGTGTTCCACCCTCTGCTATATTTTGGAAGAGTTTGAGAAGGATAGGTGTTAGCTCTTCTCTAAATGTTTGATAGAATTCGCTGTGATACCATCTGGTCCTGGGCTTTTGCTAGTTTGAAGATTTTTAATCACAGTTTCAATTTCAGTGCTTGTGATTGGTCTGTGCATATTTTCTATTTCTTCCTGATTCAGTCTTGGCAGGTTGTGCATTTCTAAGAATTTGTCCATTTCTTCTAGGTTGTCCATTTTATTGGCATAGAGTTGCTTGTAGGAATCTCTCATGATCTTTTGTATTTCTGCAGTGTCAGTTGTTACTTCTCCTTTTTCATTTCTACTTCTATTGATTTGAGTCTTCTCCCTTTTTTTCTTGATGAGTTTGGTTAATGGTTTATCAATTTTGTTTATCTTCCAAAGAACGAACTTTTAGTTTTATTGATCTTTGCTGTGGTTTCCTTTATTTCTTTTTCATTTATTTCTGATCTGATTTTTAGGATTTCTTGCTTCTGCTAACTTTGGGGGTTTTTTGTTCTTCTTTCTCTAATTGCTTTAGGTGAAAGCTTAGGTTTCTTAAGGTAGGATTTTATTGCTATAAACTTACCTCTTAGAACCGTTTTTGCTGCATTCCATAGGTTTTGGGTCATCGTGTCTGCACTGTCATTTGTTTCTAGGTAGTTTTTGATTTCCTCTTTGATTTCTCCAGTGATCACTTTGTTATTAAGTAGTGTATTGTTCAGCCTCCATGTGTTTGTATTTTTTACAGATCTTTTCCATTAATTGATATCTAATCTCATAGCGTTGTGGTTGGAAAAGATACTTGTTACAATTTCAATTTTCTCTAATTTTACCAAGCCTTGATTTTTGAGCCAGGATATGATCTATCCTGGAGAATGTTCCATGAGCACTTGAGAAAAATGTGTATTCTGTTGTTGTTGGATGGAATGTCCTATAAATATCAATAAAGTCCATCTTGTTTAATATATCATTTAAAGCTTGTGTTTCCTTATTTATTTTCATTTTAGATGATCTGTCCATTGGTAAAATTGGGGTGTTAAAGTCCCCTACTATGAATGTGTTACTGTCGATTTCCCCTTTTATGGCTGTTAGTATTTGCCTTATGTATTGAGGTGCTCCTATGTTGGGTGCATAGAAATTTACAATTGTTATATCTTCTTCTTGGATCGATCCCTTGATCATTATGTAGTGTCCTTGTCTCTTGTAATACTCTTTATTTTAGTCTATGCTGTCTTATATGAGAATTGCTACTCCAGCTTTCTTTTGGTTTCCATTTGCATGGAATATCTTTTCCATCCCCTCACTTTCCGTCTGTATGTGTCCCTAGGTCTGAAGTGGGTCTCTTGTAGACAGCATATATATGGGCCTTGTTTTTGTATCCATTCAGCCAGTCTGTGCCTTTTTGTGGGAGCATTGAATCCATTTACATTTAAGGTAATTATCGATTTGTATGTTACTATTCCCATTTTCTTAATTGTTTTGGGTTCATTATTGTAGGTCTTTTCCTTCTCTTGTGTTTCTTGCCTAGAGAAGTTCCTTTAGCATTTGTTGTGACGCTGGTTTTGTGGTGCTGAACTCTCTCAGCTTTTCCTTGTCTGTAAAGGTTTTAATTTCTCCATCAAATCTGAATGAGATGCTTGCTGGGTAGAGTAATCTTGGTTTTAGTTGTTTCTCCTTCATCACTTTAAATATGTCGTGCCAATCCCTTCTGGTTTGCAGAGTTTCTGCTGAAGGATCAGCTGCTAACCTTATGGGGATTCCCTTGTGTGTTATTTGTTGTCTTTCCCTTGCTGCTTTTAATATGTTTTCTTTGTTTTTAATTTTTTTTTTTGTTTGTTTTTTGTTTTGCGGTATGCGGGCCTCTCACTGTTGTGGCCTCTCCTGTTGCAGAGCACAGGCTCCAGACGCGCAGGCTCAGTGGCCATGGCTCACGGGCCCAGCCGCTCCACGGCATGTGGGATCTTCCCAGACCGGGGCACGAACCCGTGTCCCCTGCATCGGCAGGTGGACTCTCAACCACTGCGCCACCAGGGAAGCCCTGTTTTTAATTTTTGACAGTTTGATTAAAATGTGTCTTGGCATGTTTCTCCTTGGATTTATCCTGTATGGGACTCTCTGTGCTTCCTGGACTTGATTAACTATTTCCTTTCCCATATTAGGGAAGTTTTTAACTATAATCTCTTCAAATAGTTTCTCAGTCTCTTTCTTTTTCTCTTCCCCTTCTGGGACCCCTATAATTCGAATGTCGGTGTGTTTAATGTTGTCCCAGAGGTCTCTGAGACTGTCCTCAGTTCTTTTCATTCTTTTGTCTTTATTCTGCTCTGCAGTAGTTACTTCCACTGTTTTATCTTCCAGGTCACTTACCCGTTCTTCTGCCTCAGTTATTCTGCTATTGATCCCTTCTAGAGTATTTTTAATTTCATTTATTGTGTTGTTCATCATTGCTTGTTTCCTCTTTAGTTCTTCTAGGTCCTTGTTAAATGTTTCTTGCATTTTGTCTATTCTATTTCCAAGATTTTGGATCATCTTTACTATCATTATTCTGAATTCTTTTTCAGGTAGACTGCCTATTTCCTCTTCATTTGTTAGGTCTGTTAGGTTTTTAATCTTGCTCCTTCATCTGCTGTGTGTTTTTCTGTCTTCTCATTTTGCTTATCTTACTGTGTTTGGGGTCTCATTTTTTCAGGCTGCAGGTTCGTAGTTCCCATTGTTTTTGGTGTCTGTCCCCAGTGGCTAAAGTTGGTTCAGTAGGTTGTGTAGGCTTCCTGGTGGAGGGGACCAGTGCCTGTGTTCTGGTGGATGAGGCTGGATCTTGTGTTTCTGGTGGGCAGGTCCACGTCTGGTGGTGTGTTTTGGCATGTCTGTGGACTTATTATGATTTTAGGCAACCTCTCTGCTAATGGGTAGTGTTGTGTTTCTGTCTTGCTAGTTGTTTGGCATAGGGTGTCCAGCACTGTAGCTTACTGGTCGTTGAGTGGAGCTGGGTGCTCGTGTTGAGATGTAGGTCTCTGGGATATTTTTGCCGTTTGATATTTCATAGAGCTGGGAGGTCTCTTGTGGACCAGTGTCCTGAAGTTGGCTCTCCCACGTCAGAAGCACAGCACTGACTCCTGGCTGCAGTACCAAGAGCCTTTCATCCACATGGCTCAGAATAAAAGGGAGAAAAAGTAGAAAGAAAAAAGAAAGAGGATAAAATAAAATAAAGTAAGATAAAATAAAATAAAGTTATTAAAATAATTTTTAAGAAAAAAAATTTTTTTAAGTAAAAAAAAAATCGGACGGACAGAACCCTAGGACAAATGGTGAAAGCAAAGCTATACAGACAAAATCTCACACAGAAGTATACACATACATACTCAAAAAGAGGAAAAGGGGAAAAAGTCATAAATCTTGCTCTCAAAGTCCACCTCCTCAATTTGGGATGATTCATTGTCTATTCAGGTATTCCACAGGTTCACGGTACATCAGGTTGATTGTGGAGCTTTAATCCACTGCTTCTGAGGCTGCTGGGAGAGATTTCCCTTTCTCTTCTTTGTTCTCGCAGCTCCCTGAGTTCAGCTTTGGATTTGGACCCGCCTCTGCATGTAGGTCGCCTGAGGGCGTCTGTTCTTTGCTCAGACAGGACAGGGTTAAAGGAGCAGCTGATTAGGGGACTCTGGCTCACTGAGGCTGAGGGGAGGGAGGGATGCGGATGCGGGGCGGGCCTGCAGAGGCAGAGGCCGGTGTGACGTTGCACCAGCCTGAGGCCAGCCGTGCGTTCTCCCGGGGAAGTTGTCCCTGGATCCTGGGACCCTGGCAGTGGCGGGCTGCACAGGCTCCCGGGAGGGGAGGTGTGTATAGTGACTTGTGCTCGCACACAGGCTTCTTGGTGGCGGCAGCAGCAGCCTTAGCGTCTCACGCCAGTCTCTGGGGTCTGCCCTGTTAGCCGCGGCTCCTGCCCGTCTCAGGAGCTCCTTTAAGCAGGGCTCTTAATCCCCTCTCCTCGTGCACCGGGAAACAAAGAGGGAAGAAAAAGTCTCTTGCCTCTTTGGCAGGTCCAGACTTCTCCCTGGACTCCCTCCCGGCTAGCCGTGGTGCACTAACCCCCTGCAGGCTGTGTTCACGCCACCAACCCCAGTCCTCTCCCGGCGCTCTGACCGAAGCCTGAGACTCAGCTCCCAGCCCCGCCCGCCCGGCGGGTGAGCAGACAAACCTCTCGGGCTGGTGAGTGCTGGTCGGCATTGATCCTCTGTGCGGGAATCTCTCTGCTTTGCCCTCTGCATCCCTGTTGCTGCGCTCTCCTCCGTGACTCCGAAGCTTTCTCCCTCCGCCACCCGCAGTCTCTGCCCGCGAAGGGGCTTCTTAGTGTGTGGAAACCTTCACAGTTCCCTCCCACTCCTTCACAGTTCCCTCCCACTGGTGCAGGTCCCGTCCCTATCCTTTCGTCTCTATTTATTCTTTTTTCTTTTGCCCTACCCAGGTACGTGGGGGGGGTTTCTTGCCTTTTGGGAGGTCTGATGTCTTCTGCCAGCGTTCAGTGGGTGTTCTGTAGGAGTTGTTCCACGTGTAGGTGTATTTCTGATGTATCTGTGGGGAGGAAGGTGATCTCTGCGTCTTACTCTTCCGCCGTCTTCCCGCTCTAGCCCATCTTCTTGATTGATTCTAATTTTTTCTCCTGTCTTGAATTTGTAGGTAAGAGCTGCATATTGAAATCTATTTGGCTTTAATGTCCATTTTGTTTTCACAGCACCATAGTAATAATAAGAGTAGCAGTCTCACTAATTATAAAAACTAAAATTTATTGAATATTTATTAGGTCAAGAACCATACTGAATTATTTATCTCCATTATCTTATTTAATTCTAACAGTGAACCTATGAGCAGTAGACTTCATTGTCATACATGAAGAAACAAGACCCAGAGAGGTGAAGTAACCTTCTCAAGGGCACACAGCTGGGACATTGTAGAGCCAGAATTCAAATTTACTTGTGGGTGACTCAAGAACCTATACCTTTAGCTGTTGCTGTTGCATTTTCAGACTTTTCTTGCCCTTTAATAATGATGATGCCAGTAGTAACTCTAAAGGATTTAAGGCAGAACCAGATATAGAGGCTACTCTCCTCACATCAAAGCAGCATCTAGAGTTATAAACCATCTGCTGTTAGGGCTACTAGGGCCAGGGATAAAGGAACTGACGATGGAAGGGAATAGTCATGACAGCCCTGTAGGAGCAGACCTGAGAATGTTTCCCCCTACCTTCTCCTATGAAGAAGACCCTTTTTGAGACTGTGGCCCCTTCCCCAGGTAAATATTCAGTGAAAATACCTACAATATGGGCTTCTATGGAGGTGGAGGGTATGTGGGTGTGGATGAGAGTGAATGTCCTTTATGGAGTTCCAAGCAAGTTGTCTGGAAGGAGCACACATGATAGAGGTCCCATATAGAAAGTGATTTTTGCCTCCCTTGCACATGCCCTGAGAATGGTGGACACATAATGACCATAGTCACCTCTTTGCGCATACACTGATGATAGATTAGTGCTTACCTAATATCTATATGTAGCAATATACAGGCAACACAAATTGTACAGATGTACAAATTGCAAGCCAAAACCCAAGTGAGCAAAAGTTACTTCATTATTTTTTTGTAACAGAACTTTGTTTATGTTGAAAGTTGCGTTTCTAATAAGTGGTGCCAACTTGATCTCAGCCAATCAAGTTTTCTTCCCTTATGCTGGGGTTGCTTCTGAGAGCGGCTGGTGGACCATGAAGGCATTGAATGGGGTAGGGACGGGGGAGAGAGGGGAGCATAGGTGTCTGCTCTGAGCTACCTTCTACCAATGCCATTGTCAGCTGAAACGTCCATTCTAGTCTTTGGGAAGTCTTGTGCTGATCAATGTTACTCCATGCTCCTTGAGAGTTATGTGAGAGTCATTTTTGCTCTTGGCTATTACCTCCTAAATGACTATCTGTATGCAGTTGTTTATTATCTGAGGCTCTGCTTCCAGGTAGAACTAAGCTTGGGCAGGGTTTTTGTTTATCTATTGGATCAGCATTAAGAGGTGCATGGTTTAATACTGGCTCTTTTTTGTACTCTAGGCTCAAGAAGGCACAATTTGAAAGGGATGGTATTGGTAGTGGAATGAACAAATGGAACTTTTATGAGTTTTGTTGATATAGTAAGGCTGTGTAATCAACTACCTGAAGACTCAGTTGCTTACAACCAGCATTTATTCTCAATTCAACTTGCCAAGGTGACGAGTTCAGTTTATTTAGGCTGCACTCATCTGGACAGCTCTGGTTCATGCTGTGAGATGGCTGGGGTTTGTTCCAGAATGTGGATCTGCTCCATATATATCTGTTCCGGAAACAGGCTGAAGGGGCAATAGCTCCCAGGAACATACTCTTCTCATAGCACGGAACCACCGAAAAGTAAGCGCCAAGCCAAACCGCGAGCAGATTTAGGGCCCTTATTTGCACCACGTTCACTAATATTTCGTTGACCAAAGCAGATCAAGCTTAGCATCCATAGGCCAGGAAAGTACACTCTGTCCACTGGGGCAGAAGGAGTAGAGTGAATAATCATCATCATCGTGTGTGTTAGTGCTACATAGCCTTGTAAAATTATGAGGCAGTTAGGAAAACATTGCTCTTCCTGCTTATGGGTTTAAATTTATATTTAAGAATTAATGTCTGTCCTTGAGTCATGTGTGTGTATTTGTGTTTGTACTCACAACCTGCACATGGTTAGTCCAATAGTTACCAAATGGGCATTCAAAAGAAAACAGAGATATATCTTCAACCCTCCTGGTGGGAAGACTTTGAAGGTGGCTGGATATGGAGGACAAAAGCCAGTTGAACAATCCTCTGGAATTCTTGAAAAATTATTTTAGTTTTACTGAGTATTTATAACTTAGAGGGAAGGAATGGGGTTTGGGGGAAAACCAACACTCCCCCTCCCACCTCCCAGTAGGAAGAGGTCAGATTCTGCAATGGTGGATGGAAATTCCTGGAATGAAGGTTTGAAGCAGGAGAGAAAAATGGGCCTGAGAATAGGAGATCAGAGTTAGGAATTGGGGGCTTCTAATGAGGGGCCCTCTGGGAGGGAGTTAATGCTTAGTTGCTGTAATCTGGCCTATAAACAATGTCATGATTAGTGAACTGTTGCAAATGACTTCTCTCACATGCAGTCCCTGTAGTTCGGGTTTTTTGTTTTCTGTTTTTCCCTCAACACTTTAGTTAACGCTCAATCATACAATTCACACAGTGAAAGACGGGGCTATAAAGGAAAATGAAATATACCTATTTAAGCAGATTCTTAAATTACCTTCAAGAAAGCCCATTTAGGGACTTCCCTGGTGGTCTAGTGGTTGAGACTCTATGCTTCCACTGCAGGGGGCTTGGGTTCAATCCCTGGTCGGGGAACTAAGATCCCACATGCCCTGTGGTGAAGCCAAAAAATAAAGAAGAATAATTAATAAAAAAGGAAAGAAAGCCCATTTAACTTCTTAATGTAAACCTTCACCTTTTCCTTTTTACGGTTCATTTGGGAAATATAATAAGTAAGAGAAGGAGGTCCTGTTTTTGTTGGAAACATAAGCTTTTTTTTTTTGACTTTGTGAGAAACCATTTATTCTTTTGATTTATAAGCATATTGTACATATTCTAGTTAATACATCAAGTATATAATGTGGGAGTTCCTTTAAAAATGCTAAAACCATACATGTTAAACTCAGCTACACATTGTATTAGGCTACTAGACAAATGTCATTTTTAATACCACAACACATATATATTATACTTTTTGTTTTCACTGACAGAGGAACATGCCTTTCAAAAATATTTTATTGGATGAAACTCTCTTATTCTCAGGAAAATTTTGGTTTTTGATATAATTTATTATGCCTTTTAAAATTCTGTTTGATAAAAGCATTTGGTAAAGCATTATAAATACCTGTAAAGAAAATATAGTTTAAAATTCTGAGGGAAATATTATATAAGTTTCCTTTTCTACATTTTCACAAAAATCCACACAGGCACTAAGAAAGACTGACAAAAATATTTTATGTCTGAACAGTATATTCCAGGTTGGAAACATTCAAACATGACTTTATTTAAACATTAAAGCTTCTCTTGATTGAACCTTTGGCTACAATCCAATGGTTGGTTGGGGTTTTAACCAGGAAAAGATACTGTCAGAAGAATGAAAAAGAAAGCTTCATACAATTAGCACTAGGTTAGGAATGGGGATAGGATGAGTTTTCATTTTTTACTGTTTATTGGCCTCTCTGGGCCTTAGCTTTATTTTTTTAGTTGAAAATTGATCTAACAACTCTCTGGTACTTTTCAGCTTTATTTAATACTTTTTCTTGTGCAGAAATTTTCAAAATTCTATCTAACACTATGTATCAAACACGTGATACTTCCAAGGACAGAGTGATACTGCAGTTCTTTCAGGAGAACATCCTACATGCATCATGGGTATTGCTCTGGAAATACCCTCATTCTGCACAAATTCAAATGGTAGAATTGGGGGTGAAAGTTTGTCTTACCAAACACACTTTAAAGCAAGTGACAGACTCTAGGGTTCTTTTCCTGATCTAGTTCAATGTAGTTCTCTTCCTGGTCCAGTGCATGTGTGGCCTTATGAAGTTCAGACTTCATGGAAGAATTGCAAACAGCAAATTCAGTGGGAGAATGCCAGTATTGTAGGTGACAGGAAGCTTTGTGAGCATATAGGGAGTGGAAAGTGAGGGGATTGGCAGTTAATGAATTAGTATAAATGAGCATCTGGGTAAGGTGAGATTAAACACATAAGTCAAACAGGATTTCAGAGCTACTTTCAGGGGTCTCAAATACCATTTTTTTTTTTTTTTGGCCTATAAATTAGATCATGACAGATTCTTATAATTATGGATTATCATACAGAAAGAAGTTGGGGATATTTCTTTCCTAATGCATTTACACTTTGTACATGTTCATTAGTGCAGGAAAGGGTAAAATCAAATGCCTATTGAATGCTGACCTGTAAGGTGCCCGTGATAAGCAGCACGGAACAGGGTATCATGGGGGCATGTGTTCAAGTCTAGCTGGGCAGCTGCTACTCAGCTCCAGCCAACTGTTGCGATGAGGGAAGATGGGTCTGAGAATTAGGTTTTATGTGAAATCTCATATTTTCAATAATCACTCACATATTTAAAACATTTAACAGGCCAAACAAAATCTAGCCTTTGGGCTGCCAGCTTGTGTCCTCTGAGTTGAAGCTTGGGAACAGTTTGGTGAGAATTTGGATACTATCATCTATAAGACTGGAGAAGGGCCTTTAACGTCAAGGAATAAACACTCAGTTTCAAAGATCCAGAAAAATCTGCTCTAATGAACATAATTTAAAAAGCAAATGAAACCTCCCACTGGCTCTCCTTATTATGAATAATTTCCTGTTATTGGTTTTCCATGTTATGAGTGGTTTCCTATTATGACTATTAAAAACATTATGATTAGGAATTTGCCAAGTCCCGAGTATAAGTTTGTTCTAAGAAAGTGGTATCAGTAGCTCTCTCAGTATTTAGTTTGTGGCTGAGAAAGGAGAAGGTAATGAGGAAGAGAGGAAGGCCAGAGCTCACAGCACGAGTCACAGTCACCTTTAGATCCATGGAGGCCTCTCCATGGTACACCAAGCCAAGCAAAGAAAAATGCTCTAAAACTGCTCAACCCAGAAAATGCAGGGTTTGAGGCCTGTTTCTGGATCTAAATAACCCAGCCTTTCCCCAGGATGATCTAATGGCCACTTCCTGAATGAGCAGTACTTTGGAGTAGAAAGACCCAGGGTGTGAGTCTGATTGTGAACTCCTTCATTAGAGACTTTCCAAACCCTTCTTTGGCATCAAAATTTGAATCACCACATGGCAAAGACAGAGGACAAGCTGTTAAGAATAGTTTTCCTTCCTCTCATTTTTTGCAGATTACTTTTTCAAATTAACTGTTGCCCAGGTGATGCCTTTTCTTTTCAGACATGAAATGAGAGGCTTGAGGAGGCATTCTCATGTGGTATGAGGACCACGTCTGAACCGTGGCTCCAGAAAGAACAAAACATTTGACTTGTGCAGGCAGGGAAGATGTGTTTTGAAAGAGCTATAATCAATTCAGGAAGTTGGATTTACTGCTTGAGCTCAGAGCTTTCAACTATCCAGGTTGGGGAGAAAAAGAAAAAGTACCGCAAAGGATATTACAAGCAGAAGAATCAATGACAAAACAACCACTTCAGACACAGGCAATATCTAACGGGAAGGAAAAAGCATGACTATTTCCAACTTAGGGCCACCACTCATTTTAATTTTCCTTCCTCAGAATGTCCACCAGAGCTTGCAGCAGCCGGTCATCCCTGTGCTTATAAGGTTTCGTGTTATAGAAAACATCAACATAGTCATTATACAGACTATCCTCAGAGTCTTTAAGCTGGGAAGGTTTGTTCAGCCTTTCCAGGGCTTCATAGAAATTTTCGTAAGGGATGTTGAGCTTTGCACTTGGAGACTTCTTTGGTGATTGCTTTGGGGGTGAGTTTTTGCTGAAAGCGCTTTGTAGGAGTTGTAGCATGGCCTCAGAAGGGGCTCCCTCTGCCAGCTCATCCCTTCTGCCCCCCACACCGCTGCTGCTGGGGCTTTTGGATGCCAGAGGGTTCTCATTCAGGTTCTCTTGTGTGGGCTGCTCCTGAAACACAGAAAGCCACCGGCAAAGGGGAGAAGGCTCATTATTCAGGAGCAGGCAAGCCAGCTGCAGCACACGCCCACTGCCTGCCCCTCGAGAGGCAGTCTGGGGAGCAGAGAGAGCACAAGGCTTGGAATCACACTATCTCGGAGTTCAATCCTCATTTTCTCATTTACTGAGGCACCTTTGGCACCTTTTTAAACTCCGTGAACTTCTCCTGTAAGATGGCAATAAGAATCCCTCCATTTCTGGTGGTGTTGAAGACTGAACCAGATGATGTATGTAAGCGCTCATACCTATCGGTCTCCTTCACTTGTCAGCCTGCTGTAGTAGAATTCATGTTAGGGAATTTAACAATATTGAATTCATTAATTTTAATGTCTGAATTCTGGATGAAAAAATAAATTTTAAAAGATAGTAGGGGGCTTCCCTGGTGGCACAGTGGTTGAGAGTCCGCCTGCCGATGCAGGGGACACGGGTTCGTGCCCCGGTCCGGGAAGATCCCACATGCCGCGGAGCGGCTGGGCCCGTGAGCCGTGGACGCTGAGCCTGCGCGTCCGGAGCCTGTGCTCCACAACAGGAGAGGCCACAACAGTGAGAGGCCCGCGTACCGCAAAAAAAAGATAGTAGGGTTTCATCCTATGGAAAAGAAGAAGTTTACCACTCCCACTCCCTTTCCTCCCACCCATGTTTTGGGAAGGAGCTGATAATAATGTAGGTAATAACTCGTACAGAGGCGCCAACAGTGCTGTCATGTGGGAATAGCTTTCTAGAGGCCTCTTGCTCTGTCAGGAGCTGCACTTTCAGCCTCTGAGTTGTCAGAAGGGGCCTGGGAAGAGATTGGGGTGGTGGGCGGGGAAGGGGGGAACTGGAGAAATCAGAGAAGCGGCTCTTTGTCAACGTTGTGGAAGCATTTCAGTATTTTAACAGCCAAATGGTCCTGTTAATACCCCTTAAGGAATCTTGGAGGAAGAAATACCCACAAGGTCCACCTGCCTCCAGAATTGGGAAGAGGAGGCCTCCAAGGTGGAGTCCCAGAGGAAAGCTATTCTGCAGAATGTAAACGGGCCATAATATGAGCTGAGGCCTTCTCACAGCTAGTTTATAAATTTCTTGAATAAATAATGTCTTTGTACCTTCCAAAACACCTGTCACAGAGCCAGACCTATTCAGGAAAGGACATTCTGGGAATTCTGATAACCTACCTACTACCTCTGAGGCACTGTGCTAGAGGCCTGGGGGATACAGAGATAAAGAAAATGTGTTTTCTGCCCACCATCTGATAAGGGAGAGGCCAGCAGCCTCAGTAGGCTGAGACCTAGGAACGTAACTGACTGACTTGAGCTTTCCTTGGCAACTTTCTGAGAGAAACTGTGATTCTATAGCTCCCCTTGGAGTTGCCAAGAAGTGTCAGTTAAGGAATTAGTAAAGAGAAGCCTGCATGATTTGATCAGTTGAGCCTTGGTCTTCTTTCTGTAAAATGGATATATTGAGGTCTCTCCTTTCTAGGTTACAAGGATTATTCGTTAAATGAGACAATGTGAAAAATGCTTACAAACTAGGTGCAATACAAATGTTAGCTATACGTGATCATACAAAAAGACAGCTCTCTTTAAAATTTGATATTGTTATAAATGGAGAAAATTCATGTTAGAGAACTGAATAATTTTGAATTCATTCATTTTAATTTCTAACTTTCGGATAAAAGAATAAATGAATGAAACAATTTCCTATGGAAACTAAACAGTTTACTCCTACTCCCTTTCCTCCCAACCCATGTTTTTTTGTGTTTTTTTTTTTTTTGCGGTGCGCGGGCCTCTCACTGCTGTGGCCTCTCCCGTTGCGGAGCACAGGCTCCGGACGCGCAGGCTCAGCGGCCATGGCTCACGGGCCCAGCCGCTCCGCGGCATGTGGGATCTTCCCGGACCGGGGCACGAACCCGTGTCTCCTGTATCGGCAGGCGGACTCTCAACCACTGCGCCACCAGGGAAGCCCTGCCAACCCATGTTTGATTCACTTCCTGCCTAAAAGTTAGGGGCAGCTTCACCCACTACACTGTCTACTACAGTTCACAAAAGAACATGCCAGTAAGAACAGAGCCACACAGACCTCCCCCGAATCCACCATCTTCTCCACCCCTCTTCGGTCATTCTGAACGGTGTTGTAGGACGTGTACACTCGGGGCTGTTTCATGTGTTCTGGTTGAGAAGAGGTCCCATGCAGAATTAGCTTCCAGTTCACGATTCTTCCTTCATTTTGCATTCTTCCAGACTAATGAGTAAGCATACATAATTTTAGTGTATGTTCTGAGCAATATAAACTCCTTCAAAATAGCTAAATTTTATAGTTTAATTTTAAAATTCTGTGCATTTCATGTGTAGAGCTCTGGGTACAAAGACAAAAATCACTGGCCTCACTCTTCCTATGAAAATAGATAGTTGACAGGTTCAAAGATTTAAAAACTGATTAATTGCCTTCAATTAAAAAAGGAGAACTCTCTACGTGAACCTTCTTTTCTATACTGGGTGTGTCCTTGAAAAGTTGACTATATCTTATATAATGAGAATTATATTTATCAATTATCAACTTGTTAGAAGCATTCCATTGGGGAAAAAAAAAGTCTGCAGAGTAATATAAATAGCCCTCAGCATTAAGCAGTCCTTAAGAGCTGTATATTTATGGGAAGAGTAATAATTTTCACAGGCTCAACAATTATGTTAAAAATAATGCTGAAATCTAAAATATCTTTTAAAAAAATCTAAAATATCTTTAAAAATAATCTAAAATTATAGAATCAGATTTTGCAGACTTGGTATAAAATAGTCCCATCTTGGTAAACAGATTTTCTTAGTTTCCTTATGGTGAAACTGAGTAAAAGAATGGAAGCCAAGGTCAGGAACAGGACCATAAACTAAGAATGTTTTCTTGTTCTCCCTATGAGAGCAGAAATTTTTACAACTTCCATTGCTAAATCACAATTTTAGCAGTCTTTAGATGAAAGCTATTCTCAGAGAAAAAAAAAAGTAACAATGACTGTAGAATTTTTATTAACTTAAGTAACATCTCCAGGAATTTAAAATCATTTATTTTAAAAAAGTTATCTAGACATTGAATCTGGTGCTACTGGTACTTATAACACTGCTATCTCAGAATAACTTGGACCTGAAAAACCACTCATTTATATGCTCACCTATAGAAAATGCTGGAGAAATGATATAAAAATAAATAATTCAAATGTATTTGGCTTTTTGCTCAGACACTTTATTTTTGGGACTGTGTGTTACAATTATAGAAGAAAATCAGTGTTAGCAAACAGAAAGAAAACTGAGAAATGCTTTTGTTTCATAACTGAAACAAAACCAAAAAAGTCGTATTAAATAAGATATGTTATCTAACAAGTAAGCTACTTTTAAATAGCCACTGCAGTAAATATTGCTAAGAGTTCTGTCATATGACCCCAGCAGAGTGTCATAGCAAAGTTGGTGTAGCATTTAACTATGGTTGTAAATACAGCTGATTCTGGTGGCTGAGTAGGTCATGTGGCTGGCTGTGTTTTGACATGACATGGGTATACTTGGATTTGCCCCACAGTCTGTCACATTGTGTATCAAAATATATTTTCTTCCTTCTTATATGGCTGGTGCCTAATTTTTTTAAATTTATTTTCTATATAGCCAAGTGGGGAGAGCTTGAAACACTAAACTTTCTCCTTACCTCTATAAGGAGTGATCAAATTTCCTTTGGGCCCTTTCTTATGCACTAACTTTAAAAGAGCTTCAGAGTGTTTAAAAGTGAGCTTGTGGTTCTGTATCCTTTCATTCATACTTACAATGTCTGTAATTCCCAAAGTCCAAGTGCCTATGGGATTCTCTCCCCATGTGTGAACAGACATGAAGTCCCAATTCTTAAAGCCATTAGGAGATGTATCCCGCTCTCTTTCAGCCAACAGTACGGTGCTGGTTCCTGTTTTCATGCAAGCATCACAAATTAACAAGTGTCCTAACAGATCTGATAGTAGGACACACTTTAGCATTTGATAACTGAAAATAGAAGCCGGGTAAAACTAGCCCTCTTAATTTTCCCTTTGAGTATAATACTAGGATGGAGACATTCTCAGGAAAAAAAAAAGTTTTTATTCACAGTACTTAGTGCATTGCCTGACATATAATAAGCTGTCAATAAATATTGTAGAAAAATAAATAATGGATGAATATATTGAGTAAGGTTTATCTGAATAAGGAGAATTCAGAGAACTATGTTTATGAACTACATTAAAGAAGAGCATCAAAGACCTAACATACATATTAATGGAACTATCATTTTGAAATTTAAGAGGAAGTTTTGAAAATTTAATAGGTGCCTGAGTCTATAATGTAGCATAGACATAATAAAATAAAGCCATATATAATTTAATCTCTTGTCATATAAAATCTACTAGTAAAAGTAGTTTACTAGTAAGAGTAGTTACTCTAAATTTTCAAATCCAAGTTCTCTATAGATCAATAAATAATATTTTTAAAAGAAAGTGTCAAATGAACTATAGGGCCATTAATGAAAAAGCATTCTGCCAATATTTCAGGCCAATTCCAAGGTATTAAGGAAGCATAATTCCAGAATTAACAGAACTTACTCCAAACCTCTAGGAAGTTCATATCCTGGAAGGGCATTATAGAGATAGTTCATCTTTCTCATACATCACTTATGGGAATTAAATTTAGTCAGTTGAACCCTACTAAAACATGAAAAAGGATTAGGACAGCTTCTCCTGGTTGGATCATGGTTTATGTTTCACAAGCTCTTTACCATCTATGATCTTGTCTGACTTAGTAACCTTTCAGGAGAGGACAAATTGTCCATATATCGTATCATATGTCTTAATCATATAATTGTGGAAAATTTGTTAGTCTCCTCAACTCTCTTTCATGGATCAGAATTCTCAGTTTTTCCACTTAATTCCTTGGATGAGACTGATATATCTGTCAGCTTAATTATTAGAGTAATTTTCACTAATGTGTTACCTGAGAGAAATGAATGATAGATCAGTGCCCTGGGATAATGAGCACAGTTTGAAAATGCATAACTCAGAAGGGTTTATTAATTGGTATTATTTGAATAGGCCTCATTCTTTGCTTATCTAAGGATCAGTTTGAATGAGCAGAGCAGAGTTCTGATGCAAAAAAAAACCAAACAAACATATTTTTTAAGACCTGAAAGTGTCTATGGGAAGACTTAGGTCTATATATAAACAAAAATCAATCATTGATTTGAAATCATTTAATTTATACTGAAAAATTTAAACACATAATTTAGAAGAAATTGAATTTTGTTGAAATTTACCAGCAGCAGAAGTGAGGGTGACATGAAGGTCTCCTCTGCGGGAATATTCAATTGTTGCTTCAAATTGCACATGTTCCAGTGACTTGATAGCATTTTCTTGTCCTTCACAAGCTCTTGTTGGAATTTCTATGATAACTTCTCCATTAGCTTTCAGGGCTCTAAATACATTAAAGAATCATCACTGAACAAAGTGTATCTCTTCTTCCTTGCATTTTATGGAAATATGTACACAACACTCTTAAGGAGATACTCAGCTAGGCTTGTTGTCTCTGTCTATTACGAGTAGAAACCAATTCAGGATTAGGTGTAAAGTAATTTTAATGCACAAGAAAATGATAAGGTTTTTCTGGAAATAGAAAAAACAATTCTACAATTTATATGGAACCACAAAAGACTATAAATAGCCAAATCAACCCCAAGAAAGAAGATCAAAGCTGGAGGAATCACACTTCTTAATTTCAAAATATAATACAAAGCTACAGCAATCAAAACAGCATGGTACTGAAGGAAAAAAAGCACTAATTCGAAAGGATACATGCATCCCAGTATTCATAGCACCATTATTTATAATTGCCAAGATATGGAAGCAGCTTAAGTGTCTATCAACAGATAAATGGATAAAGACGATGTGATACACACACACACATACGATGGAATACTAACCAGCCATAAAAAAAAAATGAAATTTTGCCATTTGCAACAACATGGCTGGACTTGGTGAGTACTATGCTAAGTGAAATAAGTCAGAGAAAGACAAATGCTGTATGATATCACTTATATGTGGAATCTAAAATACACAACAAACTAGTAAATATAACAAAAAAGAAACAGACTCACAGATATAGAGAACAAACTAGTGGTTACCAGTGTGGAGAGGGAAGTGGAGGGGCAATACAGGGGTAGGGGATTAAGAGGTATAAACTCTTAGGTATAAAATAAGCTATAAGGTATATTGTACAACACAGGGAATATAACCAATATTTTATAATAATTATAAATGGAGTATAAACTTTAAAAATTGTAAATCACTATATTTTACATCTGCAACTTATATAATATTGTACATCAACTATACTTCAAAAGAAAAAAGTATAGTACTGGCATAAAGACAGAAATACAAGCCAATAGAAGAGAATAGAGATCCCAGACATAAACCCACCCATTAGACCTGAAACTGTAAAACTCCTAGAAGAAAACAGGGAAAAAGCTTCATGACATTGGTCTTGGCACTGATTTAATGGATATGACATTAAAAGCACAGGCAGCACACACACACAAAATAAACGAGTAGGACTACATCAAACTAAAAAGCCTCTGCACAGCAAAGGAAACAATCAAACTGAAATGGCAACCTGCAGAATGGTAGACAATATCTGATAAAGGGTTAATCTCTAAAATATATAAGAACTCCTACAACTCAATAGCAAAAAAACCAACAACCTGATTCAAAAATGAACTAAGGACCTAAATTAACATTTCTCCAAAGAGGACATACAAATGACCAATAGGTATGTGAAAAAAAAATGTTTACCATCATTAATCATCAGGGAAATGCAAATCAAAACCCACATCAAAACACCTGTCAAGGGGCTTCCCTGGTGGCGCAGTGGTTGAGATTCCGCCTGCCGATGCAAGGGACATGGGTTCCATGCCCCGGTCTGGGAAGATCCCACATGCCACGGAGCAGCTGGGCCCGTGAGCTATGGCCGCTGAGCCTGCGTGTCCGGAGCCTGTGCTCCACAACGGGAGAGGCCACAACAGTGAGAGGCCCCCGCGTACCGCAAAAAAAAAAAAACACCTGTTAAGAGTCAGATGACTATTACTAAAAAAAAGAAAAAAGACAAAGTGTTGATGAGCATGTGGAGAAATTGGAGCCCTTGCACAATTGGTGGGAGTGCAAAATGGTACAGCCACTATGGAAAACAGTATGAAGTTTCCTAAAAAAAAATAAAACTGCCGTATGATACAGCAGTCTCACTTCTGGATATTTATCACAAGAATTGAAACCAGGATCTCAAAGAGATATTAGCACTCCCATGTTCATTGCAGTATTAGTCACAGTAGCCAAGATGTGGAAACAACCTAGATATTCATCAACAGATGAATGGATAAAGAATGTGTAATATTCCATACATACAATGGAATATTAGCTTTAAAAAAGAAGGAAATTCTGCTTTATGTGACAATATGGATACAACTTGAGGACATTGTGCTGAGTGAATAAACCAGTCACAGGTAGATAAATATTGCATGATTCTACTTATATGAGGAATCTAAAATACTCATAGAATCAAAGAGTGGAATGTTGGTTGCCTGAGGCTTGTGGGGGGAATGGAGAGTTCCTAATCACTGGGCATAAACTTTAAGCAAGATAAATAAGTTCTAGAGATCAGTTGTACATTGTACCTATAGTTAACAATTATGTATTGTACACTTAAAATTTAAGAGGGTAGATCTCATGTTAAGACTTCTTAACACAATAAAATAAAAAGGGAAAAAAGGAAAAAAATGTTAAGGAAGACACAGATACTTAAATACAATGCTATTTGCCATGGCATTGAATTCAAGCAGATTTGCCTTATAGCCTTCAAAAAGTGGTCCAATACTGAAATATACCCTCTTAAGAAATGATTTTCTCTCCCTAATGCAGGGCCTCCAAGCCTCCCACCCTTGGGTATTTTGTGTGAGTGGGTCTTCAGTATAATTGCAGTTGCCTTGATACGAGATTCTGCTTCCGTAGCTAGATGTAGTGGGAGAGGTGTAGTCTAATTGAAAGCCATATGATAAAAGATCCTTCACGGAAGGAAAGTCATGAATCACAAAGCACTGTGGCATGAAGCGAGGTTCTTTTGGAAGTAGGTTTGGGGTAACACTGGTTGGCAAGTACTGCATTTCATCATTTCTAAGATGCATTAAAAAAAACTTTAACATCTTTGAATTTGGAATGAATATTAAAGAACTGATGGTTGGTAATAGTTTAATTGGCAATGATTTTTCTTAGTGATATATAAAACAATTGTGCACATTAACTTACTGCTATCGGGTTGGTAGGCTATGAGAGGAAAATACAAATATGTTAACATGATTTGCAAATCTTTGATCTCTGTGATTCCTCATGGACACACAGGGAACACTGACAAATGCCATCTCCATCTACTTCAGAAGGGTAGGTGAGAAAAATTAGGCAGAGTGACAAATGTCATACTCAAATAGTGCCATGGGCGCACATTTGTTTAAAATTCCTGGAGACACTTACCTGGGCTCAAAGTCATTGTCCTTTACAACACATTCCTTCTTCTCAGGCACACTGCTCCAGGTCCTGGGATCAGCTAAATCCACCAGAGCTTTGGCATTTAGCAACCCGAATCCAAATCGACTATTCACCATCAAGCCTGCTCCATTCTTTTTCCATCCAGGGTTATTGGCCAGTGGGTCATACTCAGAGGTCCAGACAACCAAGTGCTGCATATCTCGCCAGGTGAGATTTGGACTGGAGAGGAAGTGACCCAAAGAATCTTTAAGGGACAAAAAGAAGTTTCCTTGCAAAAGCAAGTGCTAAAAACAATCATCTCCATTCAGAGATGATGAGGTATCTTTTGCAACTGTGCTTATGTAAATTTTGTGTGTATCACTATTGTTATGTCTTTCATTCATAATTTAAAATACAGTCTTGAAAACTTCTCCTCATACCACATAAGTTACAATCTTAGCATGAGTAAAATTGGTTTTCAGCATTGTAGAAAAGTAGAACTTGGCCCCTGATTCCTATGTACTTACATTTAACTGGAGCAAAAATTAAAAATGACAGCACTTCCTTTGTGCCCTCCAATCTTCTGCTGTTCATTAACAGCCTTAGTATTTTCAGCATTATGAACCCACAGTTGAGCTTTTGACTTCCTTCTTAGGAACACTCAGATTTAGACATGGGCTGGCTACCTACTCTTAAATATATATATATATAATTTTTTTTTTTTTAATTTTTTTGCAGTACACAGGCCTCTCACTGTCATGGCCTCTCCCGATGCGGAGCACAGGCTCCGGACGCGCAGGCTCAGCGGCCATGGCTCACGGGCCCAGCCACTCCGCGGCATGTGGGATCCTCCAGACCGGGGCACGAACCCATGTCCCCTGCATCGGCAGGCAGACTCTCAACCACTGCGCCACCAGGGAAGCCCAACTCTTAAATATTTTTTATCTCTTTTCTTTATATAGCAAAAGTGTCAAGAAGCTCTTAGCTACTTGAGATCATTCTTACAAGGCACCATGCTGAATAGTGTGGGGATATTCAAGGAGGTAGTTCATGTTTTTAAGAAGTGTACAATCAAGTAAATGAACTAAGTCTTTCAATAACTATAATATATCTGCTGAATGCTGTATTCATAGCATAATGTACTGTAGAACTTTGAAGAGAAAGAATTCTTTTGGGATGGAAAGATCTAGGATGGCTTTTCTAGGAGGAAATATTTGAGTTGATTTTTAAAGGGTGGGTAGAATGTCAAAAAGTTGAAAGAGAGAGAACAGGGGATGAGGCAATGGGTCAAAATCTCTGACAGGGGAAGGATAGGATGTGACCAGAGTACAGTGAATAGTCTTGTTTACTGAAGCAAGGAAGAGGTGAGCTGGAGTACTGAGCCGGATGGTGAGGGCCTTGAATGCCAGGAAAAGGAGCTTATACTTTATCGTTTGGGTAAAGGGGAGCCATTGAGGATTTTTGAGCAAGGGAATGGTATAATGAGGAGTCTTGGCAAAATTAATTTAGCAGCAATATAAAGATAAATCAGAGATGCATGGGATTGTCAGGTCTGTTATAATGAATATGAAACCTTCCCTGATCACCCTATTTAAGATTTCAATTCTCCCCAAATACTCCTGAGCTCCCTTGCCTTGCTACACTTTTTTTTTCTTTCATAGTGCTTATCATCTTCTAACATACTGAGCAAATCATTTGTTTTGTGTATTATTAATGTCTGTCTCCCCTGCTAGAATCAGCTGGGAGAAGGGCTGAGATTTTTATCCATCTTGTTCTCTGATGTGTACCAAGCACTCAGAAGTATGCCAGGCGCAGGGTATATATGCTTGGTAAATATCGGTTGGTTGGATGATTGAGTGTGTGCAAGTGTTTAACTAGCCTTAAATACAATTTTAAAACTTACTGCTATTAGTCATTAGAGTCTTTCATGATCTCAAGCTTTTCCTTAGCTTTGAGACCTGCATTGTTTCTACCAAGCCAATCAAGCATTATTTATTAAATAATAAATGCCTAAGTGTTGAGTCTTCAAGGTTTCTATCTTACCACTAGGTTGTGAAACAACCATCGGGGAATCTGTCTCAACTTGCTATCTTCTCCCCAGAGCCCATCATGGACTGGTTTAACAAACCCCTGGTGACAAGCAAGAGGCAATACACATTCCTAAACACTGAGGAGTCTGTTGCTGACTAAGATCTAAGTCCTCATCATGAGTGCTGCAAAGGCTCTATCTGGTGGGCCTCATGGGGAAGCTGTCCTCTCCACCCCAGTTTGAGTGCACAGCCCGTGCATCACCATCTCTGAAGGGAGCTGCAGTCAAGGACTCAGGCCTTCCTCCCCCATCAAGCTTTTCCCATATTTACATTCCTAGGCCCTGCGCCTTCGTGCCTAGGTCTCCTTATCTGAGGCCTTGGGCAAAGCTCTTCTTCAGGCCCTCAGCCAAGGCCTCCTAATGGGGGAGGAGAAGGAACCTCGAAGATACTTCTCCCCACTCTGACTCAGTACCCAGTACTTCTCCACTCCGAGCCTTCCCCCTCACCCCACCCCACCCCAGAGTCCATAAAGCTACCAGAGCCTTCTGTTGGGGCTTCCTCAACAGTGAGACAACCCCCATGTCCATGCTTTCACCTGACCATCAGCTGGTGCACCTTTCCATGGGGGAAAATGGAATAGGGAGAGTCAGTGTTTTCTCTGGTTTTAGACTCTGGCCTTTACCATCACAGTAAGTGATGAAAGGCTTAACTCTTTCATTTTTGGTCTGTTGCTTTAAAGCTACCCTGACCCCTGGCAGCTCAATATGCTTTCTCTCTGCTCAGCTGAGCTCCTGACAAACAGCACAGAGAGTGACTGATAAAGGCCTGAACCTACTGAATCAAAATATCTGAGGGCAGGGCATGATTTTCTATGTATATTGGAAAAAAACTGTCTAGGCAGTTTTATGTTATACCTAAAATAATAGGAGTTGGAAGAAAGAATACAAGCATATAACTAATTAAGACAATTAGGGGTCAGAATAGGGAGTAATAGAAGGCACATTAAATTATATTCTACTGCCAAAGACCCGTGTGATCTTAAGCAAAACACTTCATCTCCCTGGGCCTGAGTGGACTCATCTATAAGATGAGTGGTTGAGTATGACAATCTTGAAAATTCCATATTATTCAGAGCTCCAGTCTGCCCAATACCATACATACTTCATTGTAGATCTTGTTTCCACATTGGCCATCCCACACGGAGGAATAATTAACTAGCTGAGCAGAAGTGGCTTATTTTCTGAAAGTGGAAACTAGTTCTGGCCTATATGGCACTTTATTGAAATTCTTGCTTCCAGTCTTTTAAAGGGAGTTTTAGGTAAAAGCCTCTTATCAAGGGGGTCTCTGGGCAACACACCAATTTCCCACTTGGACTCTCAGTGCGGGCATGTGTGTGTGTGTGTGTGTAGGTTGGGATGAGGATATGTAGTAAGGAGGCATGGTCTTGATAATCATGATAATCGAACACAAAGCAGATTTTCTACATTTCTACAGTTAGAGAATTGTTTTTTATTTAGTTGCAGATTTTGTTTTTTAATTTTCTTTTACCTATTCTTTGCAAAATATTCAAAGAGGCTTCATTGTCATGCAATTAGGAAAATTAAGCCTATTTTTCATTTGAGTGAGTGCATTTGGTAAATGAAAAGGAGCTTCTAACAATAGTGCATCTCATTCCTGACAGTCTTCCTCTGTTAATTAGCAACTCACTCCTCAGTGGCATCCAGAATAATTAAATTTTTTAAAAATTACATTGGGTTGCTAATCAAGGCTGTGTTTATAGAAAATAAGGGCTTTGGAATTAAACACTGAAATTAAGCATTGCTTCTAATTAGAAGAGTGTAGGTAAAGTAATCTGGAGACAAAACTCTAAGGGGAAAAATCTTAAAGGCTACGTGGGTTAGCCTCTAATCACAATTAGATAAGCCTAGATGTTGAAGATTTTCTAACCTAGAGACTTTCCAACATTTCACAATCCACTGAGTCAAGGATTTCTTTGATGTGATTTATCCAAAGGTTTCACGCAACTTTGAAAGTCCATTTCCCATCCTCTAACCTTTAATGAAAACAGAAGATTGGTTCATCTGTTTGTTTAATACCTCCAAAGATGTGAAGGGATTCAATGTTTCACTTTTTGTTCTTTATTAAAAATTATTCTGATTCTTTGCTCTCCCCTCAAAAGACAGGTTACTGTCTGCCATCTTTCTTAAGTATAATAGTACCACAGGCATTTATCCAAGGAATTCCTGTCTCTTAGTGTGTGTGTGTGTGTGTGTGTGTGTGTGTGTGTGTGTGTGTGCGTGTGTGTATTATTTATAATATATATATATATATTTCCAGGATATGCCTATTAAGTATCCTAATGGGCATCTTTACAGTCACAGCCCAGTGAGATTGTAGGAAAAAACAGTTGTAAGGTAACCCTTCATAGCAGCTGTTTCTCAAATTTTGGCTAAGGTAACTACCAGCATAAACATTGCCTGGAATATCAGAAACTTCTGAATCTGAGTCACTGGCCGTTGGACCCGGGAATCTGCAAACTAAATAAACACCCAAGGTGATGACTGTATGCTGGTGTTTGAGAAACACTCTTTTAGGGAAGGAAAGTATTCCTCTGTACATTTGCCCCAGAAACTATTCTTTGAGCCAGAAATCATTCTTTCTCCTTCCCTCTCCTCTTCCCTTTCCCCAGAGTCCCATATTTAATGCAGCATAGTAAGTAATATGCATGACAGGAGCCTTTTATTCAGAACTCATAAATATGAGTTAAGATGTTTATCAGTCTCAATCTTCTTAACTCCTCTTTCTTTGAGGGGATGAACTTTCCCCTCCCTCACAGGACTATAGGAGGCAGTGTCCCGTAGCTGCTGGTAGTACAGGCTTTGGGGTCAGACAGACCTAAGTTTGAATCTTTTGTGGGAACTTGGTTACATTTCTCAACCTCTCTAAGTCTCAGTTTCTTCCTTAGTAAAATGCAATTAATAATTTCTGTGTCACAAGACTGTTGTAAGGATTAGAGTTGGTCTTGTATATAAAGAGGTTAGCACAGTGTCCGGCCATGGTAAGAGGCTGATAAATACTGAATGTTATTATCCTTGATAAATTTAGCCCAGAGTTGTTCTTCAGTCTCCATAGTTGTTCCTTGAGGAGAAGCACATGGTTAAATGATTCTTCCAATCTTGATTGTCTAGGGACTCTTCTAGAAATTCTGGCATTCAGATTTTCTGAAATAGTCATTTGGGTATAGACAATTGAATGGAGCTAAGAAAACTGCCCAGTTGAGAACAGACATCCCAATAATCTGTATGTACTTTGGCAGGAAGTTTATGAATGTTAAGATAGATTATGGCCATCTTACTGATGATTGAATCAAAACGAAAAGAATTAAATTCTTATTACATGCACCAGGGAGATCATAGACTCTTAATGTCTCTTAAATCGTGAGCAGTGTGAGAATCTGATGGAACCTACAAACCATTCCCCCCAAAATGCCAGACACGCACTCCCAAACATTTCTGCATCTAGTTTCAAAGAAGTTCATGGACCCCACGTATTTCATAACAATCCATGGAGCCCCTGCTTTATACATAGTCCATTAGGAATTAACTGAGATTAATAAGGCTAGATCATTCTTAATCACTTTCTCCTTATACAGAAATAGAAGGTTTGAAATTTTAGAAGTCAGAGATTACACTTTTAAAATTTCAGTTCTTGGTCAAAATAACATTACATCTGTTCAGCTAGATGGGTGTTTCTACTATTCTGGTCACTAGACAAGGATGGGCTAGGTCTGGCTAGGTACATTTGCATGCATCTGATAGGTGTTGGGTAGGGAAGACAAGATTTTAAGGATGGTTTTCTTTTAAAAGCTCCCTGGAGCTAAAAGCTTGTATCCTAAAATCATAAATATCATGATCTTGTTTCACTACGTGTGTATAACTACTTGCCTTTATAGGACCTTATTTCTTTCACTCTGGACCTCTTACCACCAACCTCAGCAATTCATGTTAGATGATCCCTATATGCTGATACCTTCAGTTTCAAGCTGGAGGATTTTGTAAAGGGAAAAGGTTAAAAAAAAAATGATCTGATCTGACCCTTCCATTCTATAGATGATAAATTGAGCCCTCTTAATTTGCCTAAGGTCACATAGCTAGTGATACGCCTAGAACTTGAAGCCAGGTGTTCTTTGCACTTTTCACTGCTTAGATTATCTTTCCTCAAATTTGGTTTGGGTCTGCTGATGCCAGTCAAAGCTTGTGTCTTTAGACTTTGCCCTCTGTCCATCCCCTTCCTGTTACAACTGGACTCAGATTCTGAACATAGCTTTTCTGTTGGATTCAAGAGCTTCAGATTTCCCTGTTTCTGATCGGGCATCTGGATTTGCTCTTCCTTTATCAGTATCTTTCCAGCCCCTCCAAGTAGGTAGACTCTTGATACAAGCCTTACTAGGCCTATCTTTCTTAGCCGCTGTGGCCGTTTCATAACTGAGATACCAGGGACTAAACCACAACTCCACAGGTGGCTCCAGGGCTCCTGGAACAATGCTGGACTCTCCTCAGCAGCTGCAGGGCTTTTCCAGCTATGGCCCGGGCCAAGGAGTTCAGTTCTTCTACTACTGTGAACCTCACCTCATCTACTGAACCTGACATGAAGGAACTGCTTTGTCCTCTCTGTAGAGAATATGGATGTTCTTCTAAGATAACTTCCTTATTAGGAAGGATAATAGTAATTTACAAGTTTTAACACGTCCTCTATCATGCAACCATGCACCTGACTTAACATTTAAAGATTTCTCACCACACAACATGGGAACACTTTTTCCTCTGTATTAAGTGTTAGACTATTGAATAACTATTATGAAGGGAAAAATGTTGCTAAATCTCTTTTTGGTAACATATACTAAAATAAATTCCAGGGGGATTTAGAACATAAATATGGTAAAAGAACCATAATAAAAGACATATAAATAAATGTGTATATAATTTGGAGTTGTAAAGATTTTTCGGAGCATAAAAAGGAAAAAAACCTTAAAGAGACTAACAAAGATAACTGTATACATATTAACTTCATTACATTAAAAATTACATGTAAGTAAAATTAAAAGGTAAATGTCAAACTAACCAAGCATTAGTAGTTTTTCTAACTAAGGCCATAAAACAAAATCAAGGTCATAAACAGTCACAGATGATAAATGGCAAAAGAATATAAAATATTGAGTTTCATTAGTAATGAAATAAAAGCATATAGAGATGAGATGCCATTTTCACCTAACAAAGTAGCAAACATTTTAAAAGATAATAAAAGTAGGTTTGATCAGGGTTTAGGAAACTGGCACTCTCACACATATACTGCTGGTGGGAATACAAAATGGTGCCATCTTTATCAACAGTAACTTGTCAATATGTATCAAAATCATTAAAACATGCATGCCCTTTGACCCCAAAATTCCAATCGTAAGTGTTTATCTTAAGGAAATTATCAGAAATGATAACTGATATCTATGGACAAGGGTGTTTGAGCATGAAATGGCCTTAATAAAATTTGCATTTATATAATGGTATACTACAAAAAGATAAAAGTCCTGTTTTTAATTCTCATGTCCTCTGATGTGTTATATCAGCTCTAGGGTGGGGCTTATATAATCTAAAAAAAAAAGGATGTTTTTTAAACTTATTATTCCTAACACTACCCACAGGAAATTATCTGGACAAAGTCTTTCTTGGTGGGAATAAACAGAAGTGAGAAGGCCTTATAGCTGAGTGGTAGGAGGACTGGAGAGGACTGAGTGGGAGGAGAGCATGAGTTTTTTTAAAGCCAAGGAAGATTGATTTAGATATGAGAAAGTGCTCTTAATATAGGTGGATTAAAAAATTTACAAAATAGGGCTTCCCTGGTGGCGCAGTGGTTGAGCGTCTGCCTGTCGATGCAGGGGATACGGGTTCGTGCCCCAGTCCGGGAGGATCCCACATGCCGCGGAGCGGCTGGGCCCGTGAGCCATGGCCGCTGAGCCTGCGCGTCCGGAGCCTGTGCTCCGCAACGGGAGAGGCCACAACAGTGAGAGGCCCGGGTACCGCAAAAAAAAAAAAAAAAAGAAAAAAAAAATTACAAAACAGTGTGTGAATTAAGATTCCAATGTTGCAAGATAAGTGTGTGTATTAAATCTACATTGAGATGTTGACAGGAAGAGAGCTTATTTTTTATTATTTTTTGTAGTTTTCCACTGTAACCATATATTCAGAAAAAATATATATGCTATGACAAAGAAGGAGAAACAGCTTTTTACAGGTGATTAGACGCATTCTGGGCCTTACTTTGCTTCCAGGGCCAGAGCGAAGATGCCAGCAGCCAGGGGTGCTGAGGCAGAGGTGCCTGTGTGGGTCTCTGTGCAGTCGTTGTGCAGGTCAGCACTCGTCTGAGGGGCACCAGGAAAGAAAGAAACATGGGAGAACATGTGAGGAGTGTGATCGTGTCCCCGGGGGTTAGCCCTACCGAGGGCTGCATCTGTTAGGATCAGGAAGCCCAGCTGATTCGATTCCCTACTTCCTCCTCTAAACTACAGGCGGATGTTTGCCATCTGCTGATGTTTTAGCTCACTCTCCTCTATATGCAACTTGTCTATAATTCTGGCATCAGAATGCCTTTTCCTGGGGATGAAGTCCTCCCACTATGAATTTTTTTTCTCTTCTGAGATTCCCAAATGAAATGCTGTCTGTAAGAAAGGGAGTGTTTCAAAATCACGGTGAATCATGCTGGCCCATTAATCATCAGGTCCATTGTGTTTGGCCTGGCATATTTAGAAGGTTTGCCTCAGGCACAATTCCCTTTTGCCTTCAGATTGACATTTGACTGCCTCTTCAGCACCAGGAGGTAAAGCCATCCTGATCTGGGCCACTTGAACTATTTGCACAAAACGTGTCTAGTGTGTGGTTTGCACTCACTGTTGACGTAATCTGATGGCCATGAGTTAGTGTCACATTTGTACTTTGATGAACATGGCGAGTTTTTCAAATGAAAGTGTGCTGGACTTAGATCTGGGCTCAAATTCTAAACCTGCCACTCAGTAGATGTGTCCCATGGGCAAGCCACTTGGTTTCCCCATCTGTCAAATGAGGTTGATATTTCTTGACTCCTATTCTGAGGCTGAAATGAGATCCTGTCTGTGAAAGCATTTTCACACAATGTGATTGCACATAAGGAATTACCCAGGCTAATTTTAGCTTAGTGAAGAGGTTGCTGAGATGAAGGGAAGAAACCAGAGAGACTTCCAATTAGTCTGCCTGAGGACCACAGTGGTGTTGGTTGAACAAGTACCTGGGCCAAAGGATTACTAACAAGACACCCACCCAGGCTCTCACACTATGATTTTTAGCTAGAGATTTCAAGGTGTGGGAGGGAGGTGCAAAAAAACCAGTTTGTTCTATTATCACCTCCTTTGGCTTCCCACTTGGAGTCGCTGAATATCTCAAGTTCTGGTAGCCCTGTTCCTCTGGGGGCTGCGGAAGCAAGGTTGCCCTTTTTACCTGTTGACGCAAGTAAGCCCCAGAGATGACTGTGCTGAGGAAGAGGTTTGCGTAAGACAAAGGCTATGTTAGTGCAACTGTCTCAAATAGAATCCACCAGCTGTCTCTTCTATGGCTCATTTACTTAAGGAGGGATCTTTACAAAGATGGAAATTCTTCCTCCTGCTTCACAGAGTGGCTCAGATGAGGGACCGTCTATGAAATGGTGACTCTGAAATGGACCACAGGCCATTTTTTGAAAAGCCACTCTGAACACCCACAGGGTCATCAAGAACCAGGGGCTGTGAATGCAAGTGGGGCACATGTCTGGTAGGCTCCTTTACAGCAGGGTATAAGATATACCTGCCGTAAAGAACCCCTAGGTAGAATGTTACTGTCTCTTTGAGTAATTGAAGATGTGGGCACTAGAGGTAGGCCAGGGCTTCTAAGTTGAGACCATAGTTTTACTGTCTAAACTAGAGTAGGTTGCAGAAACAGGGAGTTCCGGAAGAGTGATCCTGCGTGAAGATCGTAGTTCTGACAGTTTTGTTGAGATGCCATTAATATGAATTTTACACACATTCCAAAGGCTAATTATTAGGCAGGTTACCCACAATCTAATTGGATCATGACCTGGTTTTTTACTGAGATTAGGCTCTACATACTTTAGCTGGTTGGTTCTTTCTGTGTCAGGAGTTAAGTTTGAGGCTTTCAATTCTTAAATGAAAAGAAGTGCCTCTCTTTGTTCTCAGAGCCCCCGAATGGGCCTTCATCATCATGCCCTTGAAGGGAAATCCAATAATTGCCCTTGGCAGTCTGACTCATGGAAACGAAGGCACAGCCACGCGGGGGCTGGAGATGTTCTCTGAGCATATAACCTTCCTAAGCTCCTTATTTGGATGCTGAGAAGTTCACCTCAGGGGAAATTTAGACTGTTATTTTCCTGTAGGTCGTCCATCCTTAGGAGACATAGCCAGTGTATGCTCTGTATTTTTATCATCTGCTAAAGGGCAAGTCAGACATTTTCCCTGCTATTAAAGGATCAACAAGTACAAGGGTGATAAAGCTCCAGCAGCCCTAAAATCTCCTTTAAGGCTGTTTTCAGGGAGGCATCACACAAGCTGAACAGACATT
This sequence comes from Pseudorca crassidens, assembly GCF_039906515.1. Classification (NCBI taxonomy): domain Eukaryota; kingdom Metazoa; phylum Chordata; class Mammalia; order Artiodactyla; family Delphinidae; genus Pseudorca; species Pseudorca crassidens. Next base: position 77,915,418 of record NC_090298.1, read on the forward strand.
TGGAGTCTCGGCCATATGTAATGACAGATTGGTGGCTTCTCAGGGCTGAGTTTAAAAATGACTGAGAGGCGACATCATTTTGGCAGAAGCATCGTTATGCCCGGGAGAGAAAACTTCCCAATATATACCCACCCTTCAAGTGAGCAAAGTGTGAGTCTCCCCAGCTGAGACATGAAGCTTAAGCAAATCGGTTTGACCAAAGGATCCTTCTGAAGGCGAGCCGTGTTCTCCTACCTAAGCAGAGAGAGTTAGACAAAAGCAACCTACGATTCGCTGGTCGGTGTAATCCCCGCTGCTGTACGAGGTGGCCAGCGTAGAGGAGCACTTCTCAGCGTACCAGGGGGATAGGCCTTGCTGCGAGGCACTGCTGATGGAGATGGTGTAGATACTGTCCGTGTACCCATCACAGTCACAGTTATCTCCCTGACGCCCCCCATTCCCAGAAGCCCAGACGAAGATAGAGCCCTTTCCTTGTCTCCCCTAAAGGAAAAGCCAAAACACATCACGTCTATTATCATCACTGGGGTCACTGTCACATCCCAATAAAATCCCCAACAAATATATAAATACATGCATGAAGTTCTCAGAAACAGTAATTTGGAGTCTGTTTCAACTCCAGGTCCTCCAGCATCGATGCTGGAACTCTCGCGAGACTGTATGTTATAAGCCACTGAGCTCTGGTGCTGCCAGCCCTCCTCCATCTGGGCCCTCTCTGGGATGGCGCTGAGTGAGGACTTTTCTCTTTTTTCTTTATTATGTGGATTCATAATCTGGCCTTCAGCACTCACTCGAATTTCTTCACTGTTCCCTTGGCTTATGTCACTACGCTTGAATCTTTGAACTTCCTTTCTTTCTGCTTGAATCTTCTGGCTGACTGATAGAATGACAAAATCAGGCATTATTCAGATCTGCTTTGCAGCTGCATTAAAAGGGACTCTTCAATTGAATGGAACTCGTCAAGGCTACCCTTTCTATGAGTTTTCAATTTGTGCTCTCCAAAATTCCTACTTTTGTTTCATCCTGTGCAGAACGAGGCCTTAGAATCCTGGCAAGAATGCACTCAACCCCAGTGACAGAGAAACACAACCAAGGCACAAGTATTCATCAGGCACGTGCAGAGAGGGAGGTGGCACATTGCTATATTTAAGGATGCATTTTCAGAGTATTTGAAAGAAGTCTGGGTAGTAGTTTACCTCATGTAGAAATCCAAAAGCAGCAGGAAAATGAGAAAGGACATATCCAGAGTATTTTTGAAAGTAAATATTCTAAGACTAATGAATATCTGTTGAATGTCAGACCCAAATGGGGAAAACTTTCTTAACCCTTAACTTCCATCCCTTTTAAGGACGATTTGGCTCTCTAAATGCACTTCAAATCATAAACAATAACAAGAAGTTCACAACCATTTCTATGCATATAAACTAAGTGTCCTTCCCTTCTCCTCATATTCAAACAGTCAGGTTTCATTTCAAGTGGGTCTGTGTTAAGCATCTCACCTGTTTGACACCATATTCAAAAGCCTTCTGGGCTAGTCGACCAGGCCCCTCCACAGTTTTCCCATCATCATTAGGGCCCCAGCTCGCACTGTAAATGTCCACATGTCCAGAATTAAATCCAATTGAGCTGGCTTCAATAGCATCCGTCACAATGCCATCGAGCATCCTTATCCCTGAACAGCAAAACAGACAAATACATATGCTGATGTCAGTGTGTACATGTAGAATGGCACGATGCTCTTAATATTCATTTTTTAAAGGACTCCCAAAAGAGTCAAAAATAGGTAACCAGTGTATGTCCCAAATGACTGTGACCCAGCTGCTAAAAGCACAGCAGGGAGATCAAGTCACCGCCTGCATAAGCTTCCTTATGTGCTGTGCTGTGCTGTGGCCATGGTTGTTGTCACTTACAAAATGTCTCCCCTCCCTCTGCTGCCCTGATAACCTGAAAATGACAGGATAGCTTTCAGAAAGAGGCATCAAACAGCTCTCTCTCAACATGCCTGCTCATGACTATACCATGAATGGCTGTGGCCTGGTCAGTGCCTTACAGAGGACTCTGTACGGGAAACCGTGCAGCTTGAAAAGATCTACTTACAATAGGAAACTCACAAATAGGGAACAAACTCTTGTTTCTAAGCACTGATTAAAAATAACCCAGAGGCCATTCTTTCATGTGTTTGCTAAGAAACATTTTCAGGGAACATGCTTCCTTTTCTTCTAAATAATCTCAAGGATGAAATCATTGCCATGGATTTTGCTCCTGAGGGGGAATCGGTTTTCATCAGGAGAAGGCAGATGCAGTGGCTCTATGCTTTCCAACAGGCTGTCACCCATCATCGGACTCATGTATTCAAGAGCCAGGAAGGCAAAAGCAATTTAGACGGATCCAGGCAGCTACCTGGTTATTCCTGGCTTCAGGCTAATGATGCAATGGAGTGCACAGCTTTATATTTTCACACTATTATTTACTATGGAGCTTGGGTAAAAGAACAGGTAGTTGACATGACTAGTAGAAGTTATATTTATTTAAAAAAAATTGTTTAAAATGCATTTAGGAGAAAAATCCCAGCTCTGCTATTTACTAGCTCTGTGATCTTGGGCAAGCCACTTAACTTCTATGTGCCTCAGTTTCTTCAGCTGTAAAATGCGGATGATAACAGCTCGTGTGCATTGAGGATATACTATATGCGGCTACCATTGTACAGGCCTTAAACATATGAACTCATTTATCCTTATGACAACCATTTGAGGTGGGTGCTGTAATTCTCCCCATTTTACAGGGAGAGAGACTGTGGCCAGAGAGGGACAGGGACTTGCCCAAGGCCACACAACTTGCAGCTGGGAAGCTGGGACTTGAATCCCAGAAATCTGGCACTCAAATCCATCCTGTTAACTTCCAGGATGTGGATAATGTCTTGGAAGGTAAATGATGGACATACAGTAGGTGTGTTTTGGTTTCCTGGAGAATCTTGCCTTTGATTCCTCCTCTATAAAATGAAGGGATGAGATGATTCTCTCACAGACTATAGCTACTTAGTTCATCATTACTTAAAAGCGCGTTCTTTTTCTAGGTGATTACGTAATTTGTGCTCCTGCCTCCATTTTCTTTAAATTAACATGGCATTTTGACGATGCTGGTATAAAGGAATCAAGAATGACCCTTAAAATCTAGGAGTGTGCTGTAATAGTGAGAGATGCATTCTATATGCTAGGATGTATATTTATTTGATTTCTGAAATGGAATACAAAGCCAGATTCAAGGTATACTCAGGTAGAGCTTAAAGGAGTTTTACTGTCATTGCCATGTTCTACAATGAATCGTTTTGTTGTGGTTTTAGAAAACAAACTAAATGCAAAATTCATAGTATAACCATGAAAGCCTGAGGCAGGGCTAGTGTGAAGAGGAGAGACAAGTGTTTTATTCTCTGTGAGCCCCTGCAGATCCACCCTGCACCCTTCTTCACAGGAACGTGGATGGCAGCAGTGGGTTCTTTTGTCTTCCCATTGGTTTCAGCCAACTGAAACAGCAGCAGGAGGTTTGGGGGTGAGGGGAGAGTGAGGTACTCATTCCTGGATCCCCCCTGCTTAGAAGCAACTCCATTGTTGTACTCATGGCCACAGCTCCTGTCCAGTGGCTGTCTCATGTGGTCACAGCTTTCTCTCTCCAGTTTCCATGACTACTCCCTCCCCTTGCTCCATTAAGTCTAAAGGTGGTAACATCTGCTTACATCAGTTAGTCTCTTGTTGGTTTCTTTTAGCTCTTGTAAATGGTTCCTTTATTAAATTGCCCTGATGGAACTTACCATATGCTTACCTATAAAGACACTGACTGAAACAACCAGAGATTCTAAATTTTTGCTACCACAGATAACCTTTGGCTCCTTACTATAAGAAGTATGTATTCTTTTTATTGTTTTTAACTGTTCTTTGTTATGAACTAAAGGACTACAGAATTGACAGGCAGGGAAAATCTTCGCCTAAATTTACCTCCTCCTCCTGTTCTCTTAGCAAGCACTCAATAACAAACTCTTCTAAATCAGAACACAGAGAAAATTAGATTTGCTTCAAAAGCTATTCAACATTTCCTTTTCCCACCCAACAAAGACGTATGGGCTATATTCAGCTATCATTTTCTAAGAATCCAGGTCAATTGATTTGCTTGCAAATCACATTCAAGTCGTGTAGCAAATTTTGCATGGAGTTCATTTCTTCCTCTGGTTGTTGCAAAGTCCCCCCACACCACCCCATTTACACCAGGTAATGCAAGACTCAAATTAAGGTGCAAAACTACAGGAACAACCCTTTGCTTTACCTCCAACTTTGGAATTGTATGCAACTCCGACCCCACACTTGTGATTATTTGCTTGCATGGCAATTTCTCCTGCACATCTGGTCCCATGTCTGAGGATTAGAAAATAGGATTTATAAAACGTAAATGAGGACAGGCATTGGTGTTGCATATGAATCCATGGTACATGGATATGTTAACTTTTTGTCAGGCTTGTTGCTGGTTTTCTTCCCATCGGTATTAGATGAAGTGTAGGTATCAGATGAAGGGAACACGTACTGGAGCCCAAGTATATGAGTTCAAGTTCTAGCTTCCGCCACAAACTAGTGATGTGACCTTGGGTAAGTTACTCGTCCTCAAAGAATTGTGACATCCCATAAAATATTGTATGCAGAACACTTAGGAAAGTGGCTGGTATATAGTAAGAACCCAGGAAGTGTTAGCTATTGATACCATCTCAAAGAAATGGTTTCTGTACCAGAGTTTTGGTGTTAAAGTGACTCCTCACTTCCCCTCACTAGTGACTTCCTTGGATTAGTTTAACCTGTACAAGTCCTAGTAGGATGTGTAAAACAGAGCCCCCTCTCAAGCCCTCCTCTCCTCCTCTAACCATATACCAGACTAAAACATCTGAAGGTTTCCTGGTACCAAGAGGATTTTGAAATTTTAACAAGACACTACAGGCTATTTGGGAAACCAGGGTGCTCCTGCAACTCTGACTGGGACCAGAAACCTGAACAAGACTAGTTTTGCAACTAGGGACAATGAGGGTAATTTATGATTTCAGAGTGTTTGGGGAAAAAAAAAAAATCCATCTCTAAAACAGACCAAAGTCCACCATTAAAGTATCAATTCTGAAATTCTGGGGATAGTGATTGTCTTTTCCCATCACTTCCCTGACCTCAGGAGGGTCAATAAGTTGAGAGAAACTTTAATGTGAATTTGTTTACTTCATGACTTTATTCCATTGTGGAAGCTCCTGGGAGCAGCATGAAGGCTGTTAGTGCCTTGGAGGAGCCACTGACCAGATATGCTGACACAGAGGAAAAAAGAGGAAGGGTTAGCTCTGAGCAACTCTGTCAGCCAGCTCCCTTTGAACACTACTGTACTAGACATCAATTAATTTAGCCCAGCATGAAATATAAAAATCCTAAATTGACTGGGTCATTTAAAATAAGCCTGTTTCAATCCCTGGTCTGGGAAGATCCCACATGCCACAGAGCAACTAAGCCCGTGCACCATGACTACTGAGCCTGCACTCTAGAGCCCGTGAGCCACAACTACTGAGTCTGCATGCCTAGAGCCTGTGCTCTGCAACAAGAGAAACCACTGCAATGAGGAGCCTGCACCTTGCAACGAAGAGTAGCCTCCGCTCGCTGCAACTTGAGAAAGCCTGCGCGCAGCAACAAAGATCCAATGCAGCCAAAAATCAATACATTAATTAATTAATTTTTAAAAATTGCCATCTCTCAAACCACTAAAAAGAGTTAAAAAATTCTAAATATTGATATTTGATTTATTTAATACTTGTATTATGAATTAAAGAAAGAATAATTCCTAAGGAAAAAAATAAAATAAGCCTGTTTCACTTATCTTTTTTTCCTAAAATACCAAAGATGATTTCCTGTTCTCCTTCCACTAAATGATGTTCCTCCTTTATGTTACTACTGGATAGGAGTCCTAAGTCAGAACAATGTAATTATCTTTAATTCACAGTCTTCCCTAATGTAGCAGGCACCCACTTCTTTTTGGTCTTCTAGCATTTCCCCCTTTTGGGAAGTGGCCCTCGCTCACTTCTTGTGATTCTCTATCATGAGGCTTGTCCTCCCAGAGAGCATTTCAAGAATTGATGCAGATTCTGGGGGAAAGAATTATATTCTTTCTCAAGAATCTTCAGCTTTAAGTTCCACGTGAGCCATGTGGATCTTGCTACCAGGCAGTGTTCTATTGAGAATGAAGCTAAGTGGAGGTGAGCAGCACTAGGAGATGGATACAGAGTAATTGGTGTCCTGATGGCATACTATTTGAGTTTCTGGATCTTGCAATGCTTGAAGCTGAACATCTCTTGGGGAAAAATATTTTCATATCTCCATTTTACTTAATCTTTGTGTTAGGATTCTCTCACTTGCAACTGAAGCTCTCCTGACCAACACACCCATTCTCTGAGAAATGCATGCATATTGAACACATAGAAGGCACCTTATGCCTGTGGATTAGACTTCTTTCCTTTTGTGGAAGGGAAAATTCAGTTGCCATCATCGGGGAAATATGCTACCAGAAGTCACCACCACCTGTATTTCCATTTACACAAGATGGAGAACAGCGCCCAAGATAGCGAAGTCTCCAGGTAGAGCCTACAGAATCAACCTGTTGGCAAACATCTCCAGCATTGTACCTCTGTCCTAAAAATGATGCAGTATGACACTACCTATTATTTGTCTCTCTTTATATAGTGTTTATCTCTCTTTACATAGTACTATTTTCTTAAAATGTGCAGGATCGTGGTACAAATAGGGGTTGATATCTTTGCCTCCTCTTATCCTCACTTCTCACCTGCACACCTTGAGAAAAAAAGACTTTATTAAAGTGGTTCTATATCATTCTTCCTAGACCTGCAGTTTTCTTTCCTTAAATCAGGCTCTGAGATAAAAGAACACTCTATTATCTTAGAACAATGGTTATAACTGGCATTTAAACAAATTGATTTTTAAAAAATTATTCCAGAAGATAATGTAAAGACTACTATTGTACTAGTTAAAATATCCTTGCCACACATGTTATAAAATAGATGAATAATCTGTAATTGGTGTTGAAATACTGATCACAAATTCATGCCAGATTAGTAGTAAGAGTTACCTGCACTTTTAAGATTTTGTTATTTAGTGATTCCTCATTTGATTTGCAGAGGAGAATTCAAATGTAGCTTTTATTAACCTCATTTACATAGTAATAAAGAACAGCAGCAACACAGATAGTTTGGAGAGATAATGCCCTTGGAATTGGGAGATAATAGGTCTCTAACTGCTATAAAGGCCAAGACAAAATGGGGCCATTCATTTTCTAAACCTAAGGGATTTATTTCTGACAATATGCTAGAAGGGTAACTCTACTTTTATTATACATTTTGTTAAATGATGGGGATGCTAGCTTTTTGGCTGATAGTCAAGAGGACCCTGAGAGATAGCTGCTTATTGTGTAATTTTCAAATAGCAGATTCTGAATTGGCTTAGAAAATTGTCTCTGCTTCTGCTCTTATCAGATGATACTATTCTTGTCAAGCTTTTTTTCTCAGTGAAAGGAGGTCTACCTTAGTTGCTAAATGAAAAACCTTGATCATTATCATCATCATAGCACACATTTAACTTTTTCTATATACAAGGCACTATCCAAGCCAATTACATATATAAACTTATTTAATCCCCCTAAGAACCCAATGAAGTAGGTACTATTATTACCTCTTTAGTAGATGATAAAACTAGTCACAAAGAAGTTAAATAATTTGCTCAAGGTCACTCACCTATTAAGTGGAAGATCTAAGATTTGATCTAAATCTAGCTGCAAAGTCTGTGCTCTCTTGTTTGGCCATGCTACACTAACTCTATGCTATGTGCAAGGTCCACGGTCTGCTATTCTCTGGAAGCTCAGAGTTTTCAGGCACAAAATACATACAATTATGTGTTGCTTCCTTGGGGCCTTTGGAACTCTGTGAATTGGGGGAAATGTGGCTATTATCAGTACCATAAGTTGAGAGTCCCTTTTCTGGGGGGGAAGGGAAGAGGGACATCTGAATTTCCCTTCTCATGAGTACAAAACTCTAGAGAATGTCATTTCACCAGGTATTCACCTATCATGCATCTACCACACAAGTTATCACCCACTTTGGATCCTGGGCCAGACCCAGTACACACTGCCTAAGAAGGAGGCTGACACCTTCAGCTAACAGTCTCCTCAGCTGTGCCCATGTGGTCGGGAGCAGATTTCCCTCTTAGTCTTGATCAAGGGGATGGATTGAGAGTTGTCATTTTTACTTCATTCTAGGAAGAGTGTCCTTTTCTTCCAAGCACTTACTGCCCATTTCCTTAGGAAGCTTCTTTTAGGAGGGTAGGGAACAGATACCTTGTCACCATTTTAGGAGACGAAATAAAAAATAAAGGCAGAGTGAGATGAGTGATTTCCTCAAGGTCATCCTCCCTCCTGGTAATTGGCAAAGCCATCACTACCAGGCAGGCTAACATTACAAGGTCATGCTCTAAAAGAACATGTCTTCCTCCTGGTCTTGCACTGCCCTCACTCAGAAATATGGCTGAACGTTTGTCTCGGGGGGTCCTGCTCTAAGTTCCTGAGATATCCCACTTTCCTCCAAGGGTGCCCTCTCATGGTTCCTTTTGTATTGTTACTGGAATGTTCTAACCTCAAGGGCTGTTTGCTGTTAACCCCTTTAAGAGATAAACCCTAAAAGAAGTAAATGGTACTGAAAGAACCCTCCCCAAGCCTCCCCTTCCCCTCAAGGAAGAAATATACACTCGGAAGTTGAGGCCAAGTCCTGGAGCCCCAGCCTCCCTTCCTGGGGTTTGTTGGCCTCCTGGAGGACAATCCAAAGTCACAACTTTAGGTCAACATTACTACACCAGCCACATGGGAATTCTGAGAAAATAAGGGAGAAGGAGAGAGGGAAACTGAGAGCAAGAGAGAGAGAACTCTATTGACCCTAATTGGTTAATAATCTGAGAGAGGAAGAAAGAAAAGGGAAGCACTTTATGTGGCATCCACGAAGAGCTTTTCCCTACTTGCTCTTTCCATCCCCACTTGTAGCAGCACTCATTTTGCCTTGGCTTTCATCTGCTTTGGTGCAAGTTTCTTTTGGGTGGAGCAAATGAAGAGGAAAGTGTGAATGTCTCCTTGAAGTCTGTGAGAGACATCATTATGCACAAAGATGAGTTTTCACACGGGCATGGACACTTGAGGCTGTGTGCCTAGAGGGTGAAGTTCCTTTGGAGCTAAGAAAAGAAAGGTTAAAATGTCTCTTGCCTTTGGGTCTTTATTTGGCCTCTTGCTTCGGTGGGTCTGGCTCTTGGCCTCACTCGTCACCTTGTGGCTGCTATGGAGAGTTAATTTAGGGGTCAGAAGATATCCTTTTTCTCTTCCCTTTAGCTTTAGAATACCCAGCAGAAATTCTGGAACAGGCTACTAATTAGCCCAATGCCCCGGAGACTGTGTTGGATTTGAGGGCCAAGCCCATGGTATATTTCTCGTCTGGTGCCTTGTCATATTCTTCTGAGGGAACTAGTGAGCATGGTTGTGGCCGACATAGGAAGTCGTGGGGATTTGTTACCTTGGTCATCTATATTTCTCTTCATGACTGACATCAAGCATGTTGCTAGTAATAAACGATTCATAGAGGAATTGGGGGCGGGGGGGTGGACTCAGATTTTTATTCTTTATGTCTCAAACAATTTTTTTAAAGCCATAACTATTCAGTAACATTTGAGGGGAACATTTCATAATGTAAGAAGAAAGTTTAATTGAAATATGGTTCTATAAGCCCAAAGGAATATATAAATAGAAACTTTTGTTTCTGTTTTAAAAGCAACAAAATATTGTGGTATGGATGGTGTACACGAACATTTTCTGAGAGCTCAAATGTGGATTATATTTATAGTGTAATTTTCTCAAGTAAGATAAAAGCATTTTAAAGCACTTACCCCCACCCCCAAATCCACATTTACTCACTTGTTCTCATTTGTGGGATCATATCGGGGAAATGGATCATGGTCATTATCGTTAAAATCATAGCTAGCCTCTGGATCCTAAAGAGAAAACAAAAATAACATGGTAGCATCATAAAAAAAGCAGTACTTTCCGAGCCTTCTATCCCTATCCTATTCCCATCCTGGCTGATAGCTCGAAAGTCTGCATTTTAGAGTTTCTGGCCCAGTTTCTGATCATTTATCATCCCCATAAACCAGGCAGAGGTGATATACACAGAAAAGTGAGTCATCATCCAATTCTCAGTGAATGTTTCCAAACCTCTAGCTCATAGACTCTCATAGGATATTAGAACAGGAGTCAAAGTTCACTTAGTTCAACCACCTCATTTTCCAAATGAGAAAATTGAGGCCCAGAGAATTTGAATGGCTTAATTAAGCTAGAGCCCTAGTTAGTGACACTTTGATGCTCATCTTTCTTAAGAATATAGGTGCAAAGAGCTGGCTGTGGGCTGGGGCTCAGGTCTGCAGTGATCTCCTTCAGCCTCCTCAGTTAAAATAAACATGTAATTTAATTAAAGAGGCTGTGCTTGAAATTCAAGACAAGATTCCAGGTCCCACCCCCCTTTGCAATCAGATTGCTACACTTCAACATCTTCCACGTAGGAATTGTATCACTACTACTGCTACTTCTCTATGTTTTCCATATCTTTTAATAATTCCTAATCTTTTTCATCTCTTCTTTTCCTTCCTGTTTCCTTTGCTCTTTAGCTGGGGAATGTTGGTTGAGTAGAAAGGATGAGAGAAAGACAAGGGGCAATATTCAAGATGAAACACTGATTTAAAGACCTAAAATATTATGGAGAACTTCATAACCAATTAAGTAAATAACTTTCATTTACTTATTTCCCATTTTTAGTAAACTTTTCTCAGCTTGCCATTTTTGTATTGTGTAGTGCACGCTTTGATTTGCATGGAAGGAATCACATTCACATAACTTCACAATGTGAGAGATATTGACCCATAAGGGATGTCAGCAGGAAGACTGTGAACATGGTCTCAGGCATCAGGCTTGATTTGATTGCTTTCATGTCCCCAAATACTGAGTGGCATAGAGTTTGAATGGCTTTTAATAATCTAGCTGATGTTAAGTGCCTCCCCCTACCCCAACACACATGCTTTCGTACAATCCTTGGCTCCAGCAAATTCTTTTGATGCCCAGTGATACAAAAAAAAAAAAAAAATTTATGTGCACTGGCAGAAGGGTGAGGGAAGTGGCAAAACCGTGGCCCGTCATTACCAGGGCTGACATCAGAGTAGCCTCCTGCTTGAGGGAAGCAAAGTCCTAACTGTGTGTCAGTGTAGACAACTCCCTAAGTTGCAGCAATGGGAGGGCTTAGACTCACATAGTTGGCATAGATGTCTGTGTGATTCCACTCCAAGCCATCATCCAGTACAGTGATAACAACTCCTTTGCCTGTGATGCCTTTTTGCCAAACAGGTATCACGTGGAGGTCCAGCTTGGGCAGGGCTGCAGTCATCCTAGTATCTTGCTGATAAAGAAAAACCAAGAAGCATTGATAAAACCATGACTTGTTTGCTGCAAAATAAGAACTGAAGCTCCAGTCTGGAGACCCATCTTTCTTCTTCCTGGGGTCACTCTATTCGTTAGAAGCGGGCAATTAGGTGAAATAAAAAAACAAAGTTAAGGGTGAGACCAAGTGAATCATCAGAGTGCTGCTCTTTTTCCAGTTGTTCCAATGGAAAATCACTCAAAAGGATGAATCACCCTGTGCCCCTTGTCTTTGAGCTGCGTGGCTTTGAAGAAGTTCATCCCTAAGTTGCTTTCATTTATAATTACGTGCTCAAGCTTTTCATCTACCAAAACTTTATTTGATGTCCCATGTTTCCATCTCCCCCCAAATCCTGAGCCTCCACTGCCACACTGAATGTACTTTATATTGTCTGGTTCACAGCTCTTCATGGATGTTTTTATAAATTTTCTAAAAGAAAAGACAGAACCTGGAATGCCCAGGAGGCTGTGGTCTTACCAAGACTTGCAATCTAACTGCCTATGTCCAAGTATTAGTGATTTAGGGAGTAAGTACCTGTGAGAGAAGATTTGGGATTTGTTTTCAGATAATTTTTCTGTTAGTTACTGTATGTGGGACTGTAAGGAAGAAGAGCTAGACAGCAAGGGAACACAGATATGAGCACATCACCAAGCATTCAAGAGAGATGCACTAGAAGAATGCCTGCTTTTTAGTGAAGAGGTCAACAAGATATTTATAAATAACAACAATCAAAAGTATCAGTGAATGCATTGGCCCCTGGCTGATGCTCCTCAGAAAGAGGTGGGGGCAAAACAAGAATTTACTAGGCCAACATGAAGCTGAATCACAGGAGGCTGGAAATACACACAGATTGTTGGCCAACGCCAGAGAAGAAGGACTCTCTGTCAGTCAGAAGAACAATCATAGAGTGTGGTTGTTAAGAATATGGCCTCTGGAGCCATGAATTATGCCCCCTCCACTATAATTACGTGATTTTGGCAAGTTATTCAACTTGCCAATGTCTCTGTCTCTTCATCTGTTAAATGGGGATACTTACTATACCTACAACAAAATGTTGTGTGAGAACTAGATGAGTTAACTCATGTCAAACATTTAGAATAGTATTTGACACATAGCAAATGCACCAGTGTTAGCTAATGAGTCTCTTCTGCTGCAAGGAGTAGGTATTGCCTAGGTTAAGAGAGTTTCAAGAGGAATTGATCTCCTTTCCCATCCATTATGCAACAAGGATGTCTAAGCGTTAGCTTATGGTTGTCATGAAAATTCATCTTTTATAATATTCTCAACAATAAACACTTCTATTAACATGTATTACTACGATAGAGGCTTAACATTAAAACAGAGGAGAGCACTCCGTAGGCAAGCAGGAACACTTACAGTTTCTCCACTAGGTGCCTACATTCCAACAAGCATTTGATAACTATCTTAAAGGTAGAACTGGTTCACAAGTCTGGACCTCTGCAGATAGATGCCTTTTGTCTTTCCTTGTGTTCCTTCCTTTAGCCTAGTTCAGAAATTCTCACCTGTAAGCATGTGCAAATTGCCTCTCAGGGCTATATATACTGAATCATGTTCACTGTACTCTTTGGGTGATTAAAAGGGTTCTCAAGAGTAACTTTGATCAAATATGTTTTTTTGCCATGAGTACTGTTTTGGAACCCCTAACTTGCAAGACATGATTCTTCTGTACTTATTCCAGATGAACTTAAGAAGACAAAAGGCAACAACCCTTCCTCTCATAGTAGCTAAAGATCTGTGTTTCAGACATCCTCACATAGTAAAACAGAAGATCCAGATCATGGAAGGTCCCGTCAACCCTAATCTCTAGGTAACACAGCCCTCTGCTGAATTATCTATCATTAAAAAAATCTGTTGTGCAGATATAACAAATAACCCAGGTCCTACACAGTCCTCCTGTAGGTACTTACCAAGTACCACTGCTGATTCCACATCGGATCATTGAAGAGATCTAGTGCTGAGTCTCTTAGAACTGAACGTTTACTTCTCTCTTTTTCATACTGTTGTTCAGCCCATAGCACCTACAAGGAGTTTTAGAGCAAAAAAATCAACAAATAGCCACCTCTGGTGTAATCATCTTCCCTCTAACTAGCTCTAGTACTCTCTCCATCAGAGTTCAGGCAGCTCCACAGTGTTTTCGTTTGACTATAGATCAAACTGGCAGCTCAGTGAGAAGAAGGGATTGCCCACTGGTGAGATGAACATTTCCTCTATTACAGTAAAATGTACCCTTAGGGGGAGGAGAAGCAGTCAGTGAAGTGATGATTCCCTCAAATTATTTACACTGTGATTACAGTGGAAGTAAAAGTTCAGCCTGCTTTCATCAGCAAATGGACCATATTACTCACTTTTATATTGAGGTTCCAGGGTTCTGTGGCAGAAAATTTGTGCATTTTCGTGGAATGAGTCAACAAGCTAAGAGATCCTAGAGACTGCTGTTATGTTGCTCTTACAGCTTAATTTCTCTTTCTTTATATACAAAAATAGAAATTGCAAATGTGACAAAAGACAAGAAAGGCGCTATGTCTTGGCAGATTTGAAATTCTGCCTCCTCTATTCTTCAACCTTCTGTTTAAGTGTATTTAATATGAGAAACAGATCCAGGGTGATGAATGGGCACTACTGACCATGCACACTTACCATTGATTTAGTTTCATGTATTATGCAAAGACACCTGACAATACAAAATTACCTTCCCCACATTTATAGCACAATCCTATTATACGTGAGGCCCTGAGAGGGTGAGGGGCTGCCTTGTGGTTATATTCATTATGAGATAACACCATGCTCTAATTTTGCTGAGCAACATGACTCTTTCCTACCCAAAACATATCCTCTCTTCTGTACTCATGATGATAGTCCATGGTGTGATAGGATATTTTTAATGTGAGAATACTAATGAGTCAGATCCAAAAATAAAAACTGAAAAATAATTTGCAACTAAAGGATAAAACCATCCACTAAGACTGTCCTGAATTTCCAATTAGAAAATGTACTGCAAACCTATTATAAACATTGGGAGGGACTTGAGAGTTGGAAATCAGTCACTATAATTTATTTTTAAAGTGCCTGTATTTTCAAGCGTAAGTGTTTTGGCTTAAAATACCTCAGTGCTTGGAATATACTGCCTGTCTTCTGAGTTGGTCTTTGGGAACTGGCTGCTAGGGAACAAGTACTAATCTTTGAGGGAGAGAGTCACTTACAGTTGGAGATTTCATTAACAGACTTATAAAGATAGCTTATTGCTGCATTTCAGAGTGCTAATTTGAAAGAATATCATCCCTATCAAAAAAAAAGGAGCAATAAAATGAAAATCAAAAGCAATTTTTAAAAACTGGAATATAAGAGGAGGCACTCTGTCATCTGATCAGATAAACATCCAATTGTTGGAAACAGTGTTATGATTAATGTCATTAACTCCAAATGCCATATTAATCTCTGTAAGAGCAGACCAAGTGGAACAGAGCAAATTAATGGTGTCCTTCTATTATGTATATAATAAGTATCATGTGCTTAATTGTAAATAATCCTTTTGATTTGAAAAGGGAATTAAAAATCATCTAGTCTAACCTCCTACTGCAAGCTTCAGTGTGTTCTAGGGTTTTTCCTGAACTAAAGTTATTCTGGGTATAACTTTTCATAGGATTATATAGACTCCTTTTTTATGAAGTTATGCTGAAGAGTAAATTCTCAGCTCTTCTTCCTTATGCTTTGAGATTTCTCCCCCAAATCAATTATTAAGG
The DNA here is from genome assembly GCF_039906515.1 of Pseudorca crassidens. Taxonomy (NCBI): domain Eukaryota; kingdom Metazoa; phylum Chordata; class Mammalia; order Artiodactyla; family Delphinidae; genus Pseudorca; species Pseudorca crassidens. Next base: position 77,930,745 of record NC_090298.1, read on the forward strand.
AAATATCTAAAGAATAGAACTGGGCCATCTGTTCATTTTAGTGAGATATTGAGTAATAGTAACAGTTAGGTCTGCTCCACTCTATCCAATTTCCTCCTATTAAGATGAGAAGGAAGGTCAGTTTTACTTTCTTGTGCATTAATGTCAGGCATGTATTTAGGCAGACAAGGAAATCTCTCTCTTGTTTTGCCCAAGGACTAAGCCTAGCCAGAGTGCTAGAAGTTGCCCTACTTTCAAAGCCCACATACAATTAGCCATCTGCCTTGGGACAGCGAAGAGAAGATTTCGCTGGACAAGAAACGTTTAAAGTAATGTTCAGGGCCTCTGATTAGGTCTCTCACTTCTAGCCATTAACTTGGGTAAAAGCCAGCAATGGTTGTTTGTGAGCTGTGGTGTTGCTGTCTGTGGTCCTGATACAGCATTCTTGGTCTGGGTTTGGTTGCTTCTTTCATGTTCGAACACTGGTAACCCAGGCCCAGTCATTTCCTACTCTCTTAATCTGTCTTCCTTTTCTTTTTCTTCTTTTTTTTTTTTTTAATTCTATCAGTTGCATAACAAATAAAATAGCAAATTATTTTACAGGGTTCACGAATTCCTGTACTTTAAACCGTTCTAGCACCTTTCTGTCACTTATACTTTTCTTTATGGGAAGTTGAAAGTATGTGTTGTATCTCTCACAAAGCTTCCAGAATTCTTTAGAATGTCCTAGACAACAGAAATCATGTACACAGATATCAGGCCAGCCAGGATAAGTGTTCACCAGTATGGCACATTCTTGTGAAACGGCAACGTTGTGTATGCAGATTCCAATACTTCAAATTTCTATTTCATTTCAACATTCTATTGGTGTGTTTGCTGACCCTGAAAACAGACTTCAAAATCAAAAGGTACATTAGATATACATGAAATTGGCTCCACACTTTACCTATATCCATTCTGGACATTTCCTGCTGTTGCCTAATCATTGACTATGTATACAGACCAGGATAAAAAGAGATCAAATGCTTTGGATCAGACTATACAATACTTATAGAAACATTTGCCTCATGAAGACATGGATTTAAAGCTCCTTCAAAAGCACTAGTTCCCTACATAACCATACCAGACAGAATGGCAGAATGTTTTTTCAGTTACACTGAAATGTTATTAAGAACAGGGTTTATGTATTATATTTCTTTGGCATCATCACATCGGATATCAAAGTGCTTGGTACATAATAGGCATATAATAAAAGTTTGTTGATCGATTGTATTGTCAAACAGTTCATCAGTGCTGCCACTTGATTCTCATATTCATTTTCATGCTCTTAGACTGGATTTGTGAGCTAGTGTTTATATATATAGTGCGTGTGTGTGTGTGTGTGTGTATATATATATATATATATATGTATAAAATTTAGTCAACCAATTCAATCTGATCCAGTTATTATTATGTGCAATTATAACACTATGAAGATAATAAGAAACACTACAGATTTTGTGAACACAATAAAAAAAATCATATTTGCTTTTGCTCTTGTTAGCAATCACAAAGAAGGCAGATAAGTCAGGTTACTGGTTTGAAGACAAATGCACAACACTTACACGATCATCATCAGATAATCTCTTAGTGATATGAAGGGCACTCCTTCGAGACCTCCGAGGATGGTTTTTATGTTTGAATAAGTAGTGATTTTCAAGTGACCCAATCTATAAAAGAAAAAATTAAAATAAAAATCCTCTTTCCAAAGTAAGTATCTATAGGTTAGGTTGAAACACAGCTAACTTGGAGACAGGCAGCTTTTGTTAAATCCATTTCTTGTATTGAGGTTAACTTTTTTCTTCATGAGGAAGACACTGATAGAAGCCTTTCCTCTCAGTGTGTTGAGTGAGACGAGCTTCATGACATTATCACTTGGGCTTACAGCATACTTGGGAGCTGTTAATGCTTCTGTTCCATGTATTTCAGAGGAACTACATTTGCTTTTCTAGGTGATGTTATTGTGTAGATAGACATTTCTTAAAAAATATTCATTTTGTCAAATTTATTCTGTCAGAGAACAATAATTTGTGGAAGGCAGGCAAACCCTTTGGTACGATATATAGGCAGTGCCACATTCAGCTAGAATAATTTGTTACGAAATATAGCCATTGAATCCATAGTGATAATTATTATAAGCTACTAGTAGTGACCATCTGACTTTCCAATAGTTCAAGGCTTTGAGGAAGAAACCAGCATGCCACATTTAGGACAGGTGTTCCACCTTGGAGTGTGTAAACTTCTCTGGGTGACTGTCAATACATTTGGTCCATTTAGAACTAAGTTCGTTATTCTTTTAAGCTAGTTTCCCTTTATTCAAAATAGTACTTAATTTGAACCTACCAAATTCTCTAGATGCCCTGTATGTTTTTAAACCGAGACAAACAATTGACAATGGGTTATTTCAGAAGAACTACATTCTTTAAATTGGTGTTTCTTATCACCTAGAGAATTTTTTAATAGAGATGCTTAGGGCCTGCTCCAAGCCTGAACCTCAGGGGCTGAATCTGCTATAAGCTTTACATGGAGTTGGGGAGAGAGAATATTAGCCATAAGAAAAGATCACCAGTGCTTAGCTCTGTTTCTGCTATCAACTGGTTTTGCTTCTTGTCACCCCTGCCCCCAATCCTAGCTTTTGAGGCCTTAAGGAGCTCAAGATAGTGATGCTAAGTTAAGTGTAAACAAAGGAAGAAACAAGCAGAGCCAGGAAAGCACTATCAGTCTTTTACAAAGAATTATTATTTTAAAAGCATTTACTAGTAATGCCATTTAACTGGAAATAAGCATATGCAAATCACATGCACGTATAAATAGGTTTTCCCACTATTTTCTAAAGCCTCTTGTACTCTGCCACCCCTTCCTCAAAGATCCTACCAAGAGTACTGATTTATTGTTATTTATTTATTTATTGAGACTTGTGATTTTGAAAGACAGTCCACATAATGAATGGTCCGGGTTTGGATGTATGTCTGGGGCTAATAAGGTGAGAAAATGAAGAGGGAGTTATTTTTTGCTCTCTCCTCCAATCTCCTTTCACACAATTGCCAATGCTATTTAGCTGCCCAAAAGATTAAGTTCCCAGGTTTTTTTTTCCCTCATAGGACACACAAGATTTCCATGATGCCCACAGTACCCACCCATACAGTTCTGCCCACTACTCACTCTCTTTTTAGATCCCAACAATGTCTTGTGGTTTCCAGGCTTATAAGTAAGTCACTTTCTTTTTTAGCTCCCTGGTTTCCCACAAGCTGTTTTCTATGCCTGGAGTGCCTTCTCCAATGTCCTCATGTTCTCCAGGGCAACCTTTGATTCTTCTTCCTGAACCTGTGCAAGTGTTTCCTCCTTGGGCTGTCTTCTTTCACCCCTCCCCAATTCCCTTCCATCCTCAATCCTTCAATCAACAAGTATTGAGACTCCAGGAACAGCTTCTTTTGCTATACCAATTGCTTGCAATTGCAGTCATTTGTTTCTAAACCAGTCTCTAGACCCTTGATTCCTTGAAAGTTTATTTTCCTCCTATTATTCCTCAGCCCCTAACACGGAGCCTAGCACAGAACAAGGACTGGACAAAAGCAGAAGTATGGGTCTGCTACTGGGACACGGAGAAGAGAATTCAATATGCGTATTGACTTCCCTGCTGGGGATTTCAGACGGTTTGGCTCATGAAGTTGGAGAATGAAGCCTATGGGAAGGAAAGACACATTCCCAGTGGATCTGGATTTATGGAATTGCCAACACCCACATCCCATTACTCATCCATGACTTCAGCTGCATCTCTACCACCACCTCTAGAAAAAACGCGCCAAAATGTTTTACAACTCCTTCCTCCCTCCCAACCACCCGCCCCCCCCCCCCCCCCCCCGTTTCCATGCACAGCAACTCACAAGGCAAGGAATGAGGGCTTGATTCTGAGCCAAGGGAAAGGAAAGCTCAGATTAGAACTCACACCCCCTGCGGTGCACAGCTAAGGAGCCCCCTACATAATGCCTTAACGGCCCCCCACCCCCCAGCTGTCTATTAAGCCAGGCCTCGCTTGGACGGGCAACAGCTTTTTTCACTGGATGAAACCCCTGGAAAGCGAATACGCATTTGGCTGGGGAACAAGAAAGATGTCATTTCCCCAGTCACTTCGGCAGCTTGACCCTTCAGGGGAACTGACCGAGCAAAGTTGTGAAGCTCGGACTTTGCAAGTTTCCATTGAGAATCCAGAGCTCGCGGTAGAGGCCCGGAGAGTTGGTCCCATGTCTTCCACCCACCTCATTCTGCCACTCCATAGCCCCCGAGCCCCCGGGTCGCGAGGCCCGGCCACTGACACTCTCCCATTGCCCTGGGTGTATCCTCGAAGGCTGCCGGCGAACATCTCTAAGCCTGCTTGGCCCCTTGAATCAGGACTTGGATCTGCTGCTGCCATATTGAAAAGAATGAAACAGCCAGCTCCTGACGCAGACCCGCGGAGTCTCAGGGGACAGAGCGCACTGCCTCTCCTCTGGGCACTGGTTAGTAAGAGCCTGCGTGCATCTCAAGTTCCGTGAACAAGTGTGGAGGGATTTTTCTTCCAAACCGCGCGGGAACGGATTTCAATTCCAGAGCGGACAGCAGCAAGACTAAGCTGTACCCAGCTGCAGCGGCTTGGTTCTGCCTGGCTGCGCCCAGCCCAAACAATAAATAAGGCAACCTTCTCCAAGCGCGCCAGGGCCGAGAGCTGGAGAAGCTCCCGCTCCTTGCCACTGTGCTCAGGAGAGTGCAACCTGGGACTCCCACATGGGAGATTACGCTCCAGTCCCGCCAGTCCCCTCGAGCCCCAGAAAGTTTTTTGAAAGTGCAAACTCTTACCTGACCCAAAAGGTCATAGCCCAGCTCCTCGGCTATCGCGGAGGCTGCCTCCGGTCCCCCGGGGATCTCCGCCGCCCATTCATTCACAAACTGCCTCTTCGCTTTTACATTATTCAATGCACACCAAGCGCAAAAGAGAGCGAAAGCAGTACACTGCAGAGTCCAGGCTCTTGGCTCCATGGCTCTCCCACTCGCTCGCACACGAGTGGGAAGGAGAGGGGGAATGAGAAGCAAGATAGAAAAGCCAGAAAGGATCGCCCCTTCCACCCTCCGGCTCTGGACCACTTCTCGCTCCCGGTTGTTCTGCGACAAGACAGAGACGCGCAGGAGAGGCTGGGCGGCGGCGAGCGCTCAGTGCAGCGCTTCGGTCTCCCGGTCTCCCGGTCTCCCGGTCTCCCGGTCTCCCGGCAGAGTGGAGCCCCAGCCCTTCCGAGTCGGAATGGAAATCAGTGTTTACACGTCAAATCTACGAAAGCCATCTCTTGACGTCAGATCTACCTGGACTAAGATCTGGATGGTATTCCCAGCGGGATGGAGAAGCGGCTAAAATAAGCAGCAGAGAAGAAAAGGAAGGAAACCTTTGCTCGTATCGGTTAAGTCTGCTCCCGTTCTGATTGTAAATTCTGTAGCCGTGAGGAACACCTTCACTTCTCAAAGAGAAGTGCCCCATTTGAATATAACTACCACGAATCAAAGATCTGGCGTGCAGCACATTTTCCTTCCCTTCTGTCCGTTTTCTTTATCTTTACTTGATTATCTTGTGTAAGAGGAGAAGGGAGGGAGGAGGATTCTTATAACGGCCCTGTGGATATCGGCACCTGCTATGAAGAACAGGGCTTTTCAGTCTTTCAGATCGGACAGAGGCTGGGAGGGCAGAGAGAAGGGAAGCTTCTACTGCCCGGATTCTAACCTAAATCGCCTGGGATAAACGAGCACTTCTGGAAGACAATGCTAAAACAATACTTTTAAAAACGTATTTTTAGCCGTTCAAACCACCTTAGTTAACAAGTTTACATCCTTCTCTCCTCCGTTTCTCAACCTCAGTAAAACAATATCTAAAATTCTATTCCAGATATTGCAGGACCCACTACCACCCACTTTACAGTCCTTATCAGAAAAAAAATGATTAATCTCGTGATTTTAAAATTTTATTTATTTTTATTCACATGATTTTTAAAAACAGAAAATTATTTCCTTTATTTATAAACAAGGGAGTGTAGGGACCCAAGTGCTGTTGTGTTGACTCAGGGAGAGAAAGAGCAGGTTTCATTAACTCTGAACTTTCCATTCTTCCTTCAGTAGAGCTCTTCACTTTGGTGTTGAACTGAAGCTATGCCATTACTTTCCCATAAAATGCACAATTTCTTTTTGTGGAAGGGTGTTTTCCCGTGGAAAGAGAATAAGCAGACGTCTAAATGGTTCTCCCCGCCACCCACCCCTCCCCCCCATACCAGAACAGGGAAATGGGTACAGTGCACTGTGGCTGAACCTATTCTGATCCTGAGGGGTTGAACCTGGCGGGAAATGCCAGGATCTCCATTCAGCACCGAGGAATGGACAGCGCCACAAGCGCTGGTTGCTGGAGCTGCCCTTCTGAGCTCCAAAAACTGTCGTCCTCCCGCAACCGCCTAGAACCAAACTGTTTCTCTTTTGACTGGTGCCTTTCCTCTCTTTAAAATGGAAAAATAAGAAATTGACCTCAAGGGAGAAGGACGGTTAGGTAATGATCGTGACTACCTCCGTCGGAGTTCGCGGGAAAGCGACGGTCTCAGCCCAAAAGTAAAATTGCAGGGGATTCAAAGTCTTGCCTTCGAAAGGTCTTTTTCTTTTTTTAAGCTCACAGCCGCCGGGGGGCGCAGCCTATTCTAAAAGAAGAAAAGAGATAAGAGTGGAAGAAAGCATATGAGCTTGTGGAGAAAGGAAGCAAGAGATAACTTTTTACCGGAAGCAAGTGAGATGGAGGCTTGGTGGAGGATAAGGCTGAGAAATGCATTTGCCTCCATGTTTGCAGAAATGTGGAGTAGATTGATAATTTCTTTAAACATAAAGCTTCTTAACAAAAACAAATTCCAACGTTAATAAGCCATGTGATGCAGTTAAGTCTATTACTATAATGTAACTCTCACATGAGGTGCTGTAGAATGGGCTCAGATTGACAGTTCTTCTGTCAGCTCCGTAAATTCACGTGTGTGAATGTTGATGGCTAGGTGAACTGTCTTCTTTTCTCTTCGTGCCTCAGCCTGAGTTGTGGCCTCAAGCTCTCTAGGGTGTTTCATTCTCATAACAGACAGATGCTAACTGTGTGCTAGCAAAGCAAAGGAAACTTGTGGCAAATATTTAATAATGGTGTTTCATTATTAAATATTTTTAAATATTTAATATTATTTATTTAATAAATATTTAATATTATTTAATAAATATTATTAAATATTTACTGTGAATTTGACAGTTCAAGTAAATCGTTAGCGAGGCCAGTGTCTCAGTAATAAAGAATTTGTCTTAAACGGAGCACCCTACACACCTGGAGTAAACATTTGGTTGATATATTTAATAGGGCAAACTAAATTCTCACAGTAAAACGATAATCTCCCCATCCAAACTATATATATATATATATATATATATATATATATATATATATATATCAGTAATTTATTTTGAAATTCTGTGAATCTTATCTGATGGACCTTATTTGCCACAGTTTCTGGGATGCAGAAGAAATGAATGTTTACCGAGGCTGGAGGGTGCAAATAGATGTAGAATTCATCTTAACTTTGTCATATCAAGGGCTAGTCTTATCCTGCTATGTGGATCATAGCAGGCCCATCACTGTCATATTTTATATCATGAATTAGAAGAGCCAATTATCACCCTTAAGTTGGTTTTAACAGCATTTGATTCATCTGATTAATTTATGTAGAAAACAGGATAATTCAGAAACTGAAGAGGACTGTGTTTCTATTATGAATTATTAAGTAAGTGTCATGCCTTTCATGACTGCTCCCAACTGCCCAGTGATACAGTTAATCATTTATTAGGTTTTCTTGGAAAGTAATAAGAGCAAGGCTATTATGAACAGGAAGTAAGAATATGTTCAGAGGTGACCGTATCTCTTTAGTCTTAGAAAACAAAATGTTTAAACCTTTTGTTACAGGGAAATAAACTGTGTACACTAAAGTGCACAAAGCCAGGTGCTCAATGATTTATCACAGCGTGAACACTATATAACCATTCAGGTCAAGAAAAAGAGCATTGCTAGCCCTCCAGAATAATATTCCACGTTTTTTTTCAAGAGGCATGGGAGAAGGAGTGAGGAAATAACTTAGGTTTAACATTTTCCAATTGTTATGTAGACTTACCTGTTTTCTTTGGGTAATAGTAGCTATATATTAAGACAAATATATAATTAATTAGTCCGTATACTAGAAGATATTTGGTAACAGAACATATTATAGAGGGAAATCTGCCTATAGCAGTGTTCCCCCAAATAGAAAATTAACAATATTTGTATGACACACTGGGGTAAAACTGGAGGAAATTTGGGAATATCTGTATGGTACTTAGTAAAGGTATTCATTACCTTTTTTTATATGATACAGTTTTGACAAGAAAATAAAATACAATATTTGGAGCAATATATTAAAATTGAATATAGATAACATTAAATTGAGAACTGTGGATATACTTCCATCAATATAACTTTTTATCTCAGGTTTTATGCTTGAAAGCCTATATACCATTTCTAATCAAAACAGTAAGTCTTTTTGAATTGTTGATGGTTGCTGTCAATGAAAAAAAAATTTTGTACAAGAGAATAAAAATTTTGAAACAAGTTTTACAACCATTAAACAATTTGCAACATTTGATTTTAAATATAGCAACTCTTCCTTTTAGCTCCTTGTGAGATTTACCATTGGAATTTCATAAGAGGATGCTATAGATTTAGAATTTACCTAAACTTTATATGTCAAGTATTACAAAATCATTTTTCTAAATTGAAAAATACACATACCTTTTAGAGATGTTACCATGCACCTACTTTGCCACAAATGGATAAAAGTATTTAATGTGTGGGAAGACTGATATCGGGATCATCACCTAAAGACACACCTGCCAAAAACCTCTTTCTTTCTCATTGTCTATCCTCCCATGGCCAAATTTTGGTGGACATGCTATGCTAGTGAAGCACTTAAGACCTGAACTTCTCCAACAGATCCACAGAGCCTTCTCCTAAGATAAAAACGGACATGCTTGCAGCAAGTTGCTGAAGTTGATATCAAGATGATAGACACTTGGCTTGGTTGAGCTCAATGTCTTGAGGCCAGACTAATGAGTGCTAGGTGTCACTCACTAATCGTGATTGACTAATTGTCAATCTGGTTGGGTCTTCTTCCCAGGAGCCCAGGATCAAGCTACTTGGCTGGCCTTCCCAAAGGATAAGAAGACCGAATATCTTGAGGGACATCTATAGTTCTACCAGCTGGAAAGCCCTAATCTATAGAAATGAAGGTAAGAGAATAATAAAGCAAAGTCAGTACACTGAAAGGCTCTGAAGTGGATGGATAATTATAAAGGACTTCTGTTGAGTGAACTAGACAAACGCTTAAAGTCTTGAATTTAATATAGATTTGGATTATTAAAATTGAAGAAATGAGTGCTATTAATTCTGATTACTGAACATGACTCGTCACTTCTAATGAAAGTGGATAATTAAATGTAGTCATGTACAAGTATTTATTAACAATTTTTCTTACCTTAGAACAGGTTCCTTAAAAATATGCATTTACTGTTTTGTAGTTTTGTAGTATGGCTGCTTCTGTCTCCAGGCAATGCTCCTGCTTCCTCTATGTGCTCAAACACTGCCATTTTCATATGGAAAACACAGTACATAACTGCTTTCTTTGTTCCTGAAGTGTATTTTTTTTAATGAAAATTATAGACTCTCAGTATCAAAAAGTAACCTTAACAAGTTATCTGGTTCCTTGCTTCTCAAAGTGTGGTCCATATACCACATGACAGGCATCACTTTGGAGCTTGTTAGAAATTTAGTCTCTCAGCCCCACCCCAAAACTACTGAATCAGAATCAGTTTTTCTAATTAGTCCATGTCGATTCACATGCAATTAAAGTTTGAGAAGCATTGGTCTAGTTAACACGTCCCTAAATACATAACACTCCTCAGGAATCGTCCTTTTCACCATTGAGAATGATGTTAGCTGTGGGTTTGACATTTATGGCCTTTATTATGTTGAGGTAAGTTCCCTCTATTCCCACTTCTGGAGAGCTTTTATCATAAATGGGTGTTGAATTTTGTCAGCAGCTTTTTCTGCATCTATTGAGATGATCATATGGTATTTATTCTTCAGTTTGTTAATGTGGTGTATCACACTGATTGATTTGCATATATTGAAGAATCCTTGCATCCCTGGGATAAATCCCACTTGATCATGGTGTATGATCCTTTTAATGTATTTCTGGATTCGTTTTGCTAGTATTTCATTGAGTATTTTTGCGTCTATGTTCATCAGTGATATTGGCCTGTAATTTTTGTGTGTGTGTGGTATCTTTGTCTGGTTTTGGTGTCACAGCGATGGTGGCCTCATAGAATGAGCTTGGGAGTGTTCCTTCCTCTGCAATTTTTGGGAAGAGTTTCAGAAGGATAGGAGTTAACTTTTCTCTAAATGTTTGATAGAATTGGCCTGTGAAGCCATCTGGTCCTGGACTTTTGTTTGTTGTAAGTTTTTTAATCACTGTTTCAGTTTCAGTACTTGTGATTGGTCTGTTCATATTTTCTCTTTCTTCCTGGTTCAGTCTTGGAAGATGGTATCTTTCTAAGAATTTGTCCATTTCTTCTAGGTGGTCCTTTTGTTTTGGCATATAGTTGCTTGTAGTAGTCTCTTATGATCCTTTGTATTTCTGTGGTGTCAGTCGTAACTTCTTTTTCATTTATAATTTTATTGATTTGAGCAGATAAAGGAGATGTTGTACATATATATGATGAAATATTACTCAGCTATAAAAAGGAATGAAATAATGCCATTTGCAGCAACATGGATAGACCTAGAGATTATCATACTAAGTGAAGCAAGTCAGACACAGAAAGACAAATATCATATGATATCATTTATATGTGGAGTCTAAAAAAAAATTAAAGATCCAAATGAACTTATTTACAAAACAGAAACAGACTACAGATATTGAGAACAATCTTATAGTTACCAAAGTGGAAACGTCGAAGGGGGGAGGGATAAATCAAGAACTTTGGTGAACACACACACACTACTATGTATAAGATAGATAACCAACAAGGGCCTACTGTATAGCACAGGGAACTCTACTCAGTATTATGTGATAACCTATATGAGAAAATAATCTAAAAAAGAATGAATGTATGTATATGTATAACTGAATCACTTTGCTGTATACCTGAAACTAACACAACATTGTAAGTCAACTCTACTCCAATAAAATTGAAATTTTTAGAAAAAGGAATATTTCTATCAAGTGGTTAAGTAATTCAAGGTCTCCCAAAACAGCCCATTCTTTGGTTTGGGTTGGCTCAAATAGTTACAAAGCCCTTCCTTATAATGACATAAATCTTCCCTCATTACCTGCCTCTAGTCATGCTAACTTTGCCCTATAGTACCACACTGATAGGTCTCAAGCTCTTTTCTTTATGACAGCTCTTCTGACCTGGAAGACAGATTATTTTGCCTCTAAGTTTTTTCTACTCCAGGTTAAACATCCCCAATCTTTTTAATGATTTTGCATCCTGGTTACTCTTGTCTGAACAGGGTCTTTTTACCACACTTTTAAAAATATGGTACCCAGAATTAAATGTAATATAGTTGGCCAAACCTTGATTAGAGCAAGAATTTTACCTCTTTTTGGAAACTATCCTTTTGCCACTATAGCCTAAAACTGAGTTAGCTTTACTTTTTTCTTATTGAACAAATAATTTACTAGAATCTCTATTTGTAGTCACATGTGCTGCTATTAAGTTACATTTCCACCCTGATTTGCACAGTTTTTATGTTTTTGTTATCTGTGTATATAGAGGCAGGGGGTTAAGCATTTTCCTTGTTGAGTTTCAGCCTCTCAGGATTTTTGGAATCTTGATTTTTTCATCCATTGATTTGCTCCTAGCTTTATGCTATATACAAATGTAGTCAACTTTCCATTAGTATCTTCATTCAAGTTATTAATAAAAAGATTTAAATTAATTAAAGACAGGAGAAAAGATAGAACCATTAGAAACTTCCCTACAAGTTAATTGATTTAATAATCATTATGCTTTAGAATCAGTCACAAATTTATCTTGCCGGTGACTGTTCAAAAGGAAAGCAAAAAGACCTTGTCACATGATATGCAGAAGTCCAGATATATAGTGGCTATAGGACTGACTCTATGTCATGCTGGGTGTCAGTGATCAAAATTTATTTTGTGAGTAATAAAAAACAAAACTTTAATAATTTGTTCTGAAATTGATGGTAGTCCACTGATCTAGTTCATAGAACTTACTTCTTTTTCGTTCTTGGAACTGAGAATTTTTGACTCTCTCGTCTTTCAGTATGAATCTTTATTCTGCTTTCTAATATTCCTCAGTGATCTTTGACACTGGTTCAGGTGTCTCACGTTTAGAATAAATTTATTCTTAATTGAAGTTTACCCATATTATCTCTCCCCGCCCCTTGAATTAGTCCCAAGTAGTAGTGGTATAAACAGAATCATTTGATACATGTAACATTTTTGTGTATCAAAACAAAAGTAATCTTGGATGAATCAAAATTATTTTGGTTTCAAAAGACAAAGAGCTGTATCCTAACTAAAACTAGCTTAAACAAGAAAAAGGAAATACATTGGCTTATGTTATTAAAGCTTGAAAAAAGAAAGATAGAACTGGCCCAGGAGACTGGAATCAGAGACTTAAACAGCATTATCGAGTGCCCTCCCCACCCCCTCTCTCCTCACTTCTCAGCTTCTACATCTTCTTAGCTCTTGTTTCTCAGGCTTTTCCAAAGGGTGAAGTACACAACTGTTGGTACTTCTGGGATCGCAGCTTTCCAGTTCATAATCCAAGGAGAAAAAGAGGACCTCCTTTCCATCCTCAACATGAAAATCCCAGAACAAAACTCTGGGTGCTAGGTAGGTTTGGGTGATATGTTCACCCTGGGCCAATCACTGTGGCCAGGAAGTTTTAATGTTGTGATAGACCAGACGTAGGCCATGTGGCCAACGTTGTATTTGAAAGTGGGAGGAGGGTATTAGCTTTACTACGACTTGTAGCCGCATCATTATTTCAGTGTTTTCAGTAAGGAAAGAGCAATTCCCCAAAGGAAGGGTGAAGTGGAGGTCCCTATAATAAAGGAAGAAAAAGTGTTTAGAAACAAAAGGAAGTTCCCATAATAAAAGGAGAAAAAGTGTTTAGAAACATAAGCAATCACCATGCCCTTCAGTAGGCAGAAAGCAAGTAAAGAATAGTCATTGACAATTCATATTTTCCCATTCTGCATATTATCTGTCCTGTGTTTGATGCATTTAAGCATCATTTAACATTTAAAAGCAAATATCAATGTTGAATTAGTTAATTTAGACAAAATAATATAAATATAGCATGTGATAAATTTAAATCCTTAAAAATTGTTTAAAGAAGACTTAAGGGTAAGGTTATAAAAACAAGATAATATCTTTTCTAACTTTTCATCTTGAAAGTTTAGATTTACAAAAGGTTACAAAAACAGTACATAGAACTCTTATGTACCCTTCACTCAGCTTTCCCACCTTATGTATCTATAGTACAATTAGCTAAACCAAGACATTAACATTGATACAATACTATTAACTATTCTACAGAACTTCTTCAAATTTTCTCATGATTAGATTGGAATTATGCATTTTTTAGTAGGAAGTGATGTTATGTCATTTTCATTCCTGGTATCAGGAGGTACGGATATCCATATGTCTAATTACTAGTGATGCAATCTCTGATCACTTGAGTAAAGTGGCATTGGCCATGTTATCCTCCACTATAAAGTTACTATTTGAGAAAGACTATTTCCATGCAAAAATAATTGTTGAGAAAATAAAAGAAAATAAAAATAATTTCACTTCCACGGACACTTGTACTTATGATCCTCATTATTTATTTTCCCACGTTCCAGGAGATTGCTTTTCAGCCTTACTGATTGTATTTTTTGCTTGTCATGTCTGAGATCAGGGTTGGCCCACTCTTATAACCACAATTAGAGACAATTGTTTGAGGCCTGCTTTTCCTCACCTGTTTACAGCAGCTTCAGTGCAATCCTTCCTGGATTACATTTGTTTAAACAATAAACAGATTAATTCCAGCATTCACTGGTGGGACATGAGAAGCAAAGGAAAAGTTAGGTTCAGTCCATTGTTGTTTATCCCTCACTGAGGATGACCAATCCTAAAGCTGATGCTGGGGGATGGCACAGATGACTCAGTTCTCAGCGGCTCTCCTGGGCCTCTTTGACCACTGCTCTCTGACTGGAAAGAGAAAGCAAATTTGTGAAAGCAGAATCGGTCCATAGCACATTACTTTAAAATTCTGAACTGGTTTCTGACGCTCAAGCTCAGGAGATGTCTAATGCAAATAGGGTTTTCTGGCTTCTTTTAAAAACTAGAAAATATGGGTCTGAATTCCCACCATTCTCAGACACTGAGACAACAAGTGTCAATTTCTGCCATTACGTTTACCCCCGCTTTTGTTTTCTTATGATAGAGTTCAGGTATCCTTAACTGTACCGAGAGTGGGAAAACAAAGCACAGCAGAAGGAATCAAGTTTTTAAAGACAACTTTCTCTTATGCCTGACTTACTCGTTCAGCTATGGTATCTGCCTGTCTCCTCTGAGTATTTGTGTCTGCAACCTTTTCCCTGGAGCTTCCTGAAGACTCTTTCCTGTATTGTCCAGAACTGGCCACACTGCAGCCATAGCTCTTTACTCACAAGAAGAAAGAGGCAAAGGACAGCAGGTCCAGTAGCTTAAGAAAACATGTAATTGGCCAGGTCTGGGTTGTTACATCCCAGGAAGAAACTAATAGGTGGCAAGAGTTCATTCCCAGCCCATGAACTTGGGGAAGAGATGGACTTGTGAGTGGGTGTGTTGGTGGGGATGGAGGTGGAAGGTACGTTAGCAAGGTGAAGGGGTCAATTCAAGGATGCTCATGGCTTTCTGACTCTCCAGTCCAGGTTAATCAGGATTCTAGGGTGGCGTCACACCTACACATGGGGAAATGTGGGGTTTGGCACTGGGAAAGCTGGGGAAAAATGGGCATGAGAAAGTGTTTTGTGGTGTGTCGTGGCTGGTGATCCATTTTCTCCTTCCTGGTACTCTATCGCTAGACCAAGCAGAAGCACGGCCTTTAATTTTATTTGCAAGGTTAGTTGAGAGTTGACTGGAAAACTGACACCATTTGACAGACTGGCCCCAAACTCTACATGGACACTGTTTTGAAAAGTAATAAGTACAGAGGTAAGAACAGGCTCTGAAGCAGACTGCCTGGGTTTGAATCCCAGTTCTGCCACTTATTAGCTGGTGATGTTTGGACATGTTTCTGACCCTTCTGTGCTTTAGTTTCTTCATTTGTAAAAAGGTCTATAATAGTAACTTACCTGATGCAGGTATATAATATACCTAGTGCAAGTAAATGATAGTTATTTTTATTGAGAAAAGAGCACATTGGATATACCACAGTTTGCTATAGAAGTGTCTTTTCAATGCGGAGGAGGTTGTGGGGCTGGGGAAGCACACTGGTTGTGTGATTGCAGTGCTTAAACCTGCCTGGCTCTGGCACCCAGTTCGCACATCACTCTCTCTTCTGTTCCTACTCACTGCTTTCCAGTGTGCTTCCCTCCCTCTTTTCTCTCTTTCTATCATAGTCTTGCGTATTCTCCGTAGTTTTTTCCCATAATTCTGTTGAGAGGAGCAAGACAGATTTGATTAACTCTACTCCACTGAGATGGAGAAGAGTGAGGTAATTTACCTTGGGCTCATGCAGCTGACATCACACATTTGACTTTGGGTACCAGCTCCTTCCTCTTTGAGCACTTGGCGTTTGATTTCATGGTGGAGAATAAACAGTCACTGAGTTAAGGGTATTGGGAAGAACTAGAAAGTTACTCCTCTAAACACAGTCTCTAAAAATGGCACTTTAAAAAAAATGAGGTACTATGTTGACTTGATATGTTAAGTATGATGAAAATGTATTATGTGGGGCTTCCCTGGAGGCGCAGTGGTTGAGAGTCCCCCTGCCGATGCAGGGGACACGGGCTCGTGCCCCGGTCCGGGAAGATCCCACATGCCGCGGCTGGGCCCGTGAGCCATGGCCGCTGAGCCTGCACGTCCGGAGCCTGTGCTCCGCAACGGGAGAGGCCACAACAGTGAGAGGCCCGCTTACTGCAAAAAAAAGAAAAAAAAAAAAGTATTGTGTGAAAGCTTGAGCCAGTGTATTCTACAGTCAGTATCAGGAGTAGTGGTCAGAGTTTGAGGCACACAGAGAAAACAGTCAAAGGGGCACATTTTTAAAAACTTTACTTCACCCCTCCACCTTGTCCTCCTGCTATTAGAACCAACCTATGATTCTACCTGTGTGATTGAATAGTAACAAAATTACTTCATTTCTATTTTCTAACTTCATGTGGGAAGATTTAGATCTGGCCCACGTGTACCATGATTACAGGAGTATAATGATAACTGGCATTTATATGGTACCTTATACTCTTGATAAAGAGTTAACATCTACTAGCTTCTCACTACACCAATACCACCAATCCCATTTTACAGACAAGTAACCTAAGTCATAGGCAGGTGAGGCCACCAGAGTTTGCATAATTAATCTGGTAGAGCTAAAATGAGAACGCAGGCCTGCAGTACTTCTATCTTCCTTTGCATGGAATATTTTGATGTTTAATAGTTTGAGCAGTTGAGGATATGAGTCCTCTTGCTTAAACTGAAACTTCAGCTTCCTCATCTGTGCAGTAGGGGAAATAATACTGACTACTCTTTATAAGAACTGAAGGTTCTCAGTCATGTAAATCGCTTAGAACAGGGCTTGGGGCAGCATGGTAAGTGCTCAGTAAAGGCTACCTGTCATGACTGCTGGTCTGTCCTCTCTGGTCATTTTCTTGGCCTTGAATCAAAGAGAACTGCCCATGGTTTGAGAGTAATCCTGGAAACACTATGTCCCTAGGTTTATATTATCTTAAAATATTATTACCCTTTGTTGCTTTTGCAAGACTGGGAGCTCGCAAAATAAATGAGTTAAATTGGAAGGCATCCCTGGCATTAGTACCAGGCATATTTTAGGCCAGTAATTTTCAAACTGTTTATTGTACATAAAGCTCACCTGGGGTGCTTGTTTAAAATGCAAATTGCTAAGCATCCCTCCTCCCATTCTGATTCTTTGATAGTGTGGGGTGTAGGCATCTGCAAACTTTAACAAATACCCTTGGAGGTCGTAAGAAACTCTGAAAGGCCCTTAACCAGTGTTGACTCCTACTCTACTGTTGCTTCTCCTGCTTCTCTTTCTTCTGTTCCTTTTTTGTTTTTGTCACTGTGACCATCATCCTCTTCATCCCCTTGTCTTCTCTATCTTCTCATTTCTTTCTTCTTTTTTTTAGCCTTTCAAACAGACTTCCTGAGGTTATTTTCCACTGTTAAGCTAGCTATATTATTATCTCTTTAGAGAAAATGCCACTGAACCTGGGGGAAAAATACAGAGTAATTACTCAAAGGGAAAAAATATATATATATATATATATAACTTCCCTGGAGCCAATTAGGAAGACAATTATTTAGTTGAAGTGATCATTTTGCTCTCACATGGCTGCTGGGCTCTGGCCCTGTCACAAAGAGTAAAATAGCCCATGTTTGTTTCCAGAGCTTATTAACGTTAGAACCAAATTTAATGCCCTGAAAGTCTTTAATGCCCTTAAAGTCTTTCCTATTAAGATGCATAACTAGGTATAGGATTATTATCCATACAATCCAATAGGAATCTTACTTATATTGATTTTTTGCTTCAAATCAGCCAGGCATTCCAAGAAATATGTTCTTGGTCCTCTCTCCCCATCCCAACTCCCACCTTATTGAACCTTATTGCTGAGAAACCAGAAAAGAGAGCCAAGTGCCAACTATAAACCACTTAATCGAACAAAGTATGGTCACCTATTTGGATACTATATCTGTACCGCTTCAAAGAAAGAAGATATTTAGCGCTTACCAACTTTTAAAGAAATATAAATAGCTAATCCAAAGCATGAGTTTCAAGTGTTTTTAGCCCAAATTATAGATGTGATTATCAGTGGTTGTCAGTTCTTGCTGCACATTTGGGTCATTTAGGTAGCTTTTAAACAATACGGATGCCATGGACCCACACCCAGAGATTGTGATTGAATTAGTGTGTCCCAGAGCATGCTAGGAAGGAACTCTACTGAGCATAACAGGATGGTTATTAATACACACAGATCAGATTTACTTGACAACTGCAGCTCTCTGCCTTCCTCTGTAAGGCATAGGTACGGATTAAGATTAGAAGTAAAATAAAGCAGAGAATTTTAAGAACGTTTTAGTCTCGATTCCTGCATATTTTAGGGAAAGCGAAATATTAGGTCTAGGACTTCTTAACTGCCTGAATTCTCCATTTCATTTTGCTAGGGTGTACTTGACCTTGTCAAAATACTCTTATCACCTAATAACATATGCAACTTCAAGGACATTCCAAGTGAATCTTAGCAATGTGAAGAATGAAGGTAAAAAGCAAGTTAAGTCTGCTGGTCAGTCATTTCTCATGGCTGAATCAGAGTAGTCATAGAAGTAGCCAGAAGGAGTTGAGAGTTTATTCACCCCCCCTCACCCTTTCTGGAGCTTGTGAAGATTAGCTGGAGAGATTTATGTAAAGAGACTATTTTTTTACACTGGTCTTCAATTTCGGCTTAGGCCTTTTCAGCTCTCATTGAAAATAGGTGCATTGAGATCGTGATTTGCCAATGTGCCTCGTGTAACAGATTTTTCACTTTGTAGGTGCTAGGCATAAAATTTGTTTTATTTAGAAAGATCACTAATAAAGTTCTAGTACTTGCTGTCTGCCTAAATGTTCTGGCACTGGGGAATAAACTTCTCCTGTTTTCTATATTTTAAAGTTTAAAGACCTTTTAGAAGTTGAATTCTTTTCTGATTTTATCTCATGCTGCAAAATCTGCTGGCTTATATAATTTAAAATCTTTCCTTCAAAGATTTCCACCAAATCCTTGTGTATAATAGATAAAAGAAAAATCTTTTCTTTCTCATTTACAGTCTTTTTTTTTTTTTTTACTATTTCTGGAAAATTTTTCTTATATTCCAGCTCTTCCACTGAGTTCTCCATTTTCATTTTTGCCATCATATTGTTAATTTCCAAGAGATCCTTTTTGTTTTACGGATGTTCCTTTTTATTTGTCCTTGTTTTTCTCTCATCGTTGCAAAATGTCCTCATATCTTTGAGAATATTCCTGCCAGTTTTTTGCTTTTTTGAAGTTTCCTCCCCCTGTGCAGCCACTAAGTTTTTTTGGTTTTTGTTTTTTTCTGTTTCTGCTCTGTCAAAGCAAAGGCATTCCTCAGATATCTGACAATCCTTGATTGCCAGACCTTGTTTAAGAGTGAGGCAAGGAAAGGATGGTTGGAAGTTGTGATCCTTTCAAAGGGGACTGACAAGTGAGAACTTTGCTATAGGGCAGTCTAGCAGATAGTCGAGGTGAGAAAACTGATGCCGGAGTCTTTTAAGTCTTTCCTCTTGGGTTGGTCAGGTGCCACAGAGAAGACACCTACCTCCATCCCCCAGTCTGGAGGGAGAGAGGGTGGCTGCAGAGGGAAAAGAACCCTGGGGAACTCAGCATCCATTATGCCTCACGTAGTTCCATAGGAAAACTCCACCTTTAGTTGCGCTTGTGTCCTGATAAATCCCTGTTTTACTCTCTGTAGGGAAGAAACCTTTAGTCTTTGGCTGGGGTGGCAAAAGAGTGGATTCCTGGTAGTGATAAGGGGATCTGGGGGTATAGTTGCTTCAGAAGCAGGCTTTAGAGTAATCCATTTTATTTTAGCATCTCTTTACATCTCAGCTTCCAGAGCCATTTGGTGCCATGAATTCCCAAGCCTTAGGGGAATTCTGAGATGTAGAAACGGTTAGTTCTTAGTTTTCCCTGCTGCTGGCTTAAGATTCAATTTTCTTGGGTCCGCCAAAGTATTTGCTTTTCTGCTTCCATAATTTTATTGCTATCGCTTCCACTCCTGTTCTCATTACAATGAGTTTATGCCTTAAAAAAATCCCTTCCCTGTAGTTTTGGAGGGGTTTGGGGAGGGAGTGCATGTAGACACATGCATCTAATCAGCTAACTTTACCTGAAAGGATAATAGCCAAACAAACACAATCTAAATGACCCCCAATATTTGACTAGTTAATAAACCGTAGGACTCTCATAAAATGGAAGATTATCTAATCGTTAAAAAATTATGCCAATGAATAGTTATTGACATAGAAATGTATCAATTTCCATGTGGAAAATGACAGATTAATAACATTAATAATAGTAGCTAACAAAGTACTTTCTCTGTCCTCACCCTTTGCTAAGGACCCTAATGAATTTTTTTCATGTAATTTCACACAAAAAAAATGTTATAAGGAAACTATCTTTATTATCCATTTTATAGATGAGGAAACTGAGGCTTAGATAGACTAAGCAATTTGCCCAAGGTCACAGTGTCTTTGGCCCAGATTTGAGAAGACTGTAACTGGGTTCAAAAATGACAGAAATAGAACTCATAGGCACCAGTGAATTCTATTCACAAGCTGTATCCGGCGTCAAAAGGGTATGAGAACAATATTGACAAGGATGCCTCTGACCAAGAATAGCCTCTGGTGTTCCTCTTCTTCCCCCAGGGATAAAGCAATGGTCAGCAGCTTGAGCAGGTGAGAAATCTGACAAGTCTGAGAGGCCCAGGGCACACAGTGGTCAGGCTTACCTCCTTGTATGCTTTCCAGGCCATTTCAATCCCCAGAAATAATTTATTCTACCATGTAAGGTAATACTTAGCAATCGTGCTACCTGGCTATGTCCAGGTTCTAGGCCCAGAGATTCTTATTATGACACACTTTGGTGATTTACTTTGTTCTACACCTGCACTGTGAGAGTCTTCCACTCATGTGTATTCAGTGGCTGTCCATAAGTAGGCCTGGTCACAGCCTCTTTTGTAGAGTTAATAAGCAAAGTTTATAATATATGATTCAATTTCTGTAAAATGAAAAGAAACATGCTGGGTTCTGAGAAAAGGTGAACCCAGTTCTCATTGTTCTATGTGAAATTGGGGTGGGGAGTAAGGGGTGCTGGGATTCTATTTGGAATTGCAAAATAATTTTGTGTCCAAAAGAACATCACAGAACTCCTAGGATTACCTCCCTACCAGAACCCTTCATTGAGTCTGCATAAGAAACCCGTCCTTCTGTTGTTAACTTGACTCTTTATTATGGTATAAGAACCATTTACTCATGACCCTGGGTTACATCACAAAGTACTCTACCATTACCATGACTTTGAAGGATACCATGGCCAGTTGCTTCTCTCTAATTTCTTGGCCTTCTTCCATGTTTGAAAAAAGAAAGGACTGGGTAAGCCCATCACTCTTACGGGTGTGGCAGGATAAAATTTTGAGATGTTAGCCAGGGTCCAACATCCTCTCCTATTCAGTCAGTAGCAAGCACTGCTTCAGAGAAGATGTGGGGTTTTATACCAAGAATACAAAAAGAAAATAAGCAGTCAGTGCTCAGCTTTTGAATGTCTAAAAATAAAATTTCAACCTCACTGCAAAGAAAGTAATCTATAAAGTCAAGGGTATAGATATTCCAGTTTCTTTTGAGCTGCAAGAGGCCAAGCCCCGAAGGAAACTGAGCATAAAGTTTGTGCTATAAACAATAGAATGGGAAGAGAATACAGAAGGAGTCAGAGTGCCCCATCCTGGAGACCAGAGAAAGGTTATCTAGACTTGGGGAAAAAGTTACCTTGAAGAAAAAGCAACAGTGGAATATGGGCATGAGACTTCAGCTCCTGTCCCCATCAGAACAACATCTAAGAGAAAGAAGTGACTGAGCTTTCTATCATTTCGGAGATTTGAGAGTACAGTCATCATTCTAAGTATTTAACATAGCACAAAGATTGGCCAATTAGAAGAGATATACAATCAAACCAACTGATCATTCTGGTGCATGTTGGCTAAATAACAGACCTGGACAGAGTGGAGTAATGCCTGATTCCCATTTGAGAATTCAGGGTGGCAGAGCCTTGTGTATGTGTTTCATAGGACAGTGGCAAGAGAGGAATAAAATTAAAAAGTTAAGGCATGAGAAAGCATGAGATACCTCTCTGAGTTTCTTTCAGGCTTCCAGTAATATGGTGACAGCTGAAAGTGTGCAGCCCCAAGGGGTCTTGGAAGTGGCTGAGAACACCAGTGGACTCTAAGAAGCTTGAACCCGTGTTAGGACCTCAGGCAGTAGCAGAACTAAGGAGTATAAGGGCCTATTTCCAAAGGGTAGGCAAGACAATTTAAATAGCAGCTGATGCCAGCAGAGAATAAAGAATGCCTACTGACCACACACACATGCACACACACACATGCACACCCCTGCCAAGCACTCTTCAGAATTTAAATATCGTTCAGGGGAGAAAATAGAGAAAGGCAGAACCTTAAAATTGTCTGAGTTTGAAATTAGAATAGCTGAGCAATAATTTTACTATCCACTTGGGAAAATTTGATCACATTTTCTGCTTTTAGACAGAAATGTGAATTTATGATAGACACTACATTTATTTACAGATAAATAAAGATGTATTTTACCCATTGGGTGCCTAATGAGGTGTGTGTGTGCACATACACGTGCACATGTATATAAAACCCAGATGTCAGCCGAGGGGCCCTGTTCTTTGAGATTCTAATTAAATTGGCTCACATGCTGTCCATCGTGTAGTGAGACCACATATCTGTTCCAGTCTCTCCAGAAAATACACAACAAGAAGTAGAACGGCTGCTCTGCTAGAACAGCACATGTCTACATCAGTGGTTTCATTTTAAGCAGTAGAGATGTCCTGTTGGATGGAACTCTCATCTGTAAAAAAAGATAAAAGCAGGGCCCTCCTGGCTGAGTGGAGAGGAGGGACCAGGAAGCAACTCAGGGCATCTGTCTGGAGTATTTTCATGGGATAGGACTGCCCCTATATAAAGAACATCATTTTGAAAACTATTGCTCTACTATTGCGGCACTGGGTGTGTTACAGAGAGTGTATTAACAGGTGTGGGGGCTATTAATCTTTTTTTTAATTAATTAATTTATTTATTTATTTTGGGCTGTGTTGGGTCTTTGTTGGTACGTGTAGGCTTTCTCTAGCTGTGGTGAGCGGGGGCTACTCTTCGTTGCGGTGCGCGGTCTTCTCGTTGTCACGGAGCATGGGCACCAGGCACGCAGGCTTCAGTAGTTGTGGCATGTGGGTTCAGTAGTTGTGGCTCGCGGGCTCTAGAGCGCAGGTTCAGTAGTTGTGGTGCACCGGCTTAGTTGCTCCAAAGCATGTGGGATCTTCCCAGACCAGGGCTCAAACCCATGTCCCCTGCATTGGCAGGGGGACTCTTAACCACTGCGCCACCAGGGAAGCCCGGGGCTATTAATCTTAAAGGCCTAGGTTAAATTCCAAATGGAACAGGAAATTTGTGCATAAAATGTTTCTAATTATGTCCCTTGGGCTTATAACCTCATCTGAGTCCTTGCCTTGCTGGATTTAAAGAAGTGATAGAAAGTAGCCAAATGTTTTACTCTGGCATATGCAGACCATCCTGTCAGCCGTCCCAAAAGAATTTGCTATATTTCATTCATTCTATGTATGTTTATTATGCTTTCACCAAATACCAAGCACTGTACTTGGAAACAGTTTCCCTGCCCTCAATTGACTATGATATCTTTACATATATGCTGCCTTTTCAGATCAGAACAAGCTGTGAATATTTGGATGTGTTTCTAACAGTGCTTAAATTCTCAAAGCTCTTAGTGCATTTAGTCCCTTCGGAAAGATCAACCCAGAAACTCGAAATATCTAGAGCTTGCCCAGGTTGTCATGTTCACATGAGGAAGGAATCTGGTCTAAGAAGACACAAGGACACAAAGATCATATCACTGATCAAAAAAGGTAGACCAGCAGAGACCCTCAAAAACATTTCTGTTTGCTGCTTAATTGATTCATATGCCATTTAAAAATGCAACCATTCCCTAGACCTAGACTCCTTGATAAATGGTGAAGAAAAATAGTACCTTTAAAAAGATTTGGCATTTTATTTGTATAAAGTTATACACGTAATTAGATCAACTACTTCTGCTGGACTCATTATGAAATGAGGAGTCCTCTGCCCTCCATAGTCTGTTCCATTTCCAGTTCCTCCAAAACAACACTTTCTGCTTTCTTAGCTTTCAATATTTTATCTTCATTTTATTTCCACATCTCTATATTACCTTATTTTCTGCTTTCTTGATTTTTTTTCCATTTTAAGCATTATCTAGCCTAAAAGCACCTAGTTTTCTTTAACCACATTTGCACTCCAGCCATACGCAGTAACTTTTGTCTCTTCATACAGTTATATCACAATCTTGTTTAAACACATATTCAGTGTTTACATGATTAGACTGTGTAAAGTCTTTTCACCCATGAGGCATATTGTCTACTATGATTACTTTTCCCTTCTTATACACTTTGCCAGGT
The DNA here is from genome assembly GCF_039906515.1 of Pseudorca crassidens. Classification (NCBI taxonomy): domain Eukaryota; kingdom Metazoa; phylum Chordata; class Mammalia; order Artiodactyla; family Delphinidae; genus Pseudorca; species Pseudorca crassidens. The sequence continues at coordinate 77,955,385 of NC_090298.1, forward strand.
GTGTTCTTTGCTTAGTGTTTTACGTGTTTATCACCAATTCATCTCTAAATTCTCACCCATTTGTCTAAATCTCCTCTCGTTATGCTCAGATGCATCAACTAATCTGTCCATCTCATCTTCCTGGGGATATTCTCCCAGAGCCGCCTGGCCTGTCTGGACAGGATTCTTCTCTTCATGCCTGGTGTATCTTGTACACTTTCATCATCATCAGGGATTCTCTTCACCACCCTCTTGATTTAGAGCCAATTTCTTGGATTCTGTCCCTTTTGCGTTCTTGGTATTTTCCCTTGTGTTTATAGAGTGCTTTTAAAAATACGATTGTGAAAATGTGTAGTACGTGTCTGCAAATGCCTTCAATTTACCCTCACATTTAACTAAGAATTTAATTGGATGTATAATTTCATGTTGGAAAAATGTTTTCCTTGGAATATTTTAAATATTACTCTAATTTCATACTACTGCCAAATGTTTTGTTGAGAAGTTCAAAGTTATTATGATTCCTGTTGTTTGTTTTTTTTATTGCTGGAGGTCTAACATTTTCTTTTTAAAATTATCCCAGTGTTCTGAAATTTCACAGTGAAGTACCTCAGTGCAGATCTATTTTCATCCATTGTACTGGACATTTGGTGTATCTTTCAATCTGAAAACTCATGTGTGTCAGGAAATCTGAAGGACAATCTGGAAACTCATTTTCTTGCCATCAATATTCCTTATCCTCTCTTTCTGGGACTTGTATCTGTTATTTGGATGCTGGACCTCCTGGACTGGTCATTCTTATGGGCAGGAATTATTTCATATTCATATTTTTATCTCTCAGAGTCCCAGGTATCTTATCCTTAGCAGTTGCTCAGCAAATCATGGCTGAATCAGACTAAACTGAAGGAGTTCATATTAAGAAAATTCTCTCCTGCTGGGATGCCCTCCTTCTTCATTTACTGACATTCTGCCTTTCCTCCAAGATCTGACCTATGTCCTCTCTTCTGATTCTTCTACTCTTTCCCTGCAGTACTCCAGTGCACCTATCATTTACTTCTGCGGCATATATTTAACTCTTTATATGAATTCTACATAAGCTTAAATTGCAAACCCCTGAACAGCAAGGACCTAGCCATACATCTTTGCATACCACCTATTACCTACATATAACCTCAAGAATCTAACTCAGTGCTTACCACTACATAGTTCTTAATAAATGTCTGTTGAACAATGAATAAATGAAAGTGAGGAAATTGATGTATTTTTAAACATCCTGTCACAGAAATAACAAGTAGCTAAGGAATGACTTCAGCCAATGAACAGCCATGACCCCCAACAGCTATAGAGAAAAAAAACCCAACTGTTTATTTCAGCTAAGAAAGAATGAATACAGAAAAATGGGCCTCCAAAGTATGATGAAATGTAAATCCTCAAAGTCATTGTTTCTGAATCTCAAAACATAGCAGAAAGAGCTATTTAAAAATGCCAGTTGAAAACTTAACCAAGGAGGTGAAAGACCTATGCTCTGAAAACTATAAAACACTGGTGAAGGAAATTGAAGATGATACAAAGAAATGAAAAGATATCCCATGGTCTTGGATTGAAAGAATAAATATTGTTAAAATATCCATACTACCCAAAGCAATCTACAGATATAATTCAATCCCTATCAAAATACCCGTGACATTTTTCACAGAACAAGAATAAATAATCCTAAAATTTACATGTAATCACAAAAGACCCTGAATTGCCAAAGCAATCTTAAGAAAATAGAACATGGCTGGAGGTAGCATGCTCCCTGACTTCAGACTATACTACAAAGCTACAGTAATTAAAACAGCATGGAAAGACAGCTTACTGAACAGGAGAAGATATTTGCAAATGACATGACCAATAAGAGATTAATATCCAAAATCTATAAAAAGCTCATACAACTCAATATCAGAAAACCCAACTGAAAAATGAGCAGATGACCTGAATAGACATTTTTCCAAAGAAGGCATACAGCTAGCTAACAGACACATGAAAAGATGCTCCACATTGCTTATTATTAGAGAAATGCAAATAAAAACCACAGTGAACTATCATCTCACACCTGTCAAACCTCAAAAAGTCTACAAATAACAAATGTTGGTGAGGATGTGGAGAAAAGGGAACTCTTGTACAGTGTTGGTGAGAATGTAAATTGGTGCAGCCGCTATAGCAAACAGTATGGAGATTCTTCAGAAGACTAAAAATAGAACTGCCATATGATTCAATAATTCCACTTCTGGGTATATACACAAAAAACCAAAAACAATAATTTGAAAATATATATGCACTCCAATGTTCAAAGCAGCATGATTTAAAATAGTCAAGATATAGAAGCAACCCAAGTGTCCATCAACAGGTGAATGGATAAAGAAGTTGTGGTATCCTAAAGATGCCACCAGAAAACTACTAGAACAAATCAATGAATTTGATAAAGTTGCAGGATACAAAATTAGTGCGCAAAAATCTCTTGCATTTCTATACACTAACAATGAAAGATCAGAAAGGGAAATTAAGGAAACAATCCCATTAACCATTGCAACAAAAAGAATAAAATACCTAGGAATAAACCTACCTAAGGAGGTAAAAGACCTGTACTCAGAAAACTATAAGACACTGATGAAAGAAATTAAAGATGACACAAACAGATGGAGAGATATACCATTTTCTTGGACTGGAAGAATCAATATTGTGAAAATGACTATACTACCCAAAGCAGTCTATAGATTCAATGCAATCCCTATCAAATTACCAATGGCATTTTTTACAGAACTAGAACAAAAAAATCTTAAAATTTGTATGGAGACACAAAAGACCCCAAATAGCCAAAGCAATCTTGAGTGAAAAAAATGGAGCTGGAAGAATCAGGCTCCCTGACTTCAGACTATACTATAAAGCTACAGTAATCAAGACAATATGGTACTGGCACAAAAACAGAAATGTAGATCAATGGAACAGGATAGAAAGCCCAGAGATAAACCCACACACCTATGGTCAATCTATGACAAAGGAGGCAAGGATATACAATGGAGAAAAGACAGTCTCTTCAATAAGTGGTGCTGGGAAAACTGGACAGCTACATGTAAAAGAATGAAATTAGAACACTCCCTAACACCATACACAAAAATAAACTCAAAATGGATTAAAGACCGAAATGTAAGACTGGACACTATAAAACTCTTAGAGGAAAACATAGACAGAACACTCTTTGACATAAATCACAGCAAGATCTTTTTTCATCCACCTCCTAGAGTAATGGAAATAAAAACAAAAATAAACAAATGGGACCTAATGAAACTTCAAAGCTTTTGTACAGCAAAGGAGACCATAAACAAGATGAAAAGACAACCCTAAGAATGTGAGAAAATATTTGCAAACAAATCAATGGACGAAGGATTAATCTCCAAAATATATAAACAGCTCATGCAGCTCAATATTAATAAAACAAACAACCCAATGAAAAAAAGGGCAGAAGACCTAAATAGACATATCTCCAAATAAGACATACAGATGGCCAAGAGGCACATGAAAAGCTGCTCAGCATCACTAATTATTAGAGAAATGCCAATCAAAACTACAATCAGGGGGCTTCCCGGGTGGCGCAGTGGTTGAAAATCTGCCTGCTAATGCAGGGGACACGGGTTCGAGCCCTGGTCTAGGAAGATCCCACATGCTGTGGAGCACCTAGGCCCGTGAGCCACAACTACTGAGCCTGCGCATCTGGAGCCTGTGCTCTGCAACAAGAGAGGCCGCGATAGTGAGAGGCCTGCATACCGCGATGAAGAGTGGCCCCCACTTGCCACAACTAGAGAAAGCGCTCACACAGTAACGAAGACCCAACACAGCCCTAAATAAATAAGTTAATTAATTAATTAAGGAAAAAAAAGAGTAAGTCCTATTTAAAAAAAAAAACCTACAATGAGGTATCACTTCATACCAGTTAGAATGGGCATCATCACAAAATCTACAAACAACAAATGCTGGAGAGGGTGTGGAGAAAAGGGAAACCTCATGCACTGTTGGTGGGAATGTAAATTGATACAACCACTATGGAGAACAGTATGGAAGTTCCTTAAAAATCTGAAAATAGGATTACCATATGACCTAGCAATCCCACTACTGGGCATATACCCAGAGAAAACCATAATTTAAAAAGACACACGCACCCCATTGTTCATTGCAGCACTGTTTACAATAGCCAAGTCATGGAAGAAACCTAAATGTACATCGACAGACTAATGGATAAAGAAGATGTGGTACATATATACAATGGAATATTACTCAGCCATAAAAAGGAACAAAATTGGGTCATTTGTAGTGAGGTGGATGGACCTAGAGTCTGTCATACAGAGAAAAACAAATATCGTATATTAACCCATATATGTGGAATCTAGAAAAATGGTACAGAGGAACTGGTTTGCAAGGCAGAAATAGAGACACAGATGTAGAGAACAAATGTATGGATGCCAAGGGGGGAAAGTGGCGGGGGGCGGGTGGTGGTAGTGGGATGAATTGTGAGATTGGGATTGACATATATACACTAATATGTATAAAATAGATAACTAATAAGAACGTGCTGTATAAAAAATTCAAAATAAAACCCTAAGGTATGTATAAATTGTTTAGAATGAATAAGGGAAATTATCGAAGTTGAAGATACAAAAATCAGTTATATTTCTATATACTGGGAATGAACAATTAGAAAAAAATGAAACAAAAAACTCAATTTATGGGGCTTCCCTGGTGGCGCAGTGTTTGAGAGTCCACCTGCCGATGCAGGGGACGCAGGTTCGTGCCCCAGTCCGGGAAGATCCCACATACTGCGGAGTGGCTGGGCCCGTGAGCTGTGGCCGCTGAGCCTGCGTGTCCGGAGCCTGTGCTCCACAACGGGAGAGGCCACAACAGTGAGAGGCCTGCGTACTGCAAAACAAACAAACAAACCAACAAACAAAAAACTCAATTTATAATAGCACCCAAAATAATATACTTGGAAATAAATTAAATAAAAGATGTTCAAGACTTGTACACTGAAAATATCAAAATGTTACAAAATAAATTTAAATAAAGTGTAAAACAAAATGAATATGTGGTATATATAGAAAACGGAATACTACTCAGCCATAAAAATGAATGAAATTCTGCCATTTTGCAACAACATGTATGGACCTAGAGAGTATTATACCTAGTGAAATAAGTTGGACAGAGAAAGGCAAATACTCTATGTTAACATTTATGTGGAATCTAAAAAAATAACACAAATGTATATGACAAAGCAGAAACAGACCCACAGATATAGAGAACAAACTAGTGGTTACCAGAGAGGAGAGGGAAGGGGTGAGGGGCAAGATAAGCGTATGGGATTAAGAGATACAAACTATTATATATTAAATAAATAAGCAACAAGGTTATATTGTACAGCATAGGGAAATATAGTCATTATTTTGTAATAACTTTAAATGGAATATAATCTTTAAAAATTTTGAATCACTATGCTGTACACCTAAAACTAATATCACATTGTAAATCAACTATATTTCAATTAAAAAAATTTTAAATGCCAGTTGGATAATTATCTGTTATTTTTCACCATGTATACGCATAAATCCAGTTTTGATCCCGTTTCGCATTGACACAAACACAGTTATTAATTGTATTTAAGGAGAAGCAGTAAGGTTTATAATTGGTGAACAAAATTATTTTCCAGATTAACTTTATTTTGCCACTACCTATGTATGGTGAACTTAACAGAGTTCTTCTAGAGAGGACTGTAAGTAAAGGAAACTATGAATTTTAATTCTATTTAAGGGAATAGAATTCCTTTACGAAATCAAGAGTGGAACAATATAAAAAAGAAAATGGCTATCCTGGCTATATTACAATAATGTGTCAATGCAGCTGCAGGAGGTATTTGGGGCCTCACCATAAAGCACTGTTGGGGGAGATCCAAGTGTGATTTTTCTATTGACCATAACAGTCTGAGCGAGGTCTGAATGTGTAATTGTTTCCAGTGTATATGGGGTATGATTCATTGACCTTTCAGGTAACTAGACTCAATCAAAAGCACTAGCAGAAGACTTTGGCAGCAACTAAAAACCTAAATCTAAAAATAATTCTTCAGTGTGCAAAAACATCCATGAAACACAATGGGCAAAGCGATGCATCTCTTGGTCCACACTAGAGCTGTATCCATGCTGCAAAAGAGAGAATTCAGGAAATCATCTAGATGAATCAAGACCATAAAAAGACAATGCAAACCGGCCTTCCTTAGTTCTAATGAGCAGGACTTTTGATCTGGAATGCCTGCATAATTTCTTCAAGATTTCTCTCCAATTTGTATCCTTAGAAATGCTGACTTTGCCTAATTCTCTAAATATAATTTTTTCTTTCTCAACTATGATGTAAGAAGAGACCTTGGAGCTACTGTAGACTATCTATGTGCTATCCTAAAAACTAGCTCCAAATTATTGCAGCCCTACTACGTGACAACCATAATATATGTGCCACCTCCTTAGTCCTGATAACATCTCTATGAGAAAGGTATTATCAGACCCATATTACAGACAAGGAAACCAAAACCAGAGAGATTAAATAACCTGGCCAAGATCTGAAACTAGCGAGTTCCTAAGCATATATTGGAAGATAGATCCAAAGTTAATTCCCTTTAAAAATTCTACAGTGCTACTTTCACGTTGTTAGAACACAGAAGAGGTGTTGGTGATTGATTCACTGTCAACAGCCCCAGCACTATGATTTTATTGTCCCGGAGTTCAGCCATCTTACTGTGCCCGAATCTTTGCAACCAAAAGAAGCAATTTTGTGGATGTCTGGCAGAGGCAGGGTGCAGTTGAAGTTGTAGATGTCAAGGTGGCAATTATGGGGTGTCTGTCCTGCTCCCAGCTCTGTGCTGAGCCTAATGGGACACACAAAATACTGAAATGTCCAGTCTACTTCCTTGGTACACTAAATAGACATTGTTTCTTTGAAAAATTCCCCTATTTCCCAAATGTTTCACCAGTGGCAATTGAAATGATTTTAGGTGGTCCACTGACCCCTGAATTAAGTAATATTGAATCTCAAAGGGAATATTGTATTCCCTTTTCTATCCTTCTAATAATCATCAAGAAGAATGGCTTAGCTTGGTGCTAGTATGCTTTTTTTTTTTTTTTTTTGAGGTACGCGGGCCTCTCACTGTCGTGGCCTCTCCCGTTGCGGAGCACAGCCTCCGGACGCGCAGGCTCAGCGGCCATGGCTCACGGGCCCAGCCGCTCCGGGGCATGTGGGATCTTCCCGGACCGGGGCACGAACCTGTGTCCCCTGCATCGGCAGGCGGACTCTCAACCACTGCGCCACCAGGGAAGCCCGGGGCTAGTATGCTTTTAAAGCTCCTGCTAATCTCTTTTACCAATAAAGTGAAAGCAGGCATTTGGCTCAGAGGTTTTGGCAAGCAACAGAGCATTTATTTTATTAGTAGCTTCTATTTATGACAACTGATGCTAACTTTCCATTTGTGATAGTGATATAAGTTGTCCTTTCTAAATGAATTTAGGCTAAAAGTGAGCCAAGTGAAATAATGATATTTTAAAAGTAATAATACAGGCATATGGTGATAATACATGTTAAAAAAATAGTACAATGATATGGCAAGGTAGCCAACCCTGGAAACGGACTGGAGTACAACCAAAAGAGAATAGGCAGGGTCTCAGGCAGCCCAGCCTGCAGTAGGTCCTGAACTAGGCTCTGCCCCTGCTTAGTTGTAGGGAGAAGCTACCTCCAACCTCTTTTATAGAGATTAACAGGTGGAAAGTTCTTTTTTATAGAAGAGAAATTGTGCGTTAAAAAAAGTTACTCCTGTAAGCCTCATTCACGGTCATAAATAAACAGAGTGACCAATAGGTGACTTTTATTCTAGGCAAACTATAAATAACCCCTGGAAATAAGATGAAGTTGTTTATAAAAAGATACAGATAATGAAGCTTGACATCATGGTTCTACTAATTAAGAGAATTTCATTTGAGGGGTTGAAACCAGAATACGCAGGTAATACATCGGCCGCTTAGTTGTCACAACTAAGGAGCATCTTGCCTCCTGTACAAACTTTCTCCTTAGGATGCAGATATGGGCAACTTAATGATGGCCCTCCTACCCAACACCAGCCGAGAATGTACACTCCACGAAAGCACACATCCCAGATCCAAAGCTTGGTGATTTCACCCCATCCTCTGGCTTTAAACACCTTCTGTGTGCTCATGCTCCTGTGTCAGTTCCGTCAGGTTGAGATTTTGTCTCTGTCACTGGAACATGTGGAAGCAGTCCTGAATATGTGCTGATTGAATTAATGCAGGCTGCCGCTTAAGCTCCTGATTTTCTATAGTCATTCCAGACAGGAATTATCCTGTACTGTTTTTCACCCCTCCGCAATCTCTGAAACAGAGCAGACTGTCTATAGCATGACACGCGTTACCTCTATGTATCACGGCTGTCAGTACGAAAATTAAATAACTAAGGCACAGCTACACAGACACTGACCTCCTCAGGTTCTATGAGCATGAAGCTGTTTCCCTCACCAAATAGCCCGGGTTGATAAACCCTCTAAACTCTTGCCACTACTTTTTAATGTTTTTCTTTCTCTACCATTGTTACAAGACTGTCAGGTATCATGATTATTCATTGTCAAAGTACCTGACTTCAGCAGACTTCTTTAAACCTTCTAGAATGGCTGCTTCTAGATAACCAGTCTTGTTAGAACTCTGCGATATGTAAGTATAAATACATATACATATAAAAACACACGTATTCACACATACGTACATACACATATAATTTTTCTGGTTGGAATCCAGTGCTTTGGAGAAGCGAGGGGACGCTTTTCCACGACACGGTTAGTAGAGTGCTGCACGAGCTTAATACGCGGGCTTTGTGACGTTTGTTTTAGCTGCCGAGAACCATTCTCTTTTCTTCTTCATTCCCAGTTGTGATCAGTCTAGTCAAAGTTTCCAGATAAATGACCTCTGAGTAAGTGGGGTGCTGGTGTAAACAATAAATATATACAGCCTAATAATACTTTGAAGCTCGTTTATCTTTTACAGTTTGAGATTAGCCTGTGCCAAGTTATTTCCCAAGGTAATACCTGTTTTACCCAATTACATCATTTCAGAGATAATGGATTTTTATGTTCCAGTCTCCATGAGCTCTGCTGATTCATTTCAGTTTGCCATGATTCTTTTAATTAAAAGTTTTGATTCCTATTAAAATAAAAATCCACCTTCGCCAAGAAAGGTAATGTATTAACTCCCACCAGTGAGTTTAGTTTAACCCCAAAACATTCCAATCCTTTCTTGAAAGCAAGTTTTTGTGATTATTATGGACCTATTCCTTGTCAGGTGGGCCTCAGGGCCTTTGCTATTGTTCCTCTCTCCGCCTGGCACATTCTTCTGCCAGAGGTCCACATGACCTGCTCCCTCACTTTTCTTCTGGTCTCTGCTCAAATGTCACTTTGTCAGTGAGGCCTGCCCTAAACACTTTACAGAAGGAGCACTCAGCCCCCTTATCCTGCTCTACTTTTCTCCATAACATTTGTCACTGTCTTGCGTACTACTTACTTATTAACTTAATATCTGTCACCCTGCACTAGAATTTAAGCTCCAAGAAAACCGGGACTTAATTTTGTATACTTTTGCATCCCCAGTACCCAGAACAGTACTTGGCACTATAGGTCCTCAATAAATGTCTGTGAATGGATAAATCATACCCCATATACACTGGAAACAATTACACATTCAGACCTTGCTCAGACTGTCATGGTCAATAGAAAAATCACCCTTGGATACAGGATGCTCTAGAAATATCTGACCCAGACTTGGCACATCATGGAAGGCTTTTTGGAAGAGGCCACATTTAACGTTAGCCCTGAAGGATAAGTAGGAGATGTTGGGCTGTAGAGGGATGATGAATGTGTGTGTGTGTGTGAATGTGAATGTGTGAATGTGTATGTAATAGCCTAGAGGCAAATGAGAGCATGATAGCTTCAAGGATCTGAGAAGTTTCTATATGGCTATAGCAAAAATGAATTAAATGAGATAGAAATAAATCAGTAAGAAGAGTTTGGAACTGTGGAAAGCTGGGTTATGCTTATTGTTATAAGGTCACAGGAATGCTGGGCTAGTATTTGCAGATCTTCTAATTTTTCAAGAGAAACTGGATTTTGAAAGATTGCCTCAAATTTATAAAAATGCTATATAGACTAAACAAAACAACCGCATATTAGGTGTAGCTCCTGACAATTCCCTTTTAACCTCTGCCTTCCACAGTAAGATACATATTTTTATCCCTCCTTAAGCTCTCCACTAACCATGTTTGCAACTTTATCTTTAATTCTTCCTGAGTCCAGATCCCATCCTATGTCTTATGAATTGTCTTTCGAACTCAGCATGTGTTCCTACCTGCACAACTTCATACAAGTGAGTCCCTTAGAATTCCTGACTCTTTTCCCTTCCTATCTGAATCATGTTTCCTTTAAGGGATCGAATGGTCCCTTGTCTCCCCGAACTCAGAATGGATCAGTTACTGTCCTCCATTTGGAAGCCACCCCTCCCAGCAAAGGGATTCTGTTGGGACACGCACCTGACAAAGGTCACCTAGGTAGGGAACTGTACTTTTTCTCTCTGCTGGGTTTATAACTCCTTTGTGCAGCTTACAGTTGGGCTTTAAAACTTAATGCATTTCATCTTTCTTATGTTACTGATTTTGCTCTGGAAAATTGATTTTAAATTTCCTTTCATGATATATATTTACATGAAAGGAAATTGTCAAGATAAGTCTTATTCCCTGTTTTCATGGGTTAACAGCTTGTCCAGTGTCCTGTCAGTAAACTCCGGACCAAGGGCCAAAACTGCTCAGCCACCTATCTGTATACAGTTTGAGAGCTAAGAAAGGTCATTACAGTTTTAAATAGTTGAAATATCAAGAGTAATAATATTTTGTGGCACATGAAAATTTTATGAAATTCATATTTGTGTCCATTAATAAAATTTTATTGGAAAGCAACTACACTTACTTGATTAGGTGCTATCTAGGGCTGCTTTTCACTACAATAGCAGAGTTGAGTAATTGCAAAAGATATATGGCCTACAAAGCCTAAAATATTTACTATCTAGATTTTACAGAAATTTAAATCTAGAGAAGTAATTCCTAGACTTCGGGATCTCCTGGATTAGTAAAATTAAAGAATTGGAGAGGAGAGTAAATGAACAGAGCTGCCAGCTTGTAGTGTCTTACCAAGTAAAGACACTTAAATGTTGCCATTATCACCAGAATTTAATAAAAGAAAATATATTATAGCCCAAAGAAACAAGAATGAACATGCTCTTAGAATAAGGAAAATATTGTGCATTTAAGAGCATGGGGCCTTAGAATTAAACCTAACTGGTTTGAGTCCAGGGTCCAGTTTCTTCTATATGTGGGAAATAGGCCTCATTACTTTACCCTTTTAATCTTTAATTTCCTTAATTTAAGGGTTGTCATAAACACTTTCAGAATTAATCATTTTTTTAGTATTATTTCAACAAAATGACAAGTTTCCAGGTTATCCCATTTTGCCATGTTATCTTTACCCAGCTCACATCCTCAGATCTCACCGTACTGAGAATGCCTATAACATGAGGATGTAGCCCATGTTTTGGCATTTATTATTCATCACCTTTATTTATGCATTCCAATACCAGATTAGTTTTAATATCCTCAAAGGCAGAGACTACAATTTATAATTTTTTTCATTTTTTAGTGCCTAATGTGATGCCAAAAATAGTTAGTGCCCCTATACCATATACAGTTAGTCCTCTTGTTGGGGCAGGCTCCTGGCTCTCCACACTGCCTCTTCTGCTTTATCCATAGAAAATACTGAGGTTGAGAAACAAATAAAATCCTCAGTCTTTTCTACTTACTAGAAATAAATGACTGCTCTCCAGGGCTGCTTAGGGTGTTCCAGTGTTGGCAATGCAAACATGGCAGAATGCCTCCTCTTATCTTTTTTTGTATAATTCATTTCTCCTTGGGTCATATAATACAGATCACAAGTTCAGGGGCATCTTGCATATCAACCATGTGGCACAAAGTCAAGTGAGGTTCCTATCAAAATGGGTAACTGGGTCAATAAAGCCTGTGTTTATTGAGAGGAAAATTAATATAGTAGTTGAAATATATAATTTGCTGGCTTAGGAAAAATGGGCCGTGATGGCTCTTTTTTTAAAAAAAATTAACTAATTACAGCAGGATTCAGCTGCTTAAGCTTTAATTCGGCAGAGCACCAAAGAGCCCTCAGGACTCCCGCAGAGTTTTCTCTCTCCCTCTCTGCTGGAGCTAAACCTTTGAAGTAATTAAGAAATAATTTTAGAGTAGCCACACATGTAGGCAATCAGACCCAATATAAGAAACACCTGTTTTTACTTCAGTTCTGGCCTGCTTACTAATAGGGCATATTTGTCTTGGGACATTGTGTTTGCTTGTGTAATTGTGCATAGCACATTTTCAGATTTTACCACAGATGGGTCCTGGAAGCAGCTCTGAGTGAGTGTGTCTGAGTAAGCAAGACAAAAAACGTTCCTCATCTTCTGTACATACAGACGTAAGCAGAATGAGGCCTTGCCCTACCCTCTGCCCACATCATGCAGGGCAAACAGGAAGCTGTCCGCGAACAGCTTTGGTTTTTCCGGGCTTAGCAACAAGGCTTCTTTTGTTTGGTTAACAATTCCAGACCTATCCAACCAAAAGGGGTGGAAAATATACACAGTAACAGCTAAACATTGAAAGTGCTGACAATGGCCCTGATGTCACAGAAGTAGAAGAGGCTCTGACCCAGCGGGAGGATATGTTTCGAGTGTTTGGAGTTTCAATATCGTGCATATTAGCTGCACTTTGACGAATGTTTTCATGATCTAGCCCGGAAGAAGGATGTTCTGAGAAGCACAAAAGAACGGGAAGAGTTCCTTGAAGACATGGAGAACATAGAGACAGAAGAATTGCAAGGAGAACATGATCAGAGGAGAAATAAAACTCAAGTCCAAAGAAGCAGATAAGAATGGAACATGGTATCCAGTAGCCTTGTTTATATCTGTGAATGGAAATGAAGTGGAGAACAGAGGCAATGGGATGGAAAAAGCCATGCTTGCAAAAAGTAGCTGCCTATTCATGGTAAAAGTATTTTCAGGCTTGAATTATCTTTTCCTCAATTTTATACTTTGTTTTGAATGGAGAGAACTATATAAAAATATTAACTATATTCATGACTTCTGTATAAACTGTATGTCGTTAGACATAATTTCTTAGATAGAAGTTATATTGAGGTATAATTCACATACTGTAAAATTTACCCTTTAAAAGTGTACAGTTCAGTGGGACTTTTTTCATATATTCCCAGAGTTGCGCAACTCTCACCACTACCTAGTTTTAGAACATTACATCCCTCCTCCCCCCAGAACCCTATGCCCAGTAGGAGTCACTCTCCATTCTTGCCCCCAACCTCTTCAATCACTAATGTGATTTCTGTCTCTATGGATTTCTCTGTTGTGGACATTGAATATAAATGGAATCATATAATATGTGATCTTTTGTGTCTAGCTTCTTTCACTCAATATGATGTTTTCAAGATTCCTCCATGTTTTAGCGTAGATCATTACTTTAGGTCTGGATAATATTCCAGTGTATGGATAGCTCACATTTTGTTTATCTGTTCATCAGTTCATTGACATTTGGATTGTTTCCATTTTTTTTTTCGGCTATTATGAATAATGCTACTATGAACATTCATGTGCAAGCTTTTGTGTGGATGTACATTTTTAGTTATTGGGTACATAGGAGTGGAATTATTGGATCATGTGGTAGCTATATGTTTAATTCTTTGAGAAACTATCCAGAATCACCTTCCAAAATGATTGTCCCATTTTCCATTTCCTTCAGGAAGGTTCCAAGAGGGTTCCAATTCCTCTACATCCTCTCCAACACTTGCTATTGTCCATCTTTTTGATTATAGCCATTCTAATGAAGTGATTAGACACAGTGATTCTTAGTGGCCCTCCAGAATGGCCTAGTACAGGTCAAACAGGTGCGGGTCTTTCATCAGGTTTTACCATCTAATCCATATTATTTTGGGGCTGCAGACTAAATTAATTAAACTAAAAATATATATTTTATCCTAATTTGGGGCTGGTTTTACCCAAGACTAAACCATTGGTGGATATGATTTAATATGGGTCATGTTTTAGTAATTATCATGGGCATCACACATGCATGCTTTCATTTGCAAAGTCAAGTTTTCTGTTAAGTGCTGATATATACCAACTGATTAAGCTGATAACCAAATAGAAGTAGATGAGCGCTCCATCTGCTGGGGTGTGGCCAATACTTACTGTAACTACTTAATAACCAAACAGAGCAGCACAGGTAAACAACCTTAATAATGAATGATGAGGCCTTTTCTAATGGAGGTACAATGAAGCAATAGAACATGAGGTATTGAAAAGAGCCCTGGCCTGGGATTCAAGGGATCTGGATTCCAGTCCTGTGAATGAACTGTATCCTACCCTGTTCCCCAGAACTGACTCTTTCCTACCAGGTTAGACATGTCTGCTCCTTGCTTACCACACTCTCCCCATACTGACCCTAAGAGTGCACTTAAAATGTTTTACACTATTGCTTCCTTAATTGACTGCCTGTGGCCCCTAGACTGTAAGCTCTATGAAGTCAGGGAATCCTTTCTGTTGTGTCTACCATTTCATTTTCAGTGCTTTAGTCCAGTACTTGACTTAAAGCAGCTGGTTAGTAAATATTGTAGAGATCTTGTACAAGTCACTGAACTACATCTTCAACTTAACATTAGAACGGAGTGTTATCGTTTACCTAAATAGTACCTCTCTCTACAGATAAGATTCCTTATCTGTAAAATATAAGATGGGATATTAGTAGTACCTACTTAATTGTGTCGTTACAGGTCTAAATTAAATATAAGTTAACACCCTAAAATTGGTGGCACACAGTAAACAATCAGTAAATATTCATTGTTATCATTATTTTGATTCTCACTCTGAGGTATCAATTTCTCAATAAAAATTAAAAAGGTCGAAATGAGCGTCTCTCTAACATGCCTCTCAGCGCCAATATTTTGATAATATGTTTGTTAGCATGATAATCCCTTCCCATCGTGGTTCTGAATATTTCCTTCCTGGGGAAAGTGGTATGGTTGACACATGTATGTAGGAGCTTGATAACAATGGAAGTCCCCAAATTTCATTCGTGGAGACAAAATTCCATTTGATAATTTATATTTTTCTCTAATTCATTCGTGTTTTGGAACTCAGCTTTATTTTTCTCTTGTACGTTGATGATACAGAGTGAAATATTAGGGTGAGTTTAGAAAAGTTTAAGAAAATGTCGTGTCCTTTTTGGTGAAATCAAATCCTGTGGGTTGGTTGCTTTTTGATTTGGAAAAGTTATTACCATAGACCATTTCAAATCCCAAAGTAACTTTCAGAGCACATTGCTCCTTGGGGGAACCACATTATAGGAAAAATACCAGTCCTTTCTGCGAATCCCTGATCTTATCTAGGAGGGAAACACAGTATTAATTCCTGTTCTTCTGAAAGTATTTTCTTGAAAATAATAAACCTCCAGTTAGAGAAAATGGCTGTTACTCAGATTCCATTCATTCATACTGATACTGATTTGTGTTAAAGGATTTTCTAAATGGCTTTGTCAGTCATAAGTGGATTAATGGAGCATAGATGATAGTGCCTCAGCTGAGCCCCCATCGGTAAATTTCACCCAATTTACCCAGTCTATCTTTGTGTTTCTCCTTCCTCTTTCACCTCCCCTACCCAACACTGAACTTTCCATGTCTCTTCTCCTTTATCTTTCTTTGTTTTACCTTCTATGATCACTTGACTTTTCCTTCACCTCCATCTCTCATTTTTTTTCTGAAACTCTTGCCTCTTTAACCATTCTATTTTAACATGAGGACTCAGAAAGTGATAGGGAGAAAAGGGAGGAAAATGTAGAAGGTGGGAAGAAAAATCTGGAGGAGATGTAGAAACAAAGTTAATTGTGATTGAGGAGCATAAAATGAAAGAGAGGACAAGTTACCAAAGTACTTAAAGGAAACATATGTGATACATTTTCTGGGAAGGCAAGGATAGAGTGTTTAAAGAAAAAGTACCCAGGCTAGACATCAACACACTTTTCCCGACATTGAAAAAGAACTGCAGAAAATATCCTGGTAAAAGAAACATGCTATCTGACTTTTTAATAAATTCACTTCCTCTTTGAAACAAAGTATTTTCCTAGGTTGTTTCTCTCCCATTATTACTTGTGAGCTCTTTTGTTCAGCCAAAAATGCCAGTACATGCTCTCTCTGATATATTTGAATAGGGTTTCATGTTAAGAGTAGTTACTGAATTCAAGGACCAGGCCCTATACCGTGTGTGTGTGTGTGTGTGTGTGTGTGTGTGTTTTCCTTTTGGTAAAAGTCCTAGGTTTTACATAGTCCCTTCTTACACCTTAATGTCACTGTACTTGAGATAGCCATAGCTGATTCCACTCAGGTCAAAGAGCATATAGTCAAAATACCAAGTCATATATTACATGGCTTTGAGCCATTTGCAGTCCAAATGCTTAATACCCACAAATGAATCTTGGTTGGAATGACAGGAAGAGAAAATCTTTTTTTTTTTTAACAAATTTCGTTGTTTAAATATACCTTTTATTGTGAAATGTAACACAATAGAAATCATCTATTCCACAATAAAGTGAGTAAACCTAGATGTATAGCTTAATGTATATTGTAAACACCTGTGTAGTCATGACACAGGTCAAGAAATATAACATTGCCAGCTATAGATTTTTAGGAATCTTGACGTCTGCTCTGGTCTGAATGTTTGTGTCTCCCTCCTAAATTCATACCCTAGCCCCAAAGGTTATGGTATTAGTAGTTGGGGGCCTTTGGAAGGTGATTAGGTCATGAGAGCGGAGACTTCAGGAACGGATTAGTGTCCTTAGAAAAGGTCCCACAGGGCTCCCTAGCCCCTTCCACGATGTAAGGATACAAGTCTGCCACCCAGAAGGGGACCCTCACTAGACCATGCTGGCACCCTGATCTCAGACTTCCAACCTCCAGAACTGTGAGAAATGTATTTCCATTGTTTATAAGCTCTCCTGACTGTGATATTTTGTTACAGCTACCCAAATGGACTGAGACAACATCTAATAGGGCAAGTCCCCCCAACTTGTTCTTCTGGTGTGGCTTAGTTCTTTGCCGCCATTTGTTTTTCCATTTACATTTTAGAAATAGGTTTTCAAGTTCTAACAAAAATACTGCTGGGGCTTTCATTAGGATTGCATTGGGTTTATAGATTGATATGGAGACATAGTATATTTATCAGTTATTTATTTAAGCCTTTAGTTTTTTCATAGTTTTAGAATGATCTCTGTAGAAGTCTGGCATATGCCTTAGAAGATTTATTCCAGGGTATTTGATATTACAAAAATTGTGTCATAAAATTTTATAATTTTATGTGCAGAAATCTTGGACACACTTTGATAAAATTTTTCTCCTAGATATTTGATATTTTATAATACTGTAAATGCTATCTCTATTTATCTTACTCTTTTTATATTTCATCATTTAGAAAGAAAATTGATATTTGTGTATGGATATTTTTATCCTGCTACTTGCCCAGCTATAGATTCCTTTAGATTTTTTTTTTTTAATAAACATTTTATTATTTATTTATTTTTTTTGTGGTACGCGAGCCTCTCACTGTCGTGGCCTCTCCTGTTGCGGAGCATAGGCTCTGGCCGCGCAGGCTCAGCGGCCATGGCTCACGGGCCCAGCCGCTCTGCGGCATGTGGGATCTTCCCGGACCGGGGCACGAACCCATGTCCCCTGCATCAGCAGGCGGACTCTCAACCACTGCGCCACCAGGGAAGCCCTCCTTTAGATTTTTTAATGTAAAAAACCATACATCTATAAATAATAATTTTTGCTCTTCATTTTAATCCTTATACATATTCTTTCCTTGCCATACAATACCAACTAGGGCTTCCAGTGCAATGTGAAATAGAAGTGTTGTTCCTATCTTGAAAGGGAAACTTTCAGTATTCTTATCATTAAGCATAATGTATGTGATAGGTGTTTATAGATAATCTTTTCCAGCTAAGGACGTTTTGGGTTTTTATTCCTCATTTGCTATGGGATTTAGTTTTTTAATCATGATGGATTTTGAATTTTGTCAAGATCTAGGTGCTAAGGTGCTCATTGTTACTGGAGTCTCCTTGCTTCTAGACCCTTTTAGTGAAGAGAGCTAGGAAATGTAGGTATGGATGGATATACTCACACATATACATGAATCTATATCTATCTCTATATCCATCTCTGTGGGTGTGTATATACCTTTGAGTTCATAACTGGTACCTCCAATTCCAATTCATCTCCACAGGGTTCATTCTAGCCTTCCTCCTTGCCTTATTTGTAATATTTTCTCCAACAAGAAAAACCTGGATCCCATTATCCAAAATATATTTACTTATTTTTTCAGTCCTAGAATACACATAAAGTAGTTTTAGATTTTCTAACCCATAACCCTGTAAAAACCAAATTTACAAACTAGAGTACTATATTTGTATATAGTTTCTTTTGTCCTTAGCCTTGGAGTTACTGTGAAAATATTGTTTTACTTAGGTTCCTTTTCTTTTTCCCCTACCCCCTTCAGTGTGATTTTTTTGTTGTTGATTTGTTTTATAGTTAGGCACATTTGTTATTCTTTGTATTCTGTTTGGAGTTGCTTTCACAAACTCACGTCAATGAATTTAAATTTTTGACATAAAATAAGATTAAATTAATGGTTGTGAAACATTACCATGGTTCTAAAAGCCAGAACTGTATGAAAGGGTACACTCGGAGCAGTGTCACTTTGATCATTCCTCTTTTCTGTTTCAATTCTCCCATTCTTTCCTTCCCGTTCTCACCCACCCTTTGTAGATAACCTATCTCATTATTTTCTCTTTTATCCTTTCTGTATTTTTTTGCACAGATGAATAGATAAATACATTTTATCTCATATCCCATTTCCCTTACAAGATAGCTTACCACAGATACTCTTATATTTTGTTTTTTTATATTTAACAATATGTCCTGGAACTCACACCATATCAATTCATAAATCTCTTCCTCATCCTTCTAATTACTGCTGCATAGTACTCCATAATTTATTCAGGTACTCTATAAGAGATTTATGATGTCTCCAATATGTTTCAGTGCAAACAGTGCAACAATGAATAACCTCGTATGCATGTATTTTTGTATTGTTGAAGAGGTAAATTCCTAAAAGTGGAATCACTTGGTCAAGAGGTAAATGCCTACATAGATTTGTTAGAAATTGCCAAATTCTAGAATGGTTGTACCAATTAATGTTTGCATCAGCAGTGTATAAGACTGTTTCCCTACAGCCTTGCCAAAAGAGTATATTGTCATACATTTTAATAGTTGTTGATCTTATAAGCAAAAAATATTATCTTAGTGTTTTAATTTTTATTTATCTAATTATTAGTAGTTTTGAACATCTTTTCATATGCTGAAGGGTTATTTTATATTATTTTTTTTCTGTCAACTGTCTTTCATGTCTTTTTCCCATTTTCCTATTTGCTTTCCATCTTTGTCTCACAAATTTTAAGAATTCTTTTTACATTAGGGGTGTAGTCCTTGGTCTATGATATATGTTGAAAATGTTTTCTCTTAATGTTGAAAATATTTTCTCCTATGACTTTGATTATGGGTTTGTTTGTTTTTTTGACACATACAAATATTGTTGTTATCAAATTTATTAGTCATTTCTTTTATTCCCTCTAGATTTTAAGACATAGTTAGAAAAACTTCTCCTACAGTGAGATTAAAGAGTAATTCACCCATGTTTTTCTTCTAGTATTTGTATGGTTTTATTTTTGCATTTATGTATAATACTGTTTTTAGTATTTGTCCCTAATTTTCTTGGAGTTCATTCTTGTGTGTAGATCTAGTTTTATATTTTTCCAAATGACTACTCAGTTTCCTTAGCACTGTTTATTTATAAGCCCATCTTTCTATAATGCAGTGTCGTACCTTGGATTGGATCCTGGAACAGAAAAGAGCATTAACATCTGAGGCTCCATGTTCTCTTGAGCAAATTGTGGATGATATCACTTTTCAAAATACTGGTGTGCAACTTAAATGATGTAACCTATACACTACACTGGGCACTTAATAAATGCTAATTTCCTTCCCATTAAAGAGTTACTATCTGTTGGCTAAGTGTATCTAGATGAAACACTGTCTAGAGCAGTGGTCCTCAAATACTAGTGTTCATGAAAATCTCCTGGCATGCTGGCTAAAAGGCAGATTACTTGGCCCTATCCTTTGGATATTCTAACTTAGTGCGTCTGGTGTGGTTCAGGAATCTGCATTCTACCCAAGCCCATGTGTTATTTTGAAGACAAACCCCAAGAAGCATTAGCCTAAGGGGTGTGCCTATTTCATCCAATCCCATGGTAATGAGTACAAACATGAAAAATTTATAACCCAGCTAGTGTCATAAATCACTATATTCATAAAACTATTTTACATCACTTATAGACCAATATTTGATAAAAATACTGAAGACTTAAAAACTAAAAGTGCAATTAGAGTTGATTTTAGTTAGTTTGAAGTAGATAATTTTTGAGACAGATTATGAAGAAAATTAGGAAGGAGGATGAAAAGAGAGCTGTTGTTTGTGTGTTTAGTAAATTTTGGGTATGTTAGTATGTTGCCCACACCAAAACATCCTCCCCTAGAATATGTCAAATGGAGCAGAAGGATAGAAAAAGCATCCTTTTATTGGCATTCCAAAGCTAATTAGACAAAATAAAAGATAAAGGGGATCTCTTCTAGAACAGATTCTTTTTGAGTTCCAGTTAAGCTAAAAATAACATGTGCTCGACTTACACACAAACTTAAATTTTATGCCAGAAAATGTCTCCCCAACTATTGACTTCAATAAATAGACGGACGCTAAAAGCACATGTACTGTTTAGAAGCCATTACAAAAGAATTCTGTCTCTATGTCTCTTACTCCACTACTGATACAGGCAGCAGGCGACAGGGAGACCATAGCTATGATTCATTCACAAGTATTGTGTCTAAAAGTAATTTTTGTGGCAGCTCAACCACTGAGTGATTTCAGATTTCTAAATAGGTGGTAAAGTACATCAGCGTGATTAAATGCACTCCCCCAAGTACAAGTGTTTTTTCTCAATATCATCATGTAGCCTGTACAGCTCTAATTTGAGAGTCTAGATGTTCAAAAACACCTGTCACAATATGTTGAACATGATTATGTTTTGTGTGGTGAGATGGTGCATGACAGTCAGGCTCTTGACTAAAAAGTAAAATACGAAGTGGCCTCCTTCCTCCAAAAAGGATTCCACTGCCAAGGTGATTTTTTTTTCTTTTATCTAGGAATTTTTAAAGATTAGAAACCAACTTTGCCTTTAGAAAATTTGGTCACTTTATTCCAGTTGGGTCATTTCTCAGCTAGGTGACTTTTAAGGAGTCAAATACAAATTGAGATAAGACCACCCCTTGTCTCATTCTAATGGAGAAAACAGAATGCATTGGAAATAACCGTCAAGATACTGTACAAATAATACGCACTTATGTGCATACATGTATACATATGATTTACATCAGACACTGTTTTCTAGTTTGGTGATGATACGTAGTCTTTTGAAAACTACCTCTGTAAAGGAGCATCCCTCACAAAATAAGAGAGGAGAAAGGAGCAAATAGATATATGTATTTTGTGTTTGTATAAAGTTTCCAAGAACTTTAAAATTATTATAAAGATGGTGTGAATTAAAATATAAAACATGAGTATCAATTTTTTATAAATCTGTGTTATCTCCGCCTCGTTCTATTACGTTGCATTCAAGTCTGTATTATGATATCTCAGACTTCTTCAGTGTGGCCTTCTTTGGCAGGACCCAAGGTTCCCCTGCCATGCCTACCCCCCACCCATTTCCCACTTCTCAAAAGGAAAAAGAACTAGGTGAAGAAAAGGAAGTATCACTATATAAGCAAATACATACAGGGAGAGAAAAACGGACAGAGACAGAAGGCATTCTGATTTTAGAAATGACAGAAGGGATGATTCACACTGAAACCACATAACATAGATGCATAACATCTAGTCATTACAGAAATCATGGGTCATAGGCCACAAATACTGTTGTTGCACATATGTATCACCATACACTGTAGCATTAACCAAGCTACCACAGTAAATAAACAGATAATAATGGAGCTAAAATAATGATAAATTAGAATGGAAAGGCAAAAAGAACAGCATCTAAAATGGCATCTATTTTAAGACAACAGTGGTGCTGCAGCAATACCAGGATTCTGACATTCAAATTATGTGTATGCATGTAATATTCAAACTCTACCACATTTGATAGCACAGTGTGGTCTTCATAGTATAATACTGAATTTAAGTCCTCAGTATGCTTAGTTAATGTGCTAATTTTGCAAATATCAAATTTAAGTAACTCTAATAGCTCATCCATTAATTTAGCCATAAACAGCCTTAAGTCCTATGTGAAAATAAAAGTCTACAGTTTTGTGTATTCCTTACACGTAAGAACTGAGAAAGGATGTACTTTTCGAGAGAGAGTGAAATATATTAGTAATCCACTTATGGCCTTGGAGCTTACTTTAAGAGTCACTGGTTACATGGCCAAAGGGAAAGTGCATATATTTTTTAAAAGCAGCCATAAATTAGTGTATGCAGATGTCACAAATTGTTTGGCCAGAGTTTCACACTGTTAAGAGCTTAATGAGATTCAGTGCTCAGTTGTCACTGGTTGGGCTGACCTCAGAGCCTCTTCGCACAAAAATACATTACAAAGTTGAAAAGGGCTTTGAGGTCGTGGAGAGAGGACATTCCTTCCAATAAGTCTGCAGCCGGATTAGACAGACTTGGAAGTCTTTGTAATTGTGTTAGGACCTGAAGGTTACAGTAGCCGTAAGTGACTTGACTGATATTGCAAGTCAGGTGGAAGACAGGTCAAATTTGCACAGTTCCATAATTTCAGAATGTTGAATCAGTAACTCCCAGAGTCATATTCCTAAGATATCAACTGACAGAGAATAGAATATTTGCCAGAATATTTACCAGAAAATTCAAGCCATACCTCACCTTGAACTGTTACCAGGCCCTTTCCAGATTCTTGGACAACAATACCATAGAAATGAATATCGCTTCCACAAGACTCTTAGGCAAGTAAAGCTTTTTATTAAAAGAGCTTGTGCACAAGGAAGAAGGTGGGGGAAAAAATGACAGCTCCTCAAGTAGAAGGGACAGGTTGCTTTTATAAAAAAAGGGAAGGTTTATCTCATGATCACTGATAATTTCCAGAAATCATCACACTTCTTTGACCAGCAGCAGGCGGCTCCATGGTGGTTGTCAGGAATGGGGAGTGCTTCTGTGAGGAGGAAGAGATGCGTGATAATTTTATGCAAGAGAGCACAGGAACAGATAAGGTGAAAATTTATAGTTGAGCTTCTTGTCTTGTGGCAACTAGGTATACGCATCAGTATAACTGAGATAAAGTTCATCTTTTATCCCTGCAAGCTTAGTTTTTTTTCCTCTGGGAGTCAGGCCCCCAGGTCTTTGTTCTTTAGCTTGCAAGGCCTGTATTGCCCAAGGCCGGTCCCCAGTCCTTTTCCAAAATGGCTGTACTCTTGTCTGCCTGTGTCAGAACCAAAGTGTCCGCCTGAGACTACCATAATATCCTCAGATTTTCTCAGCCTCCAGCCAAAATTATGTTCCATTTTCTCTTTTCACAATCAAATTACAATGAAAAACATAATTTTGCTTCAAATGACTGAAAAAAGACCTCAGGTATGGTCAAAGGAGGTGGTATAACATGAATTGAGGTGTCTGGCATGTTGATATAAAAATGCCTGCTTTGGGCTTTCCTGGTGGCGCAGTGGTTGGGGGTCCGCCTGCTGATGCAGGGGACGCGGGTTCGTGCCCCAGTCCGGGAGGATCCAACGTGCCGCGGAGCGGCTAGGCCCGTGGGCCATGGTCGCTGGGCCTGCGCGTCCAGAGCCTGTGCTCTGCAACGGGAGAGGCCACAGCGGTGAGAGGCCACAGCGGTGAGAGACCCGCGTACCGCAAAAAAAAAAAAAAAAAAAAAAAAAAAAAAAAAAATGCCTGCTCTACACAGACTGGAGAATTTAGGACTTACAGACACTGGCATTCCGTTAATCTGGAAAATGGATTTGCTTACACAGCATCTGTTTCCAATGGATTCCTGACTCTCACCAAATTTTAGAGCCAGCTTCTTTGAGACCAAGATAAAACCTTAAGTTATCCTTTCAAATTGAATGTGGTGTGTGTGTGTGTGTGTGTGTGTGTGTGTGTGTGTGTGTGTGAACTTTTCATTTGCATATTGGACTGGTTAAGTCTTTAAATTTAGCTTGCATTTGTTCATTATTTCTCAGAAGTTCAGCTAAAGACACATTTAACCTCATACCAGCCTTATTCTGGACAACTATCCACAGCTATTATTTTAAAGTTATCTACAACACCTTCCAACCTCTAGCTTTTACTCTATAATGGAAAATGAAATCTTTTGCTTCACTGAAGTACACTCTGAATTTCTTGAGATTCTGATTTAGGCAAGAGAATGTCCTTAACTCTTCCCCTGGGTTTTAGCAGTCTGTTTCATCTAGCACCAAGCACTCAGCCCCTCTCGTCAAACTGAGGTCCGTCACTCCTGTGCTCTTTAAACATCAAGATAAGAAAGAGCTGCCAGCAGACCCGAGTGGAGTAAATTTTTATATGAAAACAAAGAAAAGGTACATACAACTGTGGAACTGCCTGAAAATCCAAGGCTAAGGGTTTGGAAGGATAGCAAATTGAAGGTATTCTTCAGTTCTTCCCTCCCTTCCCTCCCATGTTTATGGAAGACATCTTTGCTTCATCAGAACACTCTTTCCAGTATCAGCTCTATGGAGACAAGGATTGTCTCTCCCATGTTTATGGAAGACATCTTTGCTTCATCAGAACACTCTTTCCAGTATCAGCTCTATGGAGACAAGGATTGATAGATTGCTTAATTTTGCTCTTTTGTGTGTTTTGGATTCCCAGGACCTAGAACAGTACTTCACGTATTCACATAGTAGGCATTCTATAAATAATTGTTGGATAAATGGAATAAATGACTCAAATGCAGCTTCAGAATCCTGTGCAACACAGTACCCTAGGCAATCAAAGTAAAATCTGTTTGCCATCCTTGGATTCCGGGTTCTTAGATGCTGATTTCATTGTGAGGATGCCAAGACACAGAACACAGAATTAACAAATTGTTAGCTCACACAGCAGACCAAGTATCTCTTCTGGCTCTGATCCACCCCACATTATAGCTCTAGGGCTGACCTGCTCTAAGAGAAATCCTAGGGTTGGTGACCCTAACATAAGCTGGCATGGTGCCAATTTTAATACTGCAGGCATGGGCACGGCGTTAGATTTCTAGGACTGCTGTAACAATTTACTGACTACATATGGCTTAAAACAATAGAAATTTATACTGTCTCATTTCTGGAAGCTAGAAATCTAAAAGTATCTGCAGTACCACACTCACTCTGACAGCGCTAGGAGTGAGGCTTCCTTGCCTCTTCCAGCTTCTGGAGGCCCTGGGTGTTCCTTGGCTTGTGGCAGCATAACTCCAATCTCTGCTTGCAGCATCGCATGGCCTTCTTCCCTGGATGTGTCTTTGTATCCAAGTCTCCCTCTCTTTTCTCTAATACAGACACCAGTCATTGGATATAGGGCTCTAATCCAATAAGATGCTTCTTAACGTGATTACATCTACAAAGACTCTATTTCCAAATAAGATCCCAATTCACAGACACCAGGGATTAGAATTAGAACACAACTTTTAGGGGAACACAATTCAAGCCACTCTAATCACTGTCCTCATGGAGCTTACCAATGAGAGTGAAGATACAGACAAGTAAATAGGAAATTCATAGGGGCAGTAAAGGATGTGAGAACAACTAAAAAGAGCACCTAAGCAGCATGCCTAAGGGACTCAGAATTGCACTCAGAAGGCTGACAACAGTGACCTAACTAAATAGAGATTTATTTTTATTACTTAACAAGAAATTGCAGGTAAGCAGTTCATTTCTGGTGCAACTGTACCAGGAAGTCATTGAGAACCCAGGCTCCTTCTGGTTTCCTTCTCCTCCAGTGTGGCTCTTATTCTTATGGCCACAAATCATCTGTTTCAATGCTGGACATCAGGTCTGCATTACAGGTAAAAAGGGAAGGAGCAGGGAACGAGGCATCTGTGGACTGAGTCTGACCCTTTACATCCTGGGGGCCCCACTTGGTGGACTTCTACTTGCAACTCATTGGCCAGGACTGAGTCACAGAGCCATTCATAGTTTCAGAGAGACTAAGGAGGTGAGTAGCACTAACTGGGCCCACACCAGTCTGTGTAAAACTGGGGCTCTGTTAATGATGTAGAGGGAGGAGGGGAACTAGCAGATTCTGCCATAGAAACTGTCCCAATGATAGTGGTGCCAAAACTGAGACTCAAAGAATGGGTAGGTGCAGAGGGTAGAGAGGGGTTTTCCAGACAGAAGACAGAGTTTCTACAGTTCTGGAGGAAAGAAAGAGCCAGGAAGAAAAGATGAAAGACTTTAAATGTGTCTAAATTGCAGCGTATGAGGTGGGAAGTCACACTACAAGATAAATCTAGGAAGGAAAGTAGTGGTCGAATCATAAAATGTCCCGTAAGCCATATGTATCATTTAGGGATTTTGGATGCAATTAGAAACCAACTGCGGCTGTTTCAAGCAGAAAATGAAAGTACTAAGATGTTCTTAGGGAGCTCACAGAATTTTCCAGACCTAAAGAACCACGTAGGGCTGCACTGTCAGGAAGAAGGTCCAAATTAGGATGCAGAACTGATAAGTGAGGCTACCACTGTTAAGCACTGACCCTACCAGACATGAGATGCCACCCCCAAAAGCCCTTCTTCTGGGGGCCCAGGAAGGCTCCCCTCCTGAATTTCCTTGCTAAGTACAACTTGTGTCAACTCCCAACTCAAAGTCTGTGCAAGAGATCTTGATGGCTGGGGTCCTTGTCATGGGCCTAAATTTCAGCTTTCAAGGAAGTCTGAATATTTGGCATTTTTTTCCCTCCTGACATGAGAAGTGGCTCTTCCTCTCACCAAGAAATTCCCCCAAACATTGGAAGAAGCTTCAGATGCTGGCAACCAGGATGGCCAAGGGACTCAATGAGATAACAGAAAGGATGTACAAGGAGTACCTGAGAGAAAGAAAGAAGACCGTGGTCAGGAAGTGGGGTAGGGGGGAGATTGAATTTAAGAAGATGAACCACCCTGGGGTCTGGTTAGGATCTCGGTCTCAGAGAATGCCTTTGCCTGAGGAGATGGTGTGGACACTGAGACCAGAAACTAGGTCTTCTGGATTTTGCCAGACTGCCTTGTGGAATAAGACAACTGTGATATTTAGCCTTTCTGTGCCTGTTTTAAAAACAATAACAATAAGAAAAACTGTGCTGTTGGACAACAAGAAGAGAAGAGGGAGCAAGGCCTCACCTGTCCTCTGCCCTTTGGCTGGTGCTCTGGGCCAAAGGCAGCAGATGTCTACTCCCCATGGCAGCGGAGATGGTCAGTAGCCCACTTCCACCCCTGCCCCCAGAGGAAGCCCTAAATACAGCATTCATTCCCAGAGAACAAGACCCCAACCAGACCCCAGGGTAGTTCCTCCTCTTAAATTCAAATGCACCCCACCCCCTTCCTGACCACAGTCATCTTTCTTTCTCTCAGGTACTCCCTGTACAGCCTTTCTGTTACCTCCCAGAGTCCCTTGGCCATTCTGGTTGCCCAGAATCTGATGGTTCTTCCTGGCCAGTGGTGAGTCTGTCAGAGTGAACCCCCATCCCAACCTGTGGGGAAATGAAGCACCAGGGTGAGTAAGTAGCTGAGAACAGGACCTGGGATCACGCCTCCCCAGCTTTACCTCTCATAATAGCATCTTCATCTTAAATGAATTCATAAGGATTTATTACCATGGTACTTTCCTCCCTCTGCCCCTGAGGAAATGAAGTCTCTAAATCCCACTAAGATTAAGCACCAGCTCTAGTTGCAGGAAGACATAAATAATGAAAATCTCTGGACATTCTCCTTTCCATCTCACACCAAATCACGAGAAATGAACCTGGATATTGACTTCAGCAGCTTTTAGGCCCAGCTGCTTTTCCTGTTAAATAATGAGCAAATGCTGCAAAGCAGGTCAAGGGGGCTGAGTGCCCCGGGGTTGGCGGGTGGGGAAGGAACTGCAGTAGTGGCCAGGCTGTGCCCTATTGACCACACAGATTATTCTGGCAAATCCACTTGGTCCATGAGTGACAAGCAGGGGTCTTGGAAGTTCCCACACCCTCCAGTGAGGGGATGTGGATTGGAAAATGTTTGGGGGTGAAATAAGAGGTTGCTGCAAAAAAGATCGTGAAACGGGGAAGTTTCTAGGACTACACCTCCAAGAGTAGGGGGCAGCTCATCTTCTTGAATGGCCAGACTGAACCAATTGCAGCTTAAGGGTCAGCAGTGCAGAAAGAGAATAGAACAGTAGAGAAGTGAGGATTCAGGGGACGGTCAGTGGACCTAAGACTCCAGCTACCCCTGCCATAGGGTCACAATTAGTTTCCCTTCATATACCAGAACTCCATCGCTTTATCTTGGGCAGGAAAAGGGAGTCACCCAGAAAAGGCCACTTAAACCCTCCTTTACTTGTTATGGAACATTTAGAAGAAAGTGAAATACTATTTATTGGCAAGTCTTCTCCCTGCTGGTGAGGACCTCATAAGGAAAATCACTTCAGCCATAGAAAATAAAGAAGCTGCTTTGTTGGGTGCACATTTGGTGTTAGAGTGGGTAAATTTAAGGTGCAACTACATTTTGCATTAAAATTTATTTTTGTTGATTTTTTTCATGCCAGTGGTTTTTTGTTTTTATTTTTGAATAGCACCAAACTTATTTTTCCCCATGTTCATGCTTGTTTGCCTGACTTGATTATTTCTTAACAATGTTAACTTGAAAGAGTGTCATGGTTATCCGATGCCAAGTTGACCACTTACCGTCACTCCCAGCAGCACTTCTAAGGTGATGCTAGGAATTATTCAGAAAGATGTTTTAGCTAGAGCTATGCTCAGGAATTTTTAAAGCCAGGACAGAGCAGTATCACTCTGCCTCTTCATTTCTTGTTCTTTTTTTAATTTCATCCAAACACTTGAAACATTTTAAATGGAAGCTCCAAGGAAAATTATAAACACATTTCAAAAACATCGGTTCCTTGGCTAGCCTTTTCTCTGTGCTTAGCCTGAAAGACTACCCATGTGGGTATCCCTCAGGACAGTCCTAATATTCATGGCAAATTAGTCCAACTTCCAATAGACAGGAAGATAATTGTGCAATATGATACTTTTCTTTCCTCTCTCATTCTCTCAAAAACACACGCACACACGCACGCATACACACTCTATTAACACATCTTCCTGCATATACACTTCACAGTTGTCTCAAAATAAGTGGACATCTCTTGCCTTAGTGTAGAAAGAAACAATCTCAATGCCAGTCATGATGTGGATAGCTAAAAAAAAAAAATTTATTATTAGAGCCCTTTTAATTAAGTCCAAATATCCTAGCTAGACATCAATCTCTATTTCCCTCACAGTTGTTGATCTAGTAAATGGTAGATCAATGTGTCAAAAAACAGAAGTTTCACAGTATCAGGAAACTCAAAAGACTACTTTTTATGTTTCATAAGGCAAACATGTACAAATTCTGCTGAAAATTTGCAGGATCTCTTTAATCTAGGCAGGATAATTATTATATCAGTTTAATGAGATTTTTGTAGTTTACATCAGGGAATACATATATAGAGACATATATGGGTAGAGAGAGCTAGAGATACATGCACACATACACACAATATAAGAATCTCTAGACTGGCTCTGTATTTGGCCCATTCATTTATTCTTTTTACTTTCAAATGGATCCATCAACCTAGGTAAATAGTGCCTTTGTGAAGCCTTCTTACAAAATAGTTACTCCTCGGAATAATTCAACAATCACCTTGACAATTTGCTTTCACAAACATTATTATCAGCAATTACTTTTACAATAGTCAGCATTATATTTTGACCCATAGTTCTTCAACATCCAGCGATGGTGTCCAGCGTTCCTAGGTTGATGGTACAGGCTGTATATGCTCTCAATACCACCCCTGGGCTATTTTAAGATACGCTAACACAAAAATCTGCATGTCTTTTCTTCCTAGTCTTTGCAGGTGAAAATATTCATTTTCTCTCCCAATTTGATTCAGTTATCCAGGTTGCAAGTGCCAGATTTGAACATATAATCAAGGGTTCTAAAAGGAGGATAAAGAGCATCAGAGAGGATGAGAAAGTGGGAGGGTAGGAAGGCTTGTTGATTTTCCTCATCAAGCAAACTGTGTAAGAATGGACCTTCAGGCACAGAGGCTGGAGGTGATAACTAGGCTCGAAGGCATGAGACCCAGAGCTTGTGCTACTCAGGGACACAAGCCAAATGTTCAAACACCCGTTTTCATGCCCCTTATTCGCACTGGTAATTTAAGCATTCCTTTTTAAGCAGTGATATAAGTATATTTTCCAGATAATTGATCTTAGACAAATACCTCACTTTTCTTTTTAAGAGACTTAAATCATTTGTAGTTTCTAAAAGTTCACCATTTGTATAACTTATTTTAATTTGCTTTATCAAAATAAAGTATTAATCCCCTTCACATGCCCTTATCTCTAAATAAGTGAGAATATTATCTATCCTCCAAAGGTCCAGTAGGAGTCCATTGTACCTCTAATAAAGGAAATATTTGTTTAACTCTTTGCTGTGAAAAACTAATAAAAAATAAGTGCATTTTATGCGTCATTTTACCCCACATCAAATTTATGTATCTTAAATATTACACATCAGTTGAAATGAAGCACATTTGATAAGAAATGCACATTGGCCAAATGATAGGATTTAGATGCAAAGTGAAAATTGTCCCATTGTTTCCAGTCTTCTTGGAAGAACACACTCAGTTCTTTGTTTTCTGTCAGTTTTCTGGAAAGCCATTGGTCCTTACTATTCGTCAAGGTGAAACTTCAAACCATTTCACTCTTTGCAGTTTCATCTGGTTAATTATTTGAGTGTGGTTGCAGATTGTGTTTAATATACCTACACATAGTTATTAAGAAACTATTTACATTAAAATGGATTAACGTGAAGTAGAAAGAATACTCTTTCTTGTTTCTAACATCGTAATTTATTTACTGGTATTTATCCCATAAGCAGCTACTCACTGAGTACCTACTTTATGTCATGAGCATGACTGGTGACAATGATGTAATATTAAGAAGGCTCTTTTCCCTCCAGGAACCATAAAATGAGTACTGACATTGGAGTTAGAGCCCAACTTGGCCACTGAATAGCTTTCTGATTACAAGCTTCAGTTTCTTCCTTATCAAATAGGGGAAGTAATGACTACTTCACAGCATCCTTGACAAAACCAATTGAACACATGAGGTGGTACATAAGGCATGACCGGTGATAGTAGTAAAGGTGGTGAGAAATGAAGTAAGGTGCTAATTGGACGTAACTGAGGGAACAGAACAATAGTAGAAATTGAAGAAGTAAAAAGTGAGTGCAGGGTAGGATCCACACAGAGCAGGATATCTGTCTAACAGAACCCAAGCCAGGTCTCCAAGTCACTTGGGAGGAGACTGCATTTAGAAGCCTGCAGGTCAACATCTGCCTAGTGAAGTCTCTTCCCAGGTGACTTAGAGACCTCATTTCCATAGTGGATTGAGAACTCAGACATCAGTGTTGATAGAAGAACTCCTATCATTGGTGGCACCAGACAATCAACTTAACAACGCTAGTTCAACAGATCTCTTTGAAAGTAAGTGCACATAATGAGAATATCTGGGGAGAAAGCTGCTGTGAAGTTAGCCTTTGAAATTCATTCAATCATTGAAGAAAGATTTACTCAGTAACTACCATGTACCAAACACCCTTACATATTTTGGAGGTGGAGGGAAATTACAATAAATTATAAGAGGGAAAATACAGTTGAGGCCTAAAGGGAGAAAAACAGCTTACTAGGGAAAGAGGCAGGCAGCAGGGGCAGCATGGGCAGCTCCTCCAAGGTAAGGGGCAGCCGAGCTCTATGGAAGAACTTTATAGAGGGTGGATGCTGGGTTTATGGGAGAAGAGGCTGGAGAATTAAGAAGCCACAAGAACAAGCAGACAATTGTAAGTCATGTTACAGAGTTTGCATTTGATCCTGAGAGCTTTAGAAAGACATTAACGGCTTTAAGTGGGGAAAAAAACATGATCGGATGTGCAGGAAAGTAAGTTGACTCTGGCCTCAGGGTGGAGCGTGGTTTGCAGGGAATTGAGGCAGGAGTTAGAACAATTAGGAAACTCAAGGGGGAGTCTAGGCAGGGAAACTTGGGGCCTGGACTGAGGTAGTTCAGTGGAAAGGGGAAGAAGGGAAATGAATATAGAAACAAGGTACAGAGGAGTCCTGGTTGAATCCTAGTAAGCTGTTGTAAATCATGATGGATAAGGAACAGGGAGAGTATGTTTGGAGTGGATGTGGCTGGAAGAGAGGAGGAATCCTGTTCTGGGCAGGTTGACTTTTTAGCGCCTACAGATACATCTAAGTTGATATGACTCGTGGACCGTTGTATCAATGGATCTGGTACTCCAGCGATAGGCTGAACTGGAGACAGAAATCTGGAAATTATTGACATTTACAGTACTAGGAATTGGAGTTAGGCGGTTGGATAAGATCACCCAGAGAAAGTAAGAGGATAGCCTGGGAATGAACCCTGAGCAACAATTACATATAAGAAATGAGCAGAGGACAAGAACTTCATGAAGACAGAGAAGTGGTTAAAGAGGCAGGAAGAAAACCAGATGTTTTGGTGCCACACAAACCAAGAGAAGAGCATATAGTAGGAAGGACAGGGGGTCTATACTGTCAAGGTTCACAGAGAAGTAACCAGTGACATTCTGAAAGCAGTTTCGGTGAAATGGAACAGGCATAAGCCAGATTAGAAGAGAGCAGATTAGAGGGTGGCAAGCAGATGGAGACAGTGAGAATAACTCTTTCAAGAATTGTAGCCATGAAGGGGAAGAAACAATTAGGACAGCAGTTAGACGGGGGCCAGATTTAGACCACAAATAGCCTTCCAAAGAACAAGACGGTCACTGAAGCTGAATTCATTGGAGCTAATGGATACCTTTCATAGTCATTTCAGGAGGGAGGCCTATCACTAAAATGGCACGAGGAGAGAGAGCTGTCAACCAGAAAAAAAGAATATGCATGAAAGAAGCAGTGAAGGGATGTTGGGATCCTTCTCGTCATTTTTAATAAGCAGAAAAAGGCAAATAGATTTACGTTTCGATTCGTGCTCTCTCTCTCTCTCTTTGTTCCCTGCCTCCCTTTCTACTCCTCTCCTGTATGTACTGTATATTCCATTTAAGAAGACTCTCTAGTCTAGAACAAAAGGAACTCCTCCTCAGAAGAAATAAACACTCATAGTCACTAACCATAGCACTTTCTTGTTTTCATACAGTCAATATCCAATTCTCATTTGTTACATTCTGCTCAACTGCTTCTCTCTTTGCTTAATAAATCAAACTTATTGTGAAGCTATAAGAGACAAATGACAGGTAGTTCTAATGGAAGTCAGAGCCTTCTTTTACATCCGTTAAAAGCAGCTTTGAGAATATTTTCTGGCATTTTAAGTAAATATGCTGATATCTACTTTGTAACCTGAGAAAGCCAATTTAAAAATTCTTTATTGCTCATTCAGTCTAAAAGGCAGGTTGAGCTGAATCGTCTGTGGAGCTGGGTTATTGCCTCCTGGATTCCAGTAAGAAACAGATGTATCATAAGTGACAATGTTTGTATTTATTTACAAAGCATCAATATTTCAACCCCCTCATAGCCATAACATTTCAGGAAGTGTCCTTAATATTCTCTCTCTCTTGCACTAAAGCATCCTTTCTTATGAGGAAATATGTGAAAGGTATCTGATTTCAAGATGAACTCAAATAATTTTCTCATCTGGAGAATACATGAAAAGGTAAATAAGTGGAAAAATACTTTTGAAAGGATTTAAATTAGTGGCATTCAATGACTAATCATAAAATCCTATTGGTTAAAAAATGCCTACTCATGTCCGAAGGGGAAGTAATAAAATATCATACCAATAAAAAGTAATAATCACAATCACTGTGGATCTACAAAACCTTATTAAATATCCCTTGACAACAATTTTGAAAAAAACTCTAAGTAATTATCGAGCCTCATTTTAAATTAAAACCTGGCCCTAGTGCCCACGTCACTCTTACGCACGCATGGTAACAAAGGAGACTTGTGATGGCTTTGTATATATTGCTGTAGAGTTAGCTGGCTGGCCACCCTTATGATATAATCTCCTTCTACTGCAATTTAATTAAAACAGAAAGATCTGACCTTTGCTGGAGATTTTCTTATCCATAGTACTAAAAATATCCCCTGGAAGCAATCTGTCAATATGATCTTTCAAACACAATCATGCTAGTACTAGAGAAGAAGAGAAAGGAAATGAGAAAAACCAGGACCCATAAAGGTTAGCACAGGTTAGCACATGGTAGTTGTACTGAACCAGAGTCACAAGGTTGTCTATAAGGAGGATACGGAATACATTTAAGCCACCTAATTACATGAAGCAATGAATGAAAGTCCTCCGTCTAGTGCCCATGTGTAATAAGGGACTTATATCATAGAATAAGGCAATGAGAATTGCCTCTCATTCCCCCACCCCTCTTCTAGGAATTATCCTTGCATCTGTTTTGGTTTGGATGATCCTTAGAGGATTCAGAGCCTTGATTTATAGATATTCATAATATTTTCCTGTCCTGTAACCCCCAGAATTCTGTGCATTCTGTAGCAAAAGATTTTGCAATGAAGAAAGACCTCTTCTCTATTGATGGTGACAGGATTTCACTACCCACTCTGTTCTAATGATTTGAGATGTTCCTGCCTGGTCATAGGACAAATGTCATGTATCTTTATAGCTATGATGAGAGAGGAAATTTTCTCTTTTTCACCATGTGAATGTGGGCTTCTAATTTTTAAGTATAATCTGATGGGTGAGGGATGAAAGTGTTAGAGAGAAAAGTATAGCTCAAGGAGAAACAGAACCCATGCTGGGAAAAAAAGTTCTGCTAATCGTGCTTATCATTCAATGGAAAATGGTAAAAAGGTCCAGATTTGAGGTCAGGCAGACCCAGAGTCAACTTCTTCAGCACTTCCTAGTCATTATGCTTTAGGAAATATACCCATCACTTCTGAGCCCCTGGGTCAGCCCATTAAATGTCTATTAAAACAGTATTATCAACTTTGCAGACTTCTTAAGATAACAGAGGTAACTTTACTATATCATCCAGTATATATTTGATGTTTAATAATAAGTAGAAACTATTATAAACAGTCAAGAAAATTAAAACATCCCTAAAGAAACTGTGGGTCAAGATGGGAAGCCACAGATTCCCCAATGAAATCCAAACTTAAGTTAGATTCTAATGACCAAACTCCTGTTGTCAACCAATGAATTAGATAGCACGCATTGGTCAAACCTAACTAGTACTTCAACTATCTGTGCTTTAACTAGTGCCACTTACCAACTGTACATTTGGAAGACTGAGATGAATCTAAGGCATGGACAAAGGCTAAGAGAAACTATGTTTTATTCATATTTGTATTCAGAGCTAATCCTTAAAATCTTTAAGAATCAGTACGGAATGAGCATCGACCATAAGAATGGGTGCTAACTACAGACAAGTGCAATAGCTGTGACAGTGTTTGCAGGATGATTATCAGTCCTCCACTTCTCTGTAATGCCTAGCATTGAACTTTATATATAGTAAATGCTCAATTAATATTTATTGAATTGAATTCATGCTGTGTTAACCTGCTCATTTTGCAAAAGTGAGGTTAATTAGGAAAAAAAGTTGAATTAACAATGATCAATTTGAGGATTTATAAAATAATTATTCTGACTTTTTTCCCCCATGAAGATTTTTCAGCTTTTTGTGGATCAATTTGAGTGTATGTTGTCTGACTTAAATTTGATCTTCACTATTTTTCTTTTGATTAAATAACCTTTTAGTTATTTTTAAAACTAAATTTATTTTTATTGATTGGAAAATCCATTTGTATCTGACTTGTTCCAGAAGGATATGAAACAGCTCTATCTTGATTTATAATTTACAAGCAGCTGTCAGGATTCTTGTGTCAACTCTTGAAAAGTGAGGAAACAAGTCCAGAGAGGTCAAGTGGTTTGCCAAAAATCACACAGTCAGTGAAGTGCAGAGTCAAGATTCACACCCAAATCACTTGGTTTCAAATCCAGTGCTATGTTCTCTCTACACCATGCACCCTCTTGGCTGCGGAAATGAAGTCAAGGCCAGGCTTTATTTGGGGCAGATTCCAGCCTTACTGACAATTAATTCTCTTAGCGCTGTGTTCATCTTCTTGTGCTCAAGCTTTAGCAGCTAGGACAGAATCTGCATACATGCATGTTTAATAGTCTCTACATGTGTTTGAAGACTCTTGTCCATCTTTTTACATTACCAGGATTCTCTGGTTCTCATGAGAGGCTGGAATTTCTCTGAGCCTATTCCTCCCTTATGCCTATGGTTACCATTACCAATGGCTGTACTCACTGTCACAACTGTTCAGTTTCCCCCAACACACACCAGTTGTCACTCTTAAGCACACTTTCATCCCAGCTAATGGTTTTGTATGAATAGATTGGAGTTGTCTGAAAAGTGAAACCATAACAATTTCAGTTGTGATGAAACATATATACTTTGCCCCTTTACATCTGCTTTTAAATCAAGTATAAATTTTAATAATTATTCTCAGCAGAGGCATCTGGAAGATGTGTTGATACTTCTTGGCAGTAGACACCAGATGGGTTATTCAATCTGGAACAGATGGTAAATTGATATTAAATAATGATAAGCCTGGACTTCTCCACCATTCATGATTCTCATTTTCTATTGATAGGTTTACCATTTTGGTTTAGCTCAGTTTTCTAAATTTCTTTTTCTAACCCATACGATTTAAGGAGAAAAAGAGGAGAAATTTTCTCCTTGATCAGAGAATATCTGTGGCCCTCAAGACACTCTGGGATTGAAAAATGAACTCTCATGAGCCCATGATACTAGGGTAGAGCTAGGAGACTCATCATTGTTTTTATGGCCACAGATCTAGGACTTTTCTACTCCTGCTCTGCCAATTAATGCAACCCACTTCCCACAATCCTCCTCCCCCTATTCTGTGCTGTCAATAAAATTTCCAAGGGGAATTCTATGCAAAGGAAAACAGCCAAATGAGAGTAAAGTACACTTTTGTTAGTAGCTGCTTAAATATCCAATATTCAAATGTAGCTGTCTTCAGAAGGCAGGAGTTGGAGTAAACACGTTAGAGTTAAGTCCTGAATGGGACTTCTTAAATTGAAATCTTGGGCTAGATGCGTGAAATAAGGAAATAGAGGGAAGAAAGGAGTGAGTTTTCTGGTCTGTGGGTCAGTTTCTGCTTTGCCTCAAGAGAAAGAGTTGCAGGGTCGCCAAGGCTAGGCTGTGGATCCACTTAGACTCCTGGATGGAAGAGTGAGAGCTGGATTGGGGACATGCAGGGACAACACAAACACTCTAAGTCAATGTTGTCCAAGTTGACCAATCAGATCATCAATCCCTCTTCCCTTGGAGAAGGGGAAGAATCTAGGAAGGGATAGAATTAGTGGAGGAAGAAAGAGAGTAGCTGTCCACATGCAGCAATATCCAGGGTTCTAGAAAGTTACTATCACATCCATAGTTCTTAACTCTCTAATGCCTGAAGTTCTACTAACAATCTGTTCAGCATTTTATTTTAAATATTTTATAGCTAATAAAATACAGTTTAAAAATGCTCAGAGAGCTGATTTGGTGGCTTTAGAGTAAGGAGGCAATGACTACAAAAAGAGGAGAGGGAGTATAAGGAGAGTGGGGGAAGAGACACCCAAATCTGAACAGTTCAAAACTAGGACCATTGAAGAAAAACATGATTTGCCTTGAGCTGGCCTTAGAAGTCAGTTAAGGTATAGCAGAATTGTTTGGGGTTTTTTTTGCACCGTGTAGCTTGCGGGATAGTTCCCCAACCAGGGACTGAACCCAGGCCCCTGCAGTGAAAGGGCTGAGTCCTAACCACTGGACCACCAGGGAATTCCCTCTAGCAGAATCTTCTTAGTAAGAGTCTTACTAACTGTTTAACTTCTTCACTGATTACCCAAAGTGGAGTGAGATATCAGTGAACTTGTTTCATGAAGGCAGGGAGAACGCCCAGAGAGAGTGCATCGTCTCCCAGTTCCACCTCAGTCAAAGGTTTTCCTTTCTGTATTGAAAATAGAGCACTCATCCTCATTTATAAACTCTCCATCATACCAATTATTGGGGTTATACGAAGAGTACACTGCAACTAAAAGTTAAGATTTTCTTTTGAGCTCTTGGATTTTGTTGCTTTTTTTCCTTTAATTTACCTAGAGACAACACAGAAGTTAGATGGGTGGTTCCTGAGGCCATAGTAGAACACCTCTGGACTTCTAGAGAAGTCAAAAATAAATAATGCTACCTTTATGAAGTTAAACAATAAGAGGAATATATACTACATCGAAGCAGAGATATAACAAGCCACCATAAAGGTAGATAATATCTCCAAAGATAGGAGAGCAGTAAATGAAGATCGTAGCATTTCCAAAGTTAGAGTTGATCAATGTACAGAACTAGAAGCACAGTCCCGGGAAAGGAGGAGCACCCCTTTCCAATGCAGGAGTAACCCATGCCTCTGAGAATAAGGGAGCCAGGTCTTTGAATTCCCAATTCCAGCAACAGTAGTCATCTGCCATTGCAGACTCCTGAGCACACACTCTGGTTGGAGACACACTCTCTTACTAAGGAGGATTTTGTCCTCAAATCCACATGTGATTATCTACCTTAGTGGGCACCACCAGACCACCCAGGGGCCTAGGCAATGAAATTGTATTCCTCAAGACCCTAGGTTTCATACAGTTATCCCGTGGGCTGCCTCAGGGAGTGCCAGGGAAGTTGAGCAGGCAGAGCTTCTCCCTCTACCCCATCACCGTTTCCACCAGAGTAGCTCACTTTCATCTGTATATTACACTGAAGTTCTACATAAGATCTCCTGGGGACAGATTCTGCACCTAAAAAATGTACAAAAACTCACCGGTATTAGTAAGGTCAACTATTAGAGTCTGCTCTTTGGATTCTTCCCAGTGGGCTCTACCTTGATCCCCAGGTGGCCTCCAATTGAAGTCCCTTGGTATCTTATCTATGACATGGACCTCTATGAGATTCTCTAGAGAAAGAAAAACACAAAGTCATGTATCTCAGAAATAAGCCAATCAAATAGTGGGCATGCTGTACACAAGGTAGAGATTTTTTAATTCTTTTTTTTTTTTTTGCGGTACGCGGGCCTCTCACTGCCACGGCCTCCCCCGTTGCGGAGCACAGGCTCTGGACGCGCAGGCTCAGCGGCCATGGCTCACGGGCCCAGCTGCTCCGCGGCATGTGGGATCTTCCCAGACCGGGGCACGAACCCGTGTCCCCTGCATCGGCAGGCGGACTCTCAACCACTGCGCCACCAGGGAAGCCCAGATTTTTAAATTCTTGATTCTTTCCGTCAAAGGCCAACTTGTGGATCTCAACCAGGAGTTGAGGTATTGAAAAGTGGGGCATTGAAAAGTATGTGAGGCTGCTTTTGGGTGTTACAGTGATTGGGGAATATCATTGTAATCTTAGTGAGAAACAGAATGCAAAACATCTGTAATATGTGAGACAGTTCTGTATAATGAGATTGGATCTCTCCACTAGAAGGCTAATACCATACTTGTTTAAAAATACTGCATAAAAATGGTCTATTCTCTTAACATAGTAAAATCATGGGGAATGTTCCTGGAATTCTCCCTAGAGGTTAGAGAATGCAGATATTTGTTTATATAGATTGATATATCATATTGTCATAGCATAATAACATTAAACATAAAATTAAATCACTATTTCCTAATTCCATACTTTCTGAGCATCATTTAGAAGCCCATATGGATCTGTTGATGACTATTCTATTCCCTGTATCAATTGTAGTCTCATTATAAATTAATGTTTTAGCCATCCGGTTCTTAGACATTGGTGTCTCATGAGTTGGTCTGTGAGACAGATCTATTCTCAGACACTGAATCAGGCTTCAGAGCCTGTAGAACAAAGGACTCCTAGATCAAGGATAACTCACAAAGTATAAGCCACTGTACAAGGCTCTGGATAACCTGCTGGCCTTTGCTTGTAACATCACTGCCTTAACTTGAACCTTATTTCAAACTGTAACATACATATTCCTCTTGGAGAAAGCACTTAGACAAGAGATTAAACATTTAATTCCAGAGTATGACTTTTGAAAGCATGTGAATGAAACTTAATTTATATTCTGTCATTGCTGTGAATCAGGACAGCATCAGGAAATGGCACGAAACATGTAATGTTAAACAGAGGATTAAGGTGTATGACATTATACATTAGGAACAAAAAATGCAAACACTTTTATGTAAGATTTTTCCCTAGCATTCTGCTCATTGTTAATAACCTCCTTTTTTGCTTTTATGTAACTTATAAGAATCTTATAGAATATGACTAACTCATAAAATTTTAATAGAATGGGACACATGGCTAAAAATATCACCTGTTACTATAATTATTAAGCAACTTTATGCTTCAGAGCAGAACCAAGTGGGGTTAGGAAAAACAATCCCTTTGAAAAAAGCTATTTGTTTGCTAATACAATGTGTTATGGGAAGGGTTGCCCTTAATTCAATAGTCTAACCCAGGGCTGAAGTGATTATAAAAGAGTTAGAGGATTTTTAGTCCCTTTTCCTGCAAATTCAGTATTCTGTGACAAACAGAACTTAGATGTGTTTTCCTGAATGGTAAGAAGTCATCACCAGTACTTAATGATATCCAGAATAAAAAAGCAACAGTCAAAACAACAGTATTTGCAAAATGAACATTGAGGAACCATTTTCTTATTTTTGTTACAGCCTACAATATATTTCCGGTGTGAAAAAATGCAAGACCCCAACATAATAACAGCCTTATGATAACTGCCATTGTTTGAATACTGGTTGTGAGCAAGGCACTTTGCCAAATGCTTTACATATTGCCGAGTACTTAGTGAGATGTAAGGTTTCTTTTAATCCAGAAAAGCCACCAGATAGTTGTTTCTAGATGGAGGTAGCAGGTTCCTTAGAGTAGATCTTTGTTGGAGAAAGCTCCATTTCTTAGATTT
The DNA here is from genome assembly GCF_039906515.1 of Pseudorca crassidens. NCBI lineage: Eukaryota > Metazoa > Chordata > Mammalia > Artiodactyla > Delphinidae > Pseudorca > Pseudorca crassidens. The sequence continues at coordinate 77,996,954 of NC_090298.1, forward strand.
TTGAAGTTATGCAGATGTACAGGAAGTAAGTGGTAACTGTTATCTTGGAGGAAGGATGTAGTAGAACCTTCTGTGAGCTGACAAAGGCTTCTCCTCCCAAAGTCCCTGGCACTAGGAAAAGTTTATTAAATTTACTTAGAGAACAGTGTTCTTTTGGGGGAGAAATAAGACAAGACCCCAAACTCTTTCCTTTTGAGGTTTAACTCTATTCAAACTTCTCTAATGTATGGACATGGCACAAACTGAGATTTTCAGGCAGAAAAAGACAACAAGGACCCCAAAGAGCAACTTGGCATAAAGGAAGGGGGCATAATACAGTGAACAGGATCAATATCAGACCTGACACCTTTGTACAGAGCTGACCTCAGAAGAACTTAACTGTGCCCAATAATTGGATTCGCAAAACTCCTGGAGAACACCTTTAGTTTATATGACACATGCACAGCTATCCAAAGCTCTCTTGACAGACTGAGTAAGGGAATGAGAGATTTTGAGAGGATAGTTACAAATATTTGTTCTGCCTTTGCAAACATAAATCTAGGTTTCAACAGAGACTCATAGGCATAACAATTTCTGTTTTGCTTTTTAAGCCAAATTGAGGCAGACCTGAGGGTAACTAGGGAGTAACAAGGGTTAGGTCTTTCTGAGGTCAAGCCCTCTTCTGCCATGGATAAAGAAACTCATAATGACATGAAGGTTACCATTTTTAAATGTGCAGATTGGGTAATGAGCAACCACAGAAAATAACGTCCTCATTTATTACAAAGGGAATGGCTCTCCTGGTGATGCAGTTTGTGAATAGTTCACTGCATTTCCAAAATTGTATAATGTTATATTTCATAATATATTCTATAATATATAATAAATAATATACACACAGTACACAAATCCACAATAAACAGAGAGCATTACTCCCAGGTCTCCTGGATGCATCATGTGTTAGGGCAACATGATCGTGTAGGAGTCATGGCTGGGAGTGGATGTCAGATATAAGATTCAATTTGTGTGCTAACCTTCTCATTTCCTGCCCTTTCCAGCCTCACCCCCTCCTCCATCCCAGGACTATCAATAATAACAGTGTCGGGCTTCCCTGGTGGCGCAGTGGTTGAGAGTCCGCCTGCCGATGCAGGGGACACGGGTTCGTGCCCTGGCCCGGGAAGATCCCACATGCCGCGGAGCGGCTGGGCCCGTGAGCCATGGCCGCTGAGCCTGCGCGTCCGGAGCCTGTGCTCCGCAACGGGAGAGGCCACAACAGTGAGAGGCCCGCGTACCGCAAAAAATTAAAAAAATTAAAAATGATAATAATAACAGTGTCTAGGCGATGTGGACCCTCCTGTTTGTTGACAGTCTATGATAGCACTTAGATAATAGGCCCCAACAGCCTCTAGGAGATGCCACCCTCTCTTCACACAGCTGGGCTTAGAGGTGAGATTCCTGTCACATAGAGACAGGCAATTAAACCGACTGGCTTATTAGTGCCACTTAGTTCAGGAACAATGAATTTGAGGCTCTGAATAAGAAAGAATCTATTCCTTTGAGATGGACTCAATGACCTCTGGAGGTCACTTCTATGTCATTTTAGACAGTAATGAGGAAAATGCAGCTGAAGATAAGATTTCATAAGAGATGACGTCTGGATGTGCTCTCTGGGTGCTTTAGACATCTACAAAGCAGAACTGTATCCTCACAGAGCCTACCACTGGTGGAGGCCTGATAAGGATCACCAGTGATTATCAAATCCCCCTGCAATGGCTTTTCATTGCTCTTGGAACACAGCTCAAAATACCTAACATGAGCTATTATGTCCTGCCTTACTAGACCCATGTACCTCCCACTCTCGTCTCTTCCCATTCTCTCATGTGCTATACATAGAAAACATAACAGGCCACTACCCAAATGATCCAAATATTCAATAAATTTCGACCAAAATTTTAGCAGAGGGGTGTGTGTGTGTGTGTGTGTGTGTGTGTGTGTGTGTGTGTGTGTAAATTGTCAAATTGACATGCTGATACAAATTGCATGTGAAATACAAAGAGCCAGGAATAGCACCTCAGAGGCAGTCTTGAAGAAGAATAGTAAAGCTGGAGGAGATATAATATACACTATCAAGGCATATTATAATGTGATGGTGACAGTGTGGTGTGGGCATAATCATATACAAGTAGGCTAATGGAACAGAAATAGGGAGCCCAGAAACAGACCCACACATGTATGGATACAAATGATGACAAAAATCATGTTGCAGTGCAGAAGAGAAAAGATAGTCAGTATACAAATGTTGCTGAATTAATTGAACATCATATAGAAAAAAATGAACCTCGACCCCTACCTCCTACTATACACAAAAACCAACTCTAGGTGTTATAGATCCATGTATGAAGTGAAAAAGAATAAAACTTTTAGAGGAAAATATGGGAGATTTTTTTGGGGTAAACAAAAAAATGCTTAAATAGGATATGAAAGTACCAGCTATTAAAAAACAAACCTGTTCATCAAAGAACAACATTAAGATAGTAAAAAGGCAAGCCACTCGATGTGAAATATTTGCAGTACGAGTGTCTGACAAAAGACCCATATGTATCAAAAATATATAATCCCTCTATTTCAATAAGAAAAAGCCACACAAACCAATAAAAAAATGGGTAAGAGATTCGAAAAAGACATTTTACATGAGACAGGATGTAAACCATGGAAACATTTTCAACCATAGTCATCAGAGATATGCAAATTAAAATTACAATGTGAAATCTTTGCACACTCACCAGAATGACTGAAATTTAAAAGCCTGACAATACCAAATCCTGGTGAGGATGTGGCACGATTTGAACTTTCATGCACTGCAGGTGGGAATGTAAATAGAAACAACCAGGTTGGAAACTCTTTGGCAATATTTATTTAAACTGATTATAAGCAAAACCCGTGACACTGCAATTCCATTCCTAGGTATCTACCCAACAGGAATACATATATAGGAAATGTGCATGGGAGTATTTGTAATATTGTTATTTGTAATAACCCCAAATTGAAAACAACCCAAATGTCTATCAACAGTAGGGTGGATAAATAAATTGTGATGTATTCAGGCGATGGAACACTATAAGCAACAAAGATGAATAAACTAAAGCTACACAAAGCAAAGTGGATGAATCTCACAATGTTGAAAGAAAGAAGCTAAACACAAAATAGTACATACTATACAATTCAGTCATTTATATAAAGTTCTAAAACAGGCAAGACTAACATACTGGGACAGAGTCCATGTAGTACTCACCTCCAGAAGGGCTAGTAATTAAGGACGTTCTGGGATGCTGGTAGCATTCTGTGTCTTGACCTAGGAGTTGGTTATGCAGGTGTGACCAGCTTATAAAAGTCATTGAGCTATACAGTTGATTTGTGCACTTTTCTTTATGTATGCAATGTTTGAATAAAATAATTCACTTTAAAAAAAAAAGCATTTTAGGAAGGGATCTTCAAAGCTGCTACTTACTCTTGCTTGAGGGAGGCCCTGGTTCTCTTCAAGCTTAGCCAAGGGAAGCTGCAGGGAAGCCCTGTTTAGAAGGGAAAAAGAGATCTGTGCAGAGTGGTAATTGTTTACGTCGGACCATGGGTACATGTGATTTCATTATATTATTCTCTCTAATTCTGTATTTGGTTTTAATTTTCCATAATAAAACAATTTTTTTCCTAAAAATCTATTAGAATATAAAACCTGATTTGCACCAAATCAAATCAGCAGCAAGTGAAATCTCTTTCTACTCTATTTTGTTAGCGCCCTAAGGAAACCTCATCCCCAAAGCTGTTTGCTCACATTGGAAAGCTCCCCTCCAATTCACTTGAATCTTTGGAGAGTTTGTTTCTGTGTGTCCTGTTTTTCTCTCCTTGGAACTAAAGATGTTCACTGTTTCCTCTCACATGAGACTCCCACCAGCCAATTATATCCTCTTCCATCCCAGTGCCTAATGAATGACCTAATGACAAGTATAAACTTCACTGAAGAACGCGTAAGGATGTAGATAAAACTAAAGAATATGAAGCGAGAAGAGACTAAATGTCAAGCTAATGAGAGGCCTCATGCCAAATCAGCGAAAAGGAAGGGATTAATTATGGGAGTGGAGCAATAGAGATGCCCCCAAACATTTCAGTGAAGTGCAGTGAGGCAGGTTAGAGTCCAAAATAACAGCCCAATTGATTTGGGAGTGGGAAAATATTTGTTTTTAATTCATATGTCCCCTAGAAGTGACCCTATTTTTACCACACACACACAAAAATCAAGACATGCTTTAAAAGATCAATAAAGTAAAACTACAGATAATTTTATTTTCAGTACACCAAAATATTCTTCCTAAATTAGGGGAGAGAAACAGTGCTTTGTAAAACTGATTTATTTTAAAAACCATAAAGAGAGAATGGTTGCCATTCAAGAAGTCACACAACCTTATATGTAAAAATACCTATAACTCTGATTTAGTTTTACTTTGAAATTATTGTTTTTAGGTACCTTTTTATAACATTTTATACTGTTTTCACTCCTCTTCAGGCTTAAACTTTTCTTCCCTTTTTCTCCTCCTCAGCCTGGGTAAAGTACCCTGCTCTCCCAGGTATGGAGCAAAGTGAAATTTTCCTTTGTCTCCACAATCAATCCCCATCTTGCCTCTTCACCAGAGAGAGATTAAGGGGAAGTAGGTTCAATTTCCTCACTAACTGAATTACAATCCCTGCTTAGAAGTTGGGCAAGCTGCAAAAATAAACCTCAAATGTAGTGCAGGCCCTTGGAAATTCTAAACCAGTAGGTACCCCCACTGACCCCAAGGCTCATGCTGTGTATACTTTGAGGCACTGGACTTGAAACATGGCAGGGAGGAGGTTTAATGATGTTACACTGGAGTAGCAGAGAATCCATGTTTCTTTGCAATGATATCCATTGACATTAACCAAGAAAAGAGTTAGAATATAAAACAACTTTTTTCTTACTCTTAAGTAGTATCTGAACTTCTGCTAAGCACTCAGGGCATAGACGTAGAAGACAGGGCAGAATCAGGAGCAGTCCACGCACAGCAAGGCCAAGCCAACAGGCTGAACCATTGCTAAGAAAATAAGAACAGAGCCTCAGGTTTCCTTGAGGATTCTGAGGTCCCTTGTAGCAGCACAATACAACGGTAATGGTACCTTGTGCTGGGTAGTTTTCAGCATGTATTGAGGACTCATCTTTATCCATACTTGCAAAATATCTAGAATTTAAAATAAAATATGAGTACTCACATGAGTTGGGGCTGAGATTTGTCTTTATCTGCAAATTATTCTCCTAATATAAGGACATAATGGCATTGGAGAGCATGGAACAGCAAGAAGAACAGAATGAAGCCAGAAACAGTCCTCTTAAGCACACCTGCTAAACCTTTTTAACCATTTTCTTAGTGCGGAAAAATTGGGCGAAATTAGTATCAAAATGAACATCAACTCCCTTATAATCTGCTTTTCTTTATATGATTACTTTAAGTTAACCATATAGTAATGTGTTTACAAATCGTTTCAGTCTGTAGTGAGCGCTCATACATTCTAAGCTACTTTGTTTTCACGCTGTAGGTAGAAGAATACTTGCCTATAGCTGGCAGAAACAACAGGATATGGATGTAGCTGCTTCCAGGACTGATTTTATTCATAATGCAGACTCTTTCTACCTTTCTGCTCTCATCCTCAGCATTTTGATTTTTCTTCTTCAACCTTGATCCCTTATGGTCACAGGATGGTGATCTCAGTTTCAGTCATCTGTTCTGTATGCAATTACACCCCAAGACAGGAAGGCCAGTTTCTCTTCATGTGTCTCTTTTTCTTAGAAATTTTTCTGAGAATCTCTCAGTAACCCTGCTGTATCTCATTGGTCAGAACAAAGTCATATGCCTAAGTATAAAACTAATCACTGATGAGGAGAATGGGATTACCATTCCTGGTCTAGACTCACCATGATTTGTCCCTTGGGGCTGGGCCACCTTCCTTATGTGCCATGCCTCTTAATATCTAAACAAAGCAGGGGTTCTCTTAACATGAGAAAAGGGATGGTTGCCTGTTGAAATGACAACAGACTACATATGCCACAAGTACTTTCATAAAGTTCTGAATTAAGGAATTTACCACGTATTATTACAGGTAGATATTGGGACTAGGTATATAAACATTAACTGTGGCAATGACAGTCCTGTTTCCCACAGTGGGACAAGCAACTACTTACACGTAGTGTGTAAGTTAATCTTCTCTGAGTAACTACTCTGTTCCTGTCCTCTGTGTCATGATAAGATACAGTGATGAAGACATCAGTGTCAAGCTGCAAGAAACTCACAATCTAATAGAGTTTTGAGGTATAATCAAGAGTCTGGTGAGCAAGAAATCAAGGTGGGAAGACAAGACAAAAAAATGGACAAGACAGAGGTCCCTGTGGTGAGGAAGCTTATAATCTAGGTTGCAGATAGGACCAATGCTAGCAAATCAACTGGAGAATAATTAGATGAAGCTGAAATAGTAGATTAGGAATACTACACTGAGGGAAGATTTAAGTTGTTTGGAGAGCCATAGGAAGTTTTTGAGTGCAGTAGTGATATGACCAGATCACTATAATAGAAGATAAACAAGATGGCTGTGACATAAGAAGAAAAATACTGTGTCTAGCAGAGCCACTGTAGTCGCTATTAAATGCATAACTATGAAGCACTAAGAATGCAAACTCAAATTGTGATAGTGGTTATGGAAATAGGGGATGGAAGAGAGATTTTTAAAGGAACAGTGGTCAGAGTTTGTTGACTGCAAAAGGCAGAAGTGAAGATGAATCCAATAACTAGAGCCTGGATGACAGGAAGTGCCTAACAGCTCCTCCCAGAGAAGCTGTAGTCCCAGGTACTGGATCTAACCAGCCTCATGAGGTCCCAGGACAATGTGGAATGGGGTGGAGTGGGCTGCAGAATGTGGTACCAAGTATAAATAAAAAGAAAGTTAGCAAAGTCATAACTAAAGGAGAGTTAGGTAGAGTGTCAACCTGACTGAGGTGACAACCTGAAAATTTAGGCAGAGAGGCTTGATTCAGATAAAAGACAAAGTTCAGACACCAGAGGCATCAAACGTGGGAAGAGGTTATTAAATGTGAAGACTTCGAACAAATATACAAACAAAATAATACAGAAGAAACAAACTTAAATATGTCAGTAAACACAATAAATGTACACAAACTAAACTCTTCAGTTAAAAGACAAAGATTAGAAATATAAACTTTTAAAAAATCTTATCTATAAACAGTTAACAAGAGGCATACCTAAAAGAGAGGTATGAAGAGGCATAAATTTGTCATACCAGTTAAATACCGATCAAAAGAACACCTGTAACAATATCAATATCTGACAAACTTATTTTAAGGCGAAAAACGTTACTAGGAATAAAAACAGTAATCACATAATCATAATAGGTTTAATTCACCAGAAAGATATAAAAATACTGAATTTATAATAGTCATAAAACATGTAAAAACTTACCAGAAGGAAATCTGTTTTGTTTCTATACATGTCAAATGAATACCAAAGAATGTTTATTGTGTAAGGTGTAAAGGTCAACCAAGCAATGAACTAGCCCCTGTATCCACAACTCAGTTTAAATAATATTCAAAAAGAAATGGACAAATCCACTATCAGAGTAGGGAATGTTAATATACCTCTTTCAGTAATTTTTTTAAGACAAAACCATCAATAAGTATTTGGAAGATTTGGAAAAACATAATTAGCTAGATGGATCTAATAATCCCACCATGTACATTTAACCTTTTTCTTCTCACAGTACCCATAACACAAATCCTGTACTTCAAGTTCCTGGCTCTGTCCCTTACCCCGCCAAGAAAAACAACACAGAATTCTACCCTCTTGCCTTGGCTTACATTGCTGTCCAGCCTCCAAAGGTACAAAATATCTTGACATATATTGTCATTTATCTTTCCCTGGTTGTTTTCTCTTTGTTCATATTATTTGGAGTAGTGTGTAAGCTGATTGCTGGCAGAAATATGGTTCTAAATTTAGCAGCATCTCAGCAAAGGGCTGAGTTCACAATTTAAAGAATTTCTTTTTAATTAAATTATTTAAATTAAATATTAATTAAAGAAATTTATTTGTTTTAATGAAAAAGTAACACATGTTCATTGTTACAAGTGAGCAATCCAGAGATGAGTAAAGAAAAAGTTACTATTTTTCTCTCTCTCCCTCCCTTTTAAGGTAGTTAAGGTTACCTAGTTATGTCTGTCTATATATCTATTTATCTATCTATCCAAACTTATTTACTCATATCATTTTTTGGAAGGGAAGAATTTTTCACTAAATATTTCACTATATATTTTTTCACTATATACATTACTTAGAAACTTTTCCACATTTAACAGATTATGAAAATTTTTTCCAGATTAAATCACAAGTGTGACTCTAACTCATTCCTTTTGATATTTGCATGACACTTTATAATATAGATGCACCATAATTCTTCATCCCTCCTTGACTCATGGTCTTGGGTTGTTTCTAGGTTTTCTGCCACCCAACATACGGGTGCTTTTCATTTCTGTAGGATAAGTTACTAAGAGGGGGATTGGGGAGTCCTTTTTTAACTTTAAAAGTTAGTTCATTGTTGCCCTACCGAAAGCCTGCTGTAAATTACATTCCCACAGCAGTATATTGAAAGGTCTGCTCCCTGCCTTCTGGGTACTCTTGTACCTTTCAATTTTTGTCAATCTAAAACGTGAAAACTGGGCTTCCCTGGTGGCGCAGTGGTTGAGAGTCCGCCTGCCGATGCAGGGGACGCGGGTTCGTACCCCGGTTCGGGAAGATCCCACATGCCGCGGAGCGGCTAGGCCCGTGAGCCATGGCCGCTGGGCCTGCGCATCCAGAGCCTGTGCTCCGCAACGGGAGAGGCCACAGCAGTGAGAGGCCCGCGTACCGCAAAAAAAAAAAAAAAAAAAAAAAGTGAAAACTGATGCCCCGTTGTTGCTTTGGTTTGCATTTTCCTAGTTACCAGGGGTGCCAAGCCTTTTCATATATTAACTGTACTTTATATATTTTTGTCTGTGAGTTATCTGCTTATATTCTTTGCCCATTTTTCTATTTTGTTTTGTCTCAGAAATACTTGTTCACAGTATATTCTTTTATGTGAGATGGAAAGAAAGGGCGGTGTAGGGGGTTTGGCCAGCACAATCCTCTTTGGCCTGAATTATTAGAGCTTTGCCTCAAACCTCCCTTTCACTTTGGCTGTGAAGGCATGGTTCCATCTCTCTGAGAAGTTGAATGCTTGCCTTTAAAAAAAACAAAAAAGGAAAAGAGAATAAAGGGGGAGAAAAGCACTTCCCCACATCACATAATCCTCTTTGCTATCCATGAAGCCTGCTGCTGCTGCACAGTTCATGTGGGATTTATCCTCCAGCAACCAAAGAGCACAGCATAAAACCCACCTGCAGAGACCCTGCAGTCTGGAGTGCCAATGTTCAGGAACCATCCACTTAAGGTCATGCTGCTCTATTGAAAAATGTGGACTCCTTCTGATCGTCTCAGTTGAGGGAATAGAAGCCCCAAGCATAGAAGCCAAAATGACAGGACTCATGCCCTCCCCTAGACCACGCTTTTATCCCACCTTTTCACACACTTCCACGTTTGTCTTTTCTTCCCCCGCCTTGCACCCCACTTTTCATATTTCACAAGAGTGTCTCACTCACATTCCTAACTTTAATGAGCTTCAAGCTGGTTTTTAAAAAGTAGAAAAAAACAGGAAAAGAAACCTCATCTTGCCAGCCAGTATGCCTCTAGCAGGCTTTCCCACAGAGAGAGAAAAGTGAGTCCCAAGGCTGCGGGGAGGCTGACACACAGGGCACGAGGCAGCTGTCTGCTTTTATTAAAATGCCACCTTGACCAGAGTCTGATTTCTTTGAGGACCAGTTGACTGTCGTTCAAATGCAGGACCCATGACACATGCTCTGCTGCTTTTGTCCCTCAGCCCTCTTAGCAGGTCAGTTGTAGGGAGGAGATTAAAGCTGTGCGGCCAGCCCCCAACCCATCACTCTCCCCCTCTCCCTGACTCCGTCTGGCCCTATCAGCAGCTTCTCTAAAAGGGCTTCACCAGCACGTCCAGTTCAGACAAACTGTTCCTATTTGTCTCTTTTCTCTTTTCTCATTTTCCATGCATGGGGGGCAATTTATCCTCTGATCCTGTCAAAAAGTCCTCCAGAGAATTCCAAGAAGAGGGTAACATGAATGTGCTTGCATATTTCAACCCACACAGAGACCAGCTTGAAATGTCAGATGATAGCTGTGTTTGAGCAAACATTAATCTCTCTATGAACAGGTTTTAAATTTAAATCATATCCCAAGCATATAGTTTGTGTTTAGGATACTCCTTTTTTTTTTAATTTTTTAATTTATTTTTTTTTTTTTTTTGCGGTACGCAGGCCTCTCACTGTTGTGGCCTCTCCCGTTGCGGAGCACAGGCTCCGGACGCGCAGGCTCAGCGGCCATGGCTCACGGCCCCAGCCGCTCCGCGGCATGTGGGATCTTCCTGGACCAGGGCACGAAGCCGTGTCCCCTGCATCGGCAGGTGGACTCTCAACCACTGCACCACCAGGGAAGCCCTCCTTTTTTTTTTTTCAGTCTAATTTTTTCTTATCTTAAAGGAAGACCATGCCTAAACAGTTTCTTCCCCTTCCCTCTTTTAAGAGCTTTATTGAGGTGTCATGTCTCCATAAAATTCATTCATTTTAAGCACACCTTTTGAAATGTTTTGGTAAATGTAAGTAGTTGTGCAGCCATCACCACAGTCCAGTTTTGGAACAGTTCCATCACCTCAAAACTTCCCTCTGGGCACTTGTAGTCGATCCCACTTCCAGCCCAGGCGACAACTGATCTGCTTTCTGTCTCTGTAGTTTTGCCTTTTTCTAGATGTTTCATGTAAATGGAATCCCACAATATGCAGTCCTTTTTGTCTAGCTTCTTTCAGTTAGCATAGTGTTTTTGAGGCTTATCCGTGCTGTTGCGTGTATCGGTATTTTCTTTACTACGGCTGGATAGTATTCCATTGTGTGGATATACCACATTTTATTTATGCAGTCACCTGCTGAGGGACATCTGGATTGTGTCAACTTTTTGACTATGGTATCTCTACTCTGAACATTTGCATGTTAAGTCTTTGTGTGGACATGTTTTCATTTCTCTTGAGTAAATTCCAAGTAGTAAAGTTGCAGGATCATATGGTAAGTGTTTGTTTAACTTTCTCAAAAACTGTCAAACAAATTCTTAAAGAAAACATTTGATGCTCATCTTTAAGGTTGCATTTGCCATGAAATTACCTAATCTAAAAGAGTAAATCACAATTCTGAGCATCATTTTGCAAAGTTTTTAGGATTGGAATCATGGACAATAAAAGTAACAGAACTAAGGAAAGGGAGTAGTCTTAAATCCTGTTCCATTTCTTCTCAGTCTTCAGCCGAGAGGTCTTTAGAATTCTGCTGACAAAGGAAAAGTAAAGAATCATCACCGGCTCTCAGTCCTTTTGTCCCTACTTTCCTTGCCCTGTCTCCATGGGCCCACCACTGAAAGTGCCGCTTGCAGATTTCTTTGGCTAAGAAGAATCAAGTGAGCCTCCTTAGGGCGCAGGGAGAGAATCCAGAGGATTCTGGATGCATGGGTCTTGCCAGTCCTATGGACAATAACAGAGTGGAAGCTGCTAGAAGGCACTTCCTCAGCAGGGCACCTCAGGGGCTTCTTGGGTTTCCTTCCACCAGCCTTCCAAACGCCTCGGAGGTGATAAGCTAAGATTTCCCTGCTCTTGTAGTAACTATGGGTTCTGGACCCCTGAGATCAGAAGAGAAGCTAGTCCCTGCCCAGGTAGTTTGGGATGACAAGGCCATAGCCACAGAGGAAGAGATTTTTCAACGACAGTTCTGCTACTTACATATTTATGGCCTTAAGCAAATGATTAACCTTTATAATTTTCAGTTTTTACCTGATAGGGTTACTGTGAGGATTAACTGGGATAACGATAGAATGCATATAAGGTAAGCTCTTTGATAGCAGGAAATCTTTGTGTGAATCCCAGGAGCCTAGAACAGTGCCAGGCACGTAGTAGGTGTTCAGCAAATGCTTAGACACTGACTAAAGTACTTAGTGTAATACATGATACCTGGAGAGATTATTCATTCATTCACTCAGTCTTTTGTTTAATATTTATTGAGCACCTACTATGTTTGTCAAGAGCTAAACTGAGCCACCATGTATCAGAGTAGCTGATTAAGACAAGTCAAAACGAAATGGTCTAGGCTTTAATCACTTACTGTGATAGCATAAGCAAGAGGTTGCAGTAGAGAAAGCACCGAGTCCCCCACTGTTCCATTTTCCCCAGAGAATGACACCAGTGAGGGTTAGATGGATCAGCACAGACATGGGGAATTGTCTCACTATCAAGAGTCCTGGTCAAAAGACTCCTGCCATCTTATGGACCCCAGGGCCATGGGGTGGGAGGGCGATGAGGGTGGAGGGGAAATCGCTGGAAGAGAAAAAGCACTGAGTACTGAGTAGAGTGAAGAAAATGTCTTCAAGTTTTCACTCCCCTAAGCCTCCCGCCAACCTCACTCTCAGCTCTCAGAGACACCTAACAAGACCTCTGCTTAAGGGTCTTGATAAAGAAGCCTCCAAATAAAGATCGCCTGGCTGTGAATACAAATACATGTAAGAGCTTGACTGGTCCCGGGGGCCTGAGTCACTGACTGCAGCTCCCTTCAGAGGCTGTAGTACACGGCTGTGCACCAAGTCTGGTGTGTGGAGGGCAGCCTTTCTTCATCAGGCTCTCCAGGTAGAACCTTTGTAAATGCCTGTGGTCTGGCCTGAAAAAAAATCACACACAGGTTTTTGGCCAGGAGCCAAACTCCTCAATGCTGCTATTAGAGTGGATGTGGCCTCTGCCTTCATAAAAGCAAGCGAACTATTGAGTAGGCAGACCATAAACAAACAAATAAATCCATAATTGCAAATTATGATGAAAGTGCCAGGTGGATGGGGGGGCAGAGTCTGGGGAGAGGGAATAGCAAGATGTTCCTGCACTAGCCTGAGTGCTCAAGCTAGCGCCCTCAGAGGGGAGATCTGAGCTGGGGACTCAGGCTGAGAGGAGCCAGCCACAGAAAGGGCAGGAGGGCGGGGTTGGGAGGGGTAGAGCACACAAGCTAAATAAATGTTCATTTATCCCCCACTTTGTTACACCAGGCTTTAACTAATTATAGTGACTTCTGCTGTGGCTCATCCAAATTTGTGTAATAATCCACCACTCTATAACAACTTTTTCTTTGATGTATGAAACCGGTGTATCCAGTCGAATCTTATCTGTGGTTATGCAGATCTCAAACACACATGAGTGACATGTTCCTAGGATCTAAACAGTCTTTTATAAATTAGAATGAACCTCTATTGTGTAGCTATATGGGGAGAACCAAAAGAATAGTTTCAGCTAAAATTCCTTGTTTTTCTTGATCCCTCTTTGAATATTAGAGACTGGAGATGCTGCAGAAAACTGTGCTTACTTTTGACTTTAGGGAGGAAGAATGGGTCTGTGGTTATTTTCCCCTGAGAGGGCTCTGGAGGATGCCCTGTACTCCTCAGCCTGTCCTCTGTAAGCCTCTGACACAAAGTTTGTTGTCAAGAATAAACTGGGCCTTCCATTAATTGTGAAAAACCATGTACACACAGGAAAAAGAAACTAGCAGTTATTGTAAATCTTGTTTTTGCCCAAGATTATTTACCCTTCTAAAAAATCTACTCCCTTTCACGATCATTGCTTATAGTCAGTTCAAAGGAGCCAATCCCTTTCACAAAGTACTAACATCATGCACCTAAATTTTCAAAACTTTGTTTTGAATGAGGTTGGATTGAGGTACGGAACTATTTATATCCCCGATTTATTATGTGTTAAAATAATAGGTGCCCTATTGGGCAGTGCAGGGTGGAGGTAGGAGTCAGGGGGGCCCTATATTGGAGGGGGTATTGGGGGAGTTGGAGGATCTAAGGAAAGCACAAGTAGCACAGTTCCCCTTCGTTCCCTCCTGAGAAGAATGCCCCCTTAGCACCTTCCTGTATCTCAATTCGAGACATGAGCTTGTACAAAGGAATTCTGGAAGAGCCGTGAAGAGTGTAGACATCAGCTGAACTGTTGGGAGCAAATTCTCCCTTAATTTTTCCTATGACCTGGGCTAAGTTGCTTACCCCATCTGTGTCTCACCCTCCTTGTTTGTAAAAAAGGATTTGAGATGATAACATTTTCTACCTTAGAATGTTGTTTTGAGAATTAAGTTAGTTAATAGATGTGCTTGAAATAGCACTTACCTATTATTACCATTGGTCTCCAATTCCTTTTCAAAGTCGATTCCAACATTTCCTTCCCCGTAGTAGTTTTAGAAGTTTCTAAATATGAAACTTAAAGAAAAAACATTTTCAGGAATCTCTATCATCTCATGCAAATGAGAGATAGCAATTATGTTTGTAAATAACAGGGTCAGTAAGTAGCTGAGAGGGCTGCCGTCTCTGAAAAGAGCTCTGCAATGGGTGGGGAGGGAATTGAGCCACAAGTCCTCAGAGCACAACCATGGAGGCGTCAGGGTTAATTATGTATTGTAAACCACCTAGTGGTTTAAATCCAATCTTAAATGGTCTGGATGTTTATAAAGCCATGGTGTTTAATTTGGCTTTGACAAAATGCTGTCTCAATTTTAACAATCCCCCTGAGCTCTGTGACTCATATCATGAGAAATCTGACCTTTCAGTGGAAGGGGAAAATCTAAGTTGTTACCTCGACGACACAAGGTAAGCAGGATTCTTTGAGCTCTGGTGTTTCTGCTATAAATAATCCATCTTTGGCCAGACACTGGCCAGAGAAATAGTAACGTGAGCATGGAGAGGAATGAGCTGGGTTGGCAAGGGGAGAAGTCTGCATTTCGGGAGATTGTTTTAATCACCATTTTTAGGGATCATTCCCAGAGGCACTTTTGTAGCAATTAACCAATAAACCAATAAGAGGGAATGGATTCAACTTCTAAAAATGGGAATTCACGCAAATGAAAACTGGTAATACTTTTTCGTGTGAGGGCTTCTCTATACTAATGTGTACCATTGCCTAAGTTCTGTTTTTTGTTTTCCTTCCGAGTCTTTATTCTCTGGTTTCCCAACAGCCTATAAAACCAAACAAAGGGAAGCTAACAATGAACTTTGGCCCTTCAGCCATAATTTACTTGATGTTACCCTGCACAGTAGAAGGAAAGGAACAGCAATAAAACTGGATGGCTTTTAAGACACTGTGGATTATTAAAAAAGAAAAAAAAAATCCAAGTCCTCTTTTGGATGAAAGTAACAAAATACCACTGAATTCTTTTAACCAGCTGTACTCATGGATACGTTTAAGATTTATGGTTGTGATTATCCTTTTGCTTGCTGACGTAAATTAGTTTTCTGGGAAGTCCAAGCTATTTCTCAATAAGCTTTAATAGTCTGTGAGTCAGAGTAGGTGCTGCTGTTAATGAGTCTTGCAGGATTTATAGGATGGCAAGTAAGAAATTGAGGGGCATGTTCATCCAGTGGCCTTTGGAATAGTACATAAAAATGTTTCCCGAATAACAGCCTTTGGTCCAGGAGATTCTAGCTGCTTTTTAGTAAGTATAATTTACCCAGGAAGATTTCCTAAAGTCATCTTCTAGTTGGATGAGATTCTACATGACTATTAATGCTTCTTCTTGTTTTGGGGTCAAAATATACACGCTCAGACTCATGTGAGCAAAATAGGATAACGGTTTGCTTTTTCCAGTTGATCTTGTTTTGTTCTTAAATTCTTACTCTGATGACTGCAGGGGAGCTGCTCCAGATGAAGAGACACTTTTAAGAGACACAACAACCAAACGTAACATGTCACCCTCGATTGCATCTCGATTCAAACAAGCCAACTGAAAAAGGCAATTTGAAAAATTCAGAGACATTTAAATTGGACCGCATATTAGATAATCCATGAAATGATTGTTAATTGCTTAAGTGTGATAATAGCATTGTAGTAATGTTAGAAATTGTATTTCTTGACATGCCTACTGAAGTCCATACAAGCAAAGTGGCATGGGGATTGGCTACAAAATATTTTTTCAAAAAAGAGAATTGGCTTATTGAGGAAACCAAGAGTGACAAAAATCTATAATATGAATGATAGAGATATGGAATTTATTATACTATTCTATTCTTTATATGTTTGAGAATATTCATAACTTAAAAAAAAAAACTCTTCTAATCTAAAACAGTCTCTCTCTCCTCTTTTCCAAGATAGTGCCTTGTAAGGTTGGCTAGTATATCCTCTTGGAATAGAGGATGGTACAGAGTCTGACCCTCAAGGCATCCTCTTCTCTGGGTCCTAACTGGATCTGCTTCTGAAGGGACCATAATTTATATAATTGAGTCAGGTTAGCCCATTGTGGTTGAGGCGCTATGGTTTCCTTTTGCCCATTTGTCTCTTATCTCTGCGTTTGGTTGGGCTACTGATGCTTTGAGGCCTGGCTTTGATTCCCGGTAGACTTTTGGCTTGGAGAGTCCATGCTGTGGCTCTCAGCTACAAAGCCATATTGCCCCATCCACAGCAACCCCTCTTGTCCAGTGAGTTCACCAGCTGATACCTTCAGTTATTTCCACATGCCACCTCCTCACCCCCAGGCATATAGAAACTTCTAAATCCCTGACACTCCAGGGGAAAGCTTTGGAGAATCAATGGAGTAGAAAGGACATTCCATATAGTCTTTTAAGCACTTTTCTCAGCCAATTTTACTCTCCTCCCAGTGCCTGTTGGATATAGTGGATAGTGCTACCCCCTGGGCTACTCTGGGAAGGATGCAGTCTTTCCAGATGGGCCTAGAGGAGGACAGATCAGAGCTCATTCTGAAATAAGCTCAGACACATCAGTACTTCTCCTCCATCCCTGAGGCCTGGCCCACAGAGTGGCAGGGAAGCACTTCATATCCAAACTCTTGCCCTTCTCTCCCTTTCCTCCTAGCCTGGTTACCTGGCACAGAAGGTCTTCCCCAAAGGGAATGGCACTTATAACCACATGCAACCATCTCATTTGCATATGTGCTCATTGTCTGTTTCCCTCACTAAAATGAAAACTCCACAAGGGCAGAGATCTTATCTGTTTTGTTTACTGCTGTATCCTCAGCACATAAAGCAGTGTTTGGCACATATTAGGTGCTCAATATATGCATATTGAAGAAACAGTTAATGAACAATCGCGTATACAGTTTTCCATAGCACTTATTTTGCAAATTACACATGCATTAGTGTAAATACTTTGTTGATGTCAATATCTCCCACTAAAAGTTTTGCTGAAACTTGCCTGATAAAAATGAACTTGAATGCTTGCTAAGCACATGATTCCCAGTTTTTCCCTGAGATTCTGATTCTGTAGGTCTAGGGTGGAGATTAGGGATCTGCATGTTTTACAAGTGCCAAGGAGACCCCTCCCATTAGGCAACTGTGGAAAACACTGCTCTAGAACATAAGCTTTACCTAGTAGGTACCTTATCTGGATTTAGACATTAGAGAGATCTGACACATAGCAAGACCTCATTACAGTTTTGCTGAATGAATGAATGATTGACATATAGCGGTGAACACATACCAGCCTCCTTGTGACGTGGTATTCTCTTTTCAACAACCAGACTTAATTTTCCTATACAGGTCAGATGGGTTAATTAATGAAAAACCGTCATTTGACTTTCTGGCATTATATTATATTTCAAACCTGCGGGTGGAAATGTAGTGGGGTTTTTGTTGTTGTTGTTTGTTTGTCTGTTTTTAACTACCTCATTAACAAGAAACACAGAATATAGCTGTCAAGAAATCAGTTGGGTTCTCTTCTGAAGCTGAAATCAAAACAGGTATTTACTGCTGGAGAGGGTGTGGAGAAAAGGGAACCTTCTTGCCCTGTTGGTGGGAGTGTAAATTGATACAGTCACTATGGAAATCAGTATGGAGGTTCCTAAAAAACTAAAAATAGAACTACCATATGACCCAGCAATCCCACTACTGGGCATATACCCTGAGAAAACCATAATTCAAAAAGAGTCATGTACCAAATTGTTCATTGCAGCACTATTTGCAATAGCCAGGACATGGAAGCAACCTAAATGTCCATCGACAGACGAATGGATAAAGAAGATGTGGCACATATGTGCAATGGAATATTACTCAGCCATAAAAAGAAATGAAACTGAGTTATTTGTAGTGAGGTGGATGGACCTAGAGTCTGTCATACAGAGTGAAGTAAGTCAGAAAGAGAAAAACAAATACCGTATACTAACACATATATAAGGAATCTAAAAAAAAAAAAAATGGTTCTGATGAACCTAGGGGCAGGACAGGAATAAAGATGCAGATGTAGAGAATGGACTTGAGGACACAGGGAGGGGGAAGGGTAAGCTGGGATGAAGTGAGAGAGTGGCATGGACATATATACACTACCAAATGTAAAATAGATAGCTAGCGGGAAGCAGCTGCATCGCATGGGGAGATCAGCTTGGTGCTTTGTGACCGCCTAGAGGGGTGGGATAGGGAGGGTGGAAGAGAGATGCAAGAGGAAGGGGATATGGGGATATATGTATATGTATAGCTGATTCACTTTGTTATACAGCAGAAACTAACACAACATTGTAAAGCAATTATACTCCAATAAAGATATTAAAAGAAATTAAATAAAAACAACAACAACAAAAGGTATTTACTAAACTCTAACAATTAAATCTTTAATACAAATAATCATAAAAGAGGCAGTAAATCTCCCGTCACCTTTTCAGATATCAGAAACATGAATTAAGATTTTTTCAGTTCTGAAAGCATTTAGCAGATAAATAATTAGATGGAATACATAAAGGTTATAATTTCTCTATTATCATTTTGATACTTCTGTACTTAAAATCCAAACACTAAGATTACATCAGTAGGGAGTCAGCCTGGAACCACAGAACAACCATTGGACTTGGGGGCAGAAAACCTAGGTCCTAATCCTGACTCACTCAGCTATCAATTGGTTGGTTATAAGACCTTTGTCAAATCTTGTACCCTCTCTTGGCCTGGTTAGTTTCCTTGAGAGTTAAAAAACGGAGATTGAATTAGTTAATGTATGGGATTCATTACAGCTTTCGCATTCCATAGTTTATTCATAGGCAAGACACTGCTCTAGACAGTGGGTCTGCTACATTGAACAAAACAGATAAATACTTTCCCCTGGGGAACTTATATTCTACTGAAAATAGACAATAAAAAGTAAAGAAGATAAGATAGATGGATAGATAGATAAATAGATAGATAGATGGAAATATAAAGCAGAGAATCGAGTGTGGGGCAGCAATATTAAATAGGATGGGCAGAGAAATCTCCCATGACATTTAAGTAAATACTTGTTGCCCTTTGACAGCACAGAATTCAGAGGTCAGGTCCATCGGGTAAGGCTGTGGCCAAAAGCAGAAAATAAAGCTGGAGACAGTGGGGTACAAATACAAATTCCTGTAAGAGCCATGCGAAAGTAAACCAGTCAATTGATGTAACTGGAGAATATAGTGGTTGCTCAGCTCCAGCACTGTGGGAATGTAAGATTTGGGTCCAGTGTTGCCAGATCTGCTACCTTCCAAGCGAAATTGGAAATCTGATTTTTTTGGTGCTGTATAGTTAATTTTACAACATTGTGTTAGTTTTAGGTGTACAGCAAAGTGATCCATAGGGATGCAATAACAAAGTGCCACAAACTAGGTGACTTAACAAAACAGAAGTTTATTCTATCATAGTTCTATAGGCTAGAAGTCCAAAATCTAGGTGTCAGCATGGCCACGCTCCTTCTACTCTGGGTAGAATCTTTTCTTGCCTCTTAGCTTCTGGCGGTGGCCCACAGTTCTTGCCATCCCTTCGCTCGCAGCTGCATCACTCCAGTCTGAGTCTCCGTTGTCACATAGTATTTTCACTTCGTGCGTCTGTGTCTCATTTTTCCCTCATATAAGGACACCAGTCATATTGAATTAAGGGCCTGTCCTACAAGTTGACCTCATTTTAACTAATTACATCTTCAGTGACCCTCTTTCCAGATAAGGTCCCATTCTAAGGTATTGAGGGTTTGGACTTCAATGTGTATTTTGCATGGAAGGACAAAATTTAACTCATAACAGCTATCGGTTAGTATGCATTTAAAAAATGCTGCATTAGTTAACACTCTGGAGGAAACAAATCATATAGGTGGCTCACAGGTTATTCATTTGGGAGCTTTAGGCCAGACGTTAAGGAGCCTACAGAAAGGACTGTAAGCTTGATTAGAACCGTCATGGCTCTGTCTGTTCACCTCCGAGACCCCAGCTCATAGTGCAGTGCCTGCCCAAGTATTTGCTGAAATGATGAGTAAATGAATGAATGGTGATATTTCTTTTATGTACCCCATAATCTGGAACGCTATTCTATTACTACAAAAAGAATCTAACTTTACTTGCAGTTGATCAACACTGTCCTCAATGTTCAGTACTTTCTGCAAGTTTCTACTCACATTTGAACAGAGCTATAAATCATAGTAACCCCCTACTGCTAACCCAGCATTCCCCCTCCTCCTTTCTCTGCCTTGGATTTCTCTGTATCATGAGACTTGGGCTTGTGTCTGAGACGCTGCCCTGAGAGGCTGCTCAGCCACCCTGTTCTATTTTCTGCTCAATCTTAAATGCCAGTCTTTCTTTTTCTGTGACAGAGATTGCCTGTGGTTTGCCCAATATCCAATCGTCCCTTTCCTTCAAGGCAGAAGCAAGGGCAATTTGCCCAGCAGAAAACAACATTTTAAAGCCTACTTCGCCAGCAAGGCTAGCTAATTAGATGTAAGTGGCAGTCTTGGGGCAAGGCTTCTGGAAAGCTCTTTATGTCTTTTCCAACCATCCTGTTTGATGCTAGAAGGTGAATGTGACAACTGGAGCAACAGCAGTCATTTGGGACCATAAAGGGATGTTAACAACGAAAGCTATACAGTGAGGGTGGTGGCAAAAGAGAAGCAGCCTGGCTTCCTGCTAGTATCTTGGAGTTCCCATAATAGCATCGGACGGCTGACGTTCAGACTTCCTTCATGTGAAAAGAAAAGCAAACCTCTGATTTGTTTCAACCATAGTGCACATAATATTTGTTTTCTCCTTCCCTTTGCAGTTCTGCTCTGTATTTCAGAGAATGACATTTCCTAGGCTCCCTTGCCTTCTGCTTTCCAGAGCAAGTCAGCTAATGGGAGGCACTGGTTGAATACCGGGGGCGGGGTGGGGGGTGGACAAGAGGAGGGGAAGAGCCAGAGGGTGTCTTCTCCTTTCTCTCTGCTTCAGGAGAAGCCATGGGCGAGGGACTAACTTGCCCCCTTCAACCTTCTCTCCCCAGGGAAACCTCCACCTCTGTCAAGCAGTCCCCACTCTTGGGACCCAAGATCACCATCTGCTCCCCTCATCTCTGCATCTGGCAGTGGGAGGGGCTTTCCCAGCTGCTAAGCAGTAGGTTTCCTCACTGAATCCTGTTTGGCCTCTCAGCTTTTTCATCATCTGTGTAACAGATTCCTGTATAAAATGCCCTCTTTTTGAAATATGAAGACTAGTTTCTATATTCTGACTGAATGATCCAGCCACTGAGTTTTGCAGGAGAGAGGGAATCTGTTTCTCCCAGCTGAACGCAATGCCTGCCTGTTATATCTCCCTTCAGAATTCGTGGAGGCAGCAGAGAGCAACCTCGGAGACCTAAGGTCTATCGATGCCGCAGTTAAGCCCACAGATCCCGGCCACTGGTGGCTTCTGCTAGCCAGATTGCAGCCTTTCCTGAATCTTCTGAACCAGTTTAAGAAAACAAAACTGAACGGTCTCATCTTCCCTTTGCTGGGCAGTGCTTAGTGTATGCTGTTGGCAATCACATCTCTGTCAGAGACTCTCCTTGGGGCCAGCAGACAATCCATTGTGAACCCTGCTTCTCCAATTGTGCCCCTTGGACCAGGTGGATGGCGGGATCCTCTCATCTCACCACAATCTTCCTACATTTTCTGCTCTTTGAGACAGTCTATTCCTAGAATATTTCCTAAATGCGTTCAAGCAATGGTATATAATCCTCCTTTGGCACTGCAGCCTGCACAACTATCACCAGCTTGTGCGGTCTCAGACCTGCTGCTCTGGAGCACAGGCTTCCTTGCCTTCCCACTCCCTGTACCAGGGTCCTGGCAAGTGTGCTGGAGGCTGGGAGGCCAGATTTGATGGTGACAGGCCCTCCCACTAATTCCAGCATTCTACTTGTATACTTTTCATCCTGCTGAGGACGAATTCAACCTTCTTTAAATTCTGTATTGGATGATACAAGAGTTCATAGGCTCCATCCTCCAACATCTTCTGTAGGAGATCTTTTGTGGAACCATACTGACACGGCTTCACATTAGATCATAGTTCTCGATTTCTCCTGAGACATTTTCCATTCTCTTACCTTACAGCCCCACAAAGCAACTTTCAGTGCTGGATCACACCTGCCCCACTGATGCTCCTCTTCATGAAAGGATACACCAAGTACACCAACAGTTCAGACTGTGTTTGCCCATCATCTGTCTGCAGTGGTACAGCGCTCCTGGCTTATTTCATTTGGCATGGCCGGTCCCTGTACTGGAGTTCGACAGTGCCACCCCCTCCCCTATTCGTAAGGTATAATCTATCACAAGAATGAACTCAAATTTATTCATAAGTGATCACAAACATGCAAACGGTTTAGAGAATTATTCAAATATTCAATTCCTATTTCCATGCGGGTTGCCTTTCAAACCATACAGAATTGACCAGCTGTTTACACTAGAAAGTTGTTTTTCCCTTTGCATTCTCTGCCCTGACTGCAGTCTTTGCTGCCCCTTGTGATCAAGGCCAGCAAGACATGTCCCTCTTTCTAGCCCAAGAAAACAAAGCTAGATCATTAAATCCTTCAGTGGGCAGTACTTATATAAGACAAACAAAACTCTTTTTGCTAATATTGACCGCTTCTCATAACATAACATAACATAACATAACATAACATAACATAACTTCTCATAACCTAACTTGCCCTCTCCCTTCAAGGGCAAGAATGGGGAGTAATAAAGAAATTGAAGGTGACAGTAGACTCCATCCTGCTACAGAAGACAATAAGCAGTGGATTAATTTTATAATAATGAGGAAAAATTAGTAAAATTAATTTTAGAAAGTTTTAGGGAAAATAGAATTGGAATAAACAGAGATAGATACGTCCAGAGGATTTCTAAGAAAGACCCTTAAAATTAAAGCGTCTATTTTCATTTAATCTTTCTCTATGTAACTGTTGTTTTATAAATAACATTCTTTAAGATAGACAGACAGCTAGAGGTTGACAGATAGATAGATAAACCTGGAGGACAACCCAGCCTATGAGTTATGAAACTGTGCTGGTGAGCAGGGCTTCACATCAGAGTCACCAATTTGCAAAAGAATTATCTATGAAGAAAGAAGCCTCTCCTAACATGATAAACATGCATTTCAGGGAAATAAAAGAACTTACACATAGTCTTTGCTTTCTACAAAAGCAATTATTTTTTTTCACATAGGAATGGTTGCAAAAGACTTACAAATGCTGTGAACTGAAATGGAAACACCAATAGGTTGTTTCTGTTCAAAATATCTCTGCTCAGCTCACCTATCTCCACACTCCTGAATAACATGACGAACTTTCCAGTTGTGGAAAATAAAAGAGGAGATTTGTTCTGAATAATTCCTTATTTTTTGCATGTTGTTTTCTCTCTTGCTATGAAGCAAAGAGATACACTGGCCTTGCATCTTTTAACATCCATTCTCTTTTCTCAGGCAGAATTAGGAGAACACAGAAGGCTGCACCCTAGTGAGTTTCTTACTGGTGGTTAGAGGTGTTTTGCAATGGAAGGCTGATGTGCCCTAAACAATACAATTGCTTTGAAAAATAAATGTTACTCACTCTTACTCAATCCCCAAAACAGATTTTCCTTATTTGGTGAAAATGTTAGGGAACAAACCCAAGTAAGAAGAATACATATAGTTTAAGGCAGTTGGCTAGAATTTACAGCTTGAGTAGTTCCTTGACCTCTATCACATCTAAGCATACTCAGTTCTAAAAGAAACGCACTTTTACTTCCAATATGCATTTATAATTGGGAAATGAAACGTGATTAACCACGTTCACAGTGAACTTAGGTGCTCCTAGGGAGAACACCCAGCTCTATTTTGTACAATCACAAAACGTTCAATCTGGAAGGAACCACAGCAGTGATTTTCTCCAGCCCCTCAATAACGTGAAGAAAATGAGGACGCTTTGGGCTGTCCTGATTTTAGCACTAAAGTCTCACGTGCCAGGAAACCTCTCGATCCTGGAGTGGTTGGTCAGCCTAAGATCAGGTCTAAATTTCAGGTCTTCTGATTACTGACTCAGTGATGTTCGTCCCACACATCTTTGTTTTTACTGAGATTATAGTTGTTCTACCATTAAAAATAATTTGTAAATAATTGTAAGTGCTAATTATGCATTCTCTATATATTTAAGGGATGAAACAAAAATTTGGGTTTTGGTTTTCCTGTATATTTTTAGAGGATTATCCCCATATGCCCTAAATATTCTTTCACTTTATTCTCTCCTTTCTTTTTATTCCTGGAAAGACAAAATTTGTGTTGTTATACATGGCTTAGGCTGATAAATCAGTAGACGTTTCAAATAAAACAGAATAAATTTGAGAGGTTATGAGTATTTGCAACTGTCACCGTGGAGACCAGAGAATGGACTGTCACCATGGAGACTTGCATAAACACTCTGCCTATAATGATTTCCATGTGAGATCAGATGTAGAAGAGATTTGGGAAGGAAGATGTACAAATGGAGCTGTATGGCTGGAGTGAGTTGTGTAAGAAGGCTAGGGATGTCAAAGCAAGTTGACAGTTTCTGCGCTCACCATTGCTCCATCAGTGAGCAGGAAAAAACCTTCAGGGAAACCCCAAAGTTCAGAGGGTGAGAAGGGTGTGTTTCATCGGCTGCTAAAATACTACACGATTTAAGATGTTTTCCATTCGCCGTTCTACTCCTTCGCTGGCACTGGCTATCTGTCACTGTCATTATAGCAAGTTCTGTAGAGTTTGGATGTGATAATAATGACAGCTAGTCTTTATTTAGTCTTATCACATTGCCAAGACTGTGATAAGCTCTTTATGTTTATTATCACATTGAATCTGAACACTTATAAGGAAATGCAAATATGATCCTCATTTTACCAATGAAGAAACGGAGGCACGGAGAATTTAAGTACCCTGCCCAAGGTCACACAGCTAGAAAATGGTGAAGCCAGGATATATCAGGCAGTCTGGTGGCAGAGTTCATGTTCTTAAATACTATGCTCTGATGAGAAGATGATGTCCTTGTCTTTGAGGCAATTCAAATCTAAATAAGGAAATAAAGTAACGATGAATGACACCAGGGCAACAATATGTATTTCTAGTACCTATATACATTTTACCTAGTATTTAATTATAGCTTAATGTCCAGCATGAACCTTATTCCTTTACCTCTTTCTCCCCTACAGATATATATATATATATATATATATCTCAACCATTGGGGTTCTTAGTTGCAGAGAGCAGAATCCTCATTAGCTAGCTAAAAGAGAAAAGGAATATACTAAAGGGTATCAATTTAGTCATGGGGTATCTTGGGAGGATCAGAGAATCATACTTGAAAGCTACAGAACCCAAATTACTCCATCTTCCTATTTCAGTGTACATCTGGGCTGTTAATAGGCATTTATATCAAATTTACCTTAAAATGTACATTTAAGATTTCAGGTGGATTGACTCAAGGGTTGGACTCAGCTGGAATAACACTGGCTTCTCTCTATAAGCTCTAGTACCTCGTAGAACCCCTGTGGACAGCATTCCATGGCCATGCTGTTCTGTTACAAAGCTTTAGATAAGCGATTCCTGGTGATTCCAGGAAGCTTTGTGTTGGGCCAATCAACCCTCCCTGAGAAGGAGTGATGTTGAGCCTTGCCTGACAGCAAGGGTCAACAGAATGTATTATAATCTTAAAAGATGGCTGTGAGTATCAATCATCTTGTGGAAGATTCCTTTACAATTTATTGATACACACTGTGGGAATCAACCTTCACTCAGCAGACAGCAAAGTACACAGGAGCTTCTTTTTCTGAGGGGAAGCAAAGGACAATGTAAAGCGCATTGGATTTGGACTAAGAACAAAGTCGTTTGAATATTAAATGAGAAAATATGGGAGTAGTGCCTGGCACCAAGCAGACATGTTATAAGTGATAGTTCATTTCTTCCACTACCGCTAACCCCATGGCTCTTCTGAAGGTGAACAGATTCTGGGCTGAACTTGTGGAAATCAGATTAAAAGCAGCTAATATGTTTTTAACCCTTTGGATGCTGTAGTTATATAAAGAGATTCTGTTTTCCTTTTCTCACTGATTGAAAATTTATAGCCCCGTTTATGACACACCTCTCTCTAGCAAGTACGTGGGATTTCATGGCATGATTTTTAACATACTACACACCTCATTTCATCTTTCTAATCTTTATTTTCTCTTTCTTTCTTTTAAAAACTATTTATTTGTATCCCATCTCACTGCTTTATGTGCATCTTTTCATGCTTAAATCCAGTTTTGGAAAAAAGTGGCAAACCCCTTGGCCATTCCTGTGATACCCCGTCCTCTCTGATATTATTCCAGAAGCCCCTTCCGGTCCCCACATTTGCTCAGGCTGTGCTCAAGGCCCCCTCAGAACGATTCCCACTTTTCCCTGAGTTTTAGATCAGCTGTGATTTTCATCTTCAATCCAATCCATCTGCTTTCATCTCTCAAAGATCTCTCATGATTTCTAATCCCTAAGAGTATTCCATGCAGTTTCTGATTTGAGTTTATTTTACTTTCTAGTCTCTTCTGCTATTGCTAGAGGTGAGTCAGGAAGAATGGCATATGTGCTCATGTGTCATCTTCCCATGGTAGCCCCTCCTCCCTTCTTCAGTCCAGATCTGTATCACCAACAGCCCTCTGAACACGTACACTCAGACGTGCCACAGGAGCCTCAACTCACAGTGTCCAAAATAAACACCTCACCTCCACCAAACCTGTGTGCACACGTGCGCACATGCGTGCGTGTGTGTGTTCCTTGTACAGCCAAAAAAGAAAGTGTGCTGTATCCTGGCTGCTCTCCCTCTCTCATCTCTCTCACCTAATAAATGTCCAAGCCCTTAGCTATGCCACATCCTAAGTATTCAGATTTATGCATTCCGTGTCATCTTTTTATTGCTATAGCAGAACAGAATCCAGTTTTATCCCTTTGGCCCATTCTCCAAGCTGTATCCAAAGTGAGCTGTCTGAAAGGTACCACCTTTCTAGAAATCCTTCTGGCTTCCAGGGGCCTATGTGGTGAGTCTCAGCCCTTTAGAGTAGTATTTCCTTTAGCCACAGAGCACCTCGCTTGCCTCAATACTCACTCGTCCTCAATACTCAAACTTTATTTTCAGCTATACACCCTCTGTTCTTTCATGCCTCCATGCTTTTGTGCATATGGTTCCTTCTACCTAAAATGCTCTTCTTCACCTCAGCCCACCCTTCCTTCCTGCCTTCCTTCATTTCTCAACAAATACCTGTGATGCACCTACTGTGTGCAGGCACTGTTCCAGACACTGAACAAAACAGATAAGTCTCTGCTCTCATTTTAAGAATGTGTTTAACTTAACAAGCACTTCTCTTACATTTACTGTATGCCAGGAGCCCTTGCTAGACTCCATGAGATTCCATTCTAGTAAGACACACACATCAGCCGAATGAGTCCTTCAAGGTTCAGTGCAGGTCCTCCTGAACCTCATCTGCATCTCCCAGGCTGGCTAAGCCCAGCACATCCTATATGGACCATGACCCCAGGATGTTTGTGTGGCCGCCTCTGCCATGCAACTGTAAGCTCCCTGAGCTGTACTCTTCCTTTTATCCTTCTAACAGTGTTGGGCACTTAAGAAAAACTCAGTAAGTGTTGATTGTACAATTGTCAAGCTAAGCAAATTTGATCATGCCATTCCGCTGCTTAAAATCCTTTGATGAGTCATCACTGATAAAGGCATGAGTCCAAATTCTTTAGCTTGGTACACAGTGCCCTTCAGGCTGGCCCCAGCCTCTCCTTCTGGCCTCTCCTTCCCCAGTCCCCAGTCATGTTTCTCTTGCTCCAGCCACACCATACTATTTCTCATGCCCCCAAAACAATGTTCTCTGTAATTTCTTAAGACCTACTCTAAAATGCTCTATGCAACTAGTCTACCTTTAATACAACCTTATTTGTTGTTCATGACCAACTCAAAGATCACACATCCCATATATCACATATTCATGCCTAGGACTTGTCACTCCTGTACCCACATAGTCACTTAGATTCACTTACCACATTATATTATAATCATCTATTTATGTGTGTGTCTCTCTCTCCCTACTTATTGCATGTGCTTTGAGTTCTTCAAGGGCAAGAATTATATTTTATTGATCTTTGAATTCTCTCTAATTTCATATGGCATATATCTCAACTCCTAGAATATAGCAGGTGATAAGGTAATTTTTGATTTAATGAATAGATTTCTGCAACTCTTCATTGTTCTACGTAGAATGGCAAGAGAAGGGTCAAACCTTCGTTTATTAAATGTTTCTGCAGAAGGTAGAATTCAAGGTCTTATTCTGAAAGCAAATTAGAAAATTTATCTTCAAACGCTGACCACCTACCCTTCCTTTCTCTTGCTTTTCAATTGTAAAACAGTAAACAGTCCGTCCTCGGAGTGTTTTTTCCCATTTCTAGCAGAGCAGTATGTCAGTCCTGTCACCTACTTATTGCCTCCTACACACTGCATACATAAGACAATATTAGTTTCTTGAAGGCCAATCTCTCTAATTTAAAATGCCGTCAGGTAGTTGTTGGAAAGGATCATTTTAGCCTGTCTCAAGCCCATATATTGGTTAACTGAACGTTGCACAGTGAAAACTAGCAAGAGTCAGCTGTAAAGAGCCTCTTAAAAACTGTAACCTATTTTTTCCCCTGACTGCATGAACCTCAGGGTAAAACGAGTTCACATTAATAGTAATAAAAAGTGTTTCTCTGCTCTGACTCTGGCTTAATATTATAGAGTCTCAGACTTTTTGTAAAACCTTCTCTTCCGTCCTTAGATAATTTTGAGGGGCCCTAAGAAATGATTAAAATGTTTCAGAACAGTAAGTCTTCTCAGCATCCACGTGGCCTCTGCCATGTTTCTCCTGGCCTCTCCTCTCATTTCCATGGGTATCTGCTGCTACAGGTGCCCAGCTTCTGCCGTCCAGGTTGTTTGACAACTCCTGCTGTCAAAAGGCAACTCTGCCACCGTCCATGGCTCCCAATGCCACTGGAAAACAGCAGCGCTTAGCAATGCCTCTTGCTGCCTTTGAAGCCATGCTTTTTCTTGGGTTATTGATGCCGTGAGATGATGCCTTGTCTGCTTGTACACTGCACCCCTGCTGCTCCCAATGCTGCTTCCACCACCTGCTGTCACCTCCGGCCACCACCTAACATGAGCCACCACCAGCATTGCCCTCCTCCTGACGCCCGTGGTGATACCAGACAGACCCCAAAACTCAATTCCCAATCTCACCAAACATTTTAAGGAACCTAGGTATTTTAGTTTTAACTTTTAGATCCTTCTCACCTGTGGCTTGAGTATAAATCCAAGCAAGTTAGGAAACCTGCTGAGTTTTATATCTGGAGTATCCTCATACTCCTCCCTCTAGTCCAATGACCACAGCAGGAAGGTCCACACTTGTGGACCTGACTCACGCCTTGCTTAGGATGAGCTCAGACCCAGAAGCTCCACAGCCACGCAAGCACATACACGCGCTGGGCCAGCCTAGAGCTTCATCCTAAACACTTAAGCTAGTTTCCCTTCTACAAACGTAAGGAAACACATGCATACATAGGTACATGTCCTTATTGAAAGTGTCAGAGAGAACTCAAAACTCACATGTTTTCTCTGGTAATGTGAAATTGCTCTATTTTCCCCTGGTATTGTGAAATTATTGGTATTGTGGAATTCTTCCGAAAAGCTAGGTTTACCTTGAGGAACATCAGCTGCGATAGCTTAAAATAGTAGTTATACTTTTCAAGATAGGAGGTTATTTCTCTGTAGGGTGGAAGAAATCTGAAGGTAGGCCAGTCCAGGACTGGTGGTGAAGCTCAGCGACGTCACCAGGGCCTGGACCACACCCATCTTTCTGGTCTTCCATTCTCAACACACAGTGTCCACCACGGGGCCCCAGGTTGCTGCTGGAGCCTCAGGCATTGTAACTGCATCCCAGCCAGTGGGAAAGAGGAAGCACAAAGAGAGACATGGTCCTTCTCTTTAAGGACACTCTACACTCATAGAATTTACATACCACATTTCCACTTACCTCCGGTGGGCCAGAACTAGGCTGCAATGGCACATTTAGCCGCAAAAGAAGCTGGGAAATTTAGTCTTTACTACAAGTATCCAGGGTTCCAGCTACATCAGCAGTTCTGCTCCCAAGAAGGAAGCCGAGAATATATATTCAAGGAGAGCTGGGAGTCTCTGCAACAAAGAGAAGGGTTTTTTTTTTTTTCCTGCTCTTTTTATAGATTTCAAACTGGTGTGTGGAAGAGGAACAGATCTTTGAATTGCTTGTGCCATCCACACCGATGTGTGACAGGGCATCCTACTGATAATTTAATTCATGTTTCATCCTTGCTGCTGTTGGTATGTTTCCCTTCCCCAGCATGAAAAGGTAGCTCCACCTTTGTCGCCATGTCTAACAGGCTCTCGTGTAGTGGTACCAAGAGCCAAAGTTGACACGTACCCAGCAAGTCAACCCGGCCTCAGCTTTTGTTTTCAAGGCATAAGCTCATGGAAGCAATGACAGCAAAGTGTCTGTAAGGGGAAAGGGGCTCCAAAGTTTGGCGAAAGCAGAGGTAGATTGGAGAGAGCTGTTAAAGCTTCCTCGAGGCTGAAGGGGCCAGGGTTTTGGCTGTCTGGCAGTTAGTATAGACCAGTGCCGTGCTCATTCATAGCGCTCTGGGACACACATACATTGTAAGAAGAACAGCCATGTGACGTGGCTCGGGCAGCCAGATGTGAGCCCTAAAGCACCTCCCAAACTTGGAAATGTTTTCTCTGCCCAAGCAGCCCATTTTCCAGAAAGCATGACTAAGGTGAACTCAACAGTAGGGTGACCCCCTGTGTTCTGGACTCACGAGTGAACTGAGACTATCATTGAATCCTAGAGAAGCTGAGGCAGTGCCCTAAAATGAGATCGAGTGTGAATTTTCCACCACAGGCAGCTATGAGCTTAGGGAGAATCTTATTTTCCAATATAGTGCTTTTAAAACTACATATTGTCAGTTAATACTTATTCCTGCTATGAGGGTAGAGCTGGAGGTAGAACTCGGGCCTCCTGGGTATTAACCTTGTAGTATCCTGCTTAGCTTTGCTGTCTCTGAGGGCCAAGGATAGAAGTGGGAACAATTATTGAAGAGCGATTTATCCTAACTCCTCAGCTTGCTGCCTTGGCTCATCGTTTGTTTTGTTTTCCCGCATTGATTTAATCCTACATAGTCACTTTTTAGGCTATAAGCTCCTTGAAGGCAGGTACTCAGTCTAGTCTATGACATGGACCAACATGTGTTCCATTGCTCACACAGCCTGTCATTTCATCGACCCTTCCTCCTATCATCACGGCTGCTGAAATTCATTAGGGCACTCACCATGTTTCTTTCCCTAAATCTGGGGCTTGCTATAGATTTATACGCCAGAACCAAGTCTCCAGGGGAAACCCAAAGTGTTGTAACCATTGATACTGATGATTTAATAGATGATGTTCTTTTTTCTGAACTTCAAATGAAACCAGTGGGTTATGAGGATTCATCCTTCAGCTGAGTCATAAAGACAAGGTCCTGCCCTCTTGCAGTTAAAAATTCATGAAGTATTTTCCAAAGGCTATTGAGAATCAGGCTTAGTTACATTCTTACCCTTTCCTTACATAAATACTATCGGTATGATTAAATGCATTTGTAGGTTTTCACTTTTGCCAATGAGTTGTAATTTGGTGTTTCTGCTTAATCAAGAATAAATGTTGGGCCTGGTTATCATTTAGTTAAGCTAAAGAAAAATGTAAGCATTACAGGGAACCAAGCAACAAAGCAAAATATAAATGTCAGTTAGTTTTACTGTGCTTTGCTACAAAAGTTGGCAAGCTTTGAAAATCGGCATGCCAAGGTTGTGTCCCCAAGATGGATAAACCAACTGCAAACATGAGGCTGGAGACATTTGTCAGCTACTACTTTTACTGCCCCTGATAGTTCTCTCCATCAGAGGGAACTTTGGTTCCAGTGGGAAAAGAAAAAGTGAGAGGCAGTTGATCCCCTGACAATGAAAACTGGTCTGTGTCTCATAATTGACCCACATGCCATAGATTGCTGGTGCCTACATTTGTACCTCAGTAGGTACTAGGTTTCAAAGAGCAAGTTTTGCCACTGCAGTATTCTCTGAGATGCCATTGCTTTTGCTATTAGAAACTGATAAAAAGGCATCAGAATATTTCCCTCTTTGGTGGCCAAGTTATTGGAAGGAAGGCAAGGACCTTGGAGAACTTGCTTTTTCAAGATCATTAATGTCACATAACTTGCTGCCCTCTTGCAGTTAAAAATTCATGAAGCATTTCCTTCCTTCCTTCCTTCCTTTCTTTGTTTTAATTGAAGTATAGTTAATTTACAATGTTGTGTTAGTTTCAAGTATACAGCGAAGTAATTCAGTTATATATATTCCTTTTTAGATTCTTTTCAACAGAAAAGAATTATAAGTTATTATAAGATATTGAGTTTAGTTCTCCATGCTATACAGTAGGTCCTTGTCGTTTACCTATTTTATATATATACCAGTGTGTACATGTTAATCTCAAACTCCTAATTTCTCTGTCCCCACCCCCCAAAATTCATGAGGCATTTTTAGAAGGCTCTTGAAATACAACACAGGACCCCAGGTAACTCAGCTCCTTGGATGAGATCTCAGACTCTAACCTGTGAGGAATCTGTGGAGGTTCTAACCCTGTCCCCGTGCTCATGGAGAAGTTTAGTAACCCCCTTGGATCTATTCCGTGTGCAGTCTGACTCCCTCCCTCCACAGCAGGCTCACAGGTGGTGAAAGGTGAACGTCAGGGCCCCCAGAAAACCTAGAATTGTCGTCCACAATAATAATAAAAGAGATAACAATAATAATGATGATGCCGCCTCCCTTCTGAAACTTCTCTCAGAAAAGCAAGGATGTTTCTTTCTCAGAATTCCCCAGCAATCATCTCAAGTCTCACTGGACCAAATTAGATCCCAAACCCACCCTAGGGCTGAGAACCGTGGCCAGGAGGTGGGACTCTGCTGATCAGTTTAGACCTGAGCAAGGTGCCTCACACCTAGAGCCAGCGGGATATTGAGCCAAGGGTATGTCGAGCTTTACTCCAAATACAAAGGCCCTGTAAACGTGGTTATGCAAACCCAAACAAGAATGGGGTAGTTTCCAGGAGAAGGAGGGTGAATGATGGAAAGATAGCAGCAATGCCCACAGCAACTAACAATATTTATTTAGCACTCATTTTATATTTTCACAGTTCTGAGAACTTTTTCATTTAATCCTCACCAAAAATCCACAAAGAGAGGTTCTGATTTTATGCACATTTGCAGGTAAGAAAATTGAAGCTCAGAGAGGCTAAGTTAACTTGGTAGAGTCGCCCATCCAGGAAGTGGCTTAACTGGTATTCAGATCTGGGTCGTCTGACTTCAAAACTCAAACTTACTCAGTCTCCTCCTAAGGAAGCATTTCTAAGCTTAGCCAGACACACCGAGGGAGGCAGGTGTCATGCGGGGCTTAGGAGACCAAGGAAGCTGTAGAGCCAGATCCAGTTAATTAGCGCAGCTTCCTCCCCACCTGTGGTTCTGTCAATAGCCACCTCTCCAGGCAACCATCGACCTCTCCGTCCAGCCCCTCCTACTTTCCTTTGTACCTTCCCTGAGACCAGAGAAAGGCCTTACAAGGTGATAGGATTTTCTGTGAATAACATTCCCACAAGATAGGAGCCACCTGCAGGATGTTTCAAGGGTCTTACAGGATGAGAGAGACAGAAGGAGGCTCTCCCCTAGCAGTGGATGTGATAAGATAAGCTCTTATTACTACACAGAAATAGCTCTTATTACTAAGCCGAATGTGTACTTTACTTCAAAAATTGGGATAAATGATAATTTCTAAGAATTTTTTCGTTTGAACCAAGAATTATAGCATAGAAAATATTCTTTTCCTTTGATAGCTAATAGCATTTGTAAGGTTAGCCCAAGTGATTATTTCTAGTACCCAGAGATAATGGAAGGCTCTTGTGGTCATGACTAGACTGGCCAAAACATCACATCCAGAGTCATTAATAATATCTTACTCTGTGAGTTCACAGGGCTTAGTTCTCTGCATAACCAGTTTTGTGTTTCTGTTTCTTTCCTGAAGAAGTGGGTATTGGGAATCAAGGCAAGAATCTATAGCAGGACAGTTGACATATACCTGATGAATATGGCTCTTCATGACAGCGAGATCCCCTAGGTCCATCTGATCTATTTCATGACATTTTATTTGGCAGGTTTAAAGCAGTGAAATATAGAGAGCTGTCTGGCTTTAGCAGGAAAGTCTTGCCTCTTTTTTATTCCTGTGTTCTCAGGTGGTGTCATGATTCATAATTCATTTTGAACTGAACATTCATGGCCCTTATCAAACATGCCATGATAATTTCATAAAGTTGGATCAAGTAAGGACAAAAGGAAAATATTGAGAGAAAATTCATTTGGAGTTCTAAGCCTATAGATGGCTAAGAGTCCTTCAAGAGGTGATGTATGCCAGTTAAAAGGCACTCATATTGCTTTCTGGACTAAACTGTATTCACAAGTATTACAGTATTCTGTTTTAAATGAGTTACATTTTCAGTTTGCAAGTAAGTTTAAAAAATTAAAAATTAAATAAGCGAGAGGGTAAGTTGTTAGAGTATTTTTGAAGTCCTTTAAGGCAGTTTTCTTATTGAAAGCGTTTTGAGATCTCAGCATTCATTTCAAACTGTATCTAACTATTCTACACGTATTTGTTAAGTTCTTCCTATGGGTCAAGCACTGTGGTAGTCCTGGAAAAGCAGTGACAAATATGACACCACAGTCACTACCTGCAGTGGGCCTTACCACCTAATAAGAAAGGGGTAAAAATAAACATGAATAAATAATTTCAAATTTGAAAAGTTCTATGAGGATTGGTAAGAGGGCGCCAAGAGACAAAATAACTGTGGGAAGGAGGTAGCAGCTTTATATAGTTGTGGAAGTTTTGCCTAAGGATGAGAAGAAAGTAGCCAGGCAGGTAGAGAAGGGAACAGCATTTCAGGAAGAGGAAACAGGAGTGGAAAGCCCTGCAGAGGGAAAAGGCCATTTACTGAGATAGGGGAAAGTTGAAGAGGGGGATACTGGAAACTAACCTTTGAAGTATCTGTGAAACATTCGAGATTTCAAGTAAGCAGTTGGATAAAGAACCTGGAGTCCAGAAGTAAGATCAGGGAGGGAGATACAAACCGGGAAACTATCAGCATGTAGATAAACATTTGAAAATGATCCAGTGGATAAGATTGTCTAGGAAGAGAGTATAGAGAAAAGAGAAACTCTAACATTAAGCTGTCAGTACAGAAGGGGGAACCAGTAAAAGAGACAGCCCAGGAGAACTGGGAGAATGGATATCATAGAAGCCAAAAGAAGAGAGTTACTGGTTAAGGACAGTGGAATGATGAGCACATCTCTCTCTCCCCTTTCTATACGAAGACCTAGGAAATGGTAACAAATTTTTAGAAAAGACATAAACCTACAACAACAAAGATACCAGGAAGAGCCATCAGTGCCTTCATATCAATGATTTTAATGATTTCTGGAGGATGGAAAGCGGATGGAGGAGTGACTGAGTGTTGACAGAGGAAGCCACAGCTCATAGAACATGTAGAAGAGACAGGATTAAGGGGAGACCCAACCTGCCCTGAAGAATCCTGGAGCCCAGGGTGTGGCAGGTACCACAGAGAACAGAAATGAGGCTAGCGGCTGAACACAGAGGAATGGATTGAAAGGAAGTATACATAACTGTTGCTATTCCACCCCACCCACCCCTGCACTCTGAATCTCTAGCCCAAAAAACACACAAAACCTCCTCTCTAGAAATTGAAGGCCTGTACTCTTCAGCTTCTAGAAGTTAGCCTCCTTTAAAAAATCTACCTTCCGAATAAGCACATTAATCTCAGTCTAAATCTGTGAGGTGACAGGGTCTTCCCATGTACCCAGAGTGCCCAATTAACTTTTTATTGCCTCATTCTTAAATATGAATAGACAATTAAAGATCACTAGATTTTAAGAAAGTCTCCAACACAAAAGAAAGAGATCAAGATGAATCAATAGGTAAAGATGACACTGAAGGAAGTGAAATTTTAATATATGGAACAGAGAAATCTTCAAAAAGATTGCAGTGAAAAAAACAATAATCAAAACAGAGGAAAGATGTCTTGAATAATAAAATGACTGCCAAAATACAAAATTGCATAGAAGGATTACAAATCAAAATGGAAATATCAGAAAGTAGAAGAAAAAGTCAAAGAGATAGAAAATATTATTTACAAATAAAATTAGCAGTGTAGAAAGAAAACTAAAGAATATATACAGATGTTCCAACCACTGACTAATGGAAGTGCCAGAAAGAGAAAACAATAAAGAATAAACTAACAAAGAAATAATGCAACAATATTTCAGAGGAACAGATTTAAAGGTCTAAAGAGGTCCTGCAATGAATGAAAAAATAAAAGACCCACACCTAGGCACATCTTTTTGAAATGTAGAAACAGCAAGAGTATAAACATGATCTGAAACGCTTTCTCAATGGGGGTATGGAGTAAACAACTTATAAAGAAATAAGAATCACCCTCTCATCAGAGTTTGCAATAGCAACACCAAGGGCTAGAAGACAGCAGAGTAACATGAAGTTTCAGGGGAAATGATTTTCAAACCACAATTCCATATGCAGCTAAACCGTCAGGTGTGAAGGTGGAATTAAGATACTTTATATGTGCAAGGACTCAGAAAGCTTTCCCTCCCATAGACTTTTTGTGTGTGGTAATAAAACCGAGGAGTAAACAACAGCACAAAGATGGCATGGAATCCAGAAAACAGAAGCTCTAACTCATGACTGTGAAGGGAAGTCTAGGACTTTTGCCCAGAGAGAAGGAAGTTAGAGGGTTCTCAGAGGGAAGTCCCCAGGACCAGACTACATTAATGACTTTCAGATTGGGCTCCACGGAGGCCTGGGGAACACAAGACCTTTTCAGGGAGTCAGTGAGGTCAACACTATTTTCATAATAATACTAAGATATGCCTTTTGCACTGCTTTGACATTTGCATAAGCAAAGATGGTTAAAACTGCTGACACTTTAGCATAAATGAGTGTGGTGCTACCAAGCGGTACTAGCAAGCACTGAATTCTTCTCTACCATGCACTCCAGTAAAAAACAACAACAGCGACAAATTTTTTTATTTTAAAATGTCATTGACAAAGCAGTTAAAATTATTCATTTTATTAATCTTGACCCTTGAACACATGTCTTTTTAAGATTCTTTATATCAAAACAAGTGTGCATTATCCTCCATCTACCACAGTTTAAGGGTGTTCTTGGAGACAAGCACTTGTGCAGCTGTTTGTGAGCTAAATTAGATGCTTTTGCCATGAAGTACTATTTTTACTTGACTGAACAATTGATAGGCAAACCATGGTTATTCAAACTTAGAGTTTTGGCAGACATTTCCTAAAAGGAATGAAATGAGCCTGTCGCTTCCAAGAAAACAACTGATAGTATTTACTGCCACTGATAAAATACAAAGTGTCAGGCAGAAATGACAATTTTGGAAAACGTGTATCCACTACTATGAGCCTGACAGATTCCCAACAGACCTTCCTGATGAGATTAGTGGTGACATTAAAAATATTATTTTTTGATATTGTAAAATAAAATGTATCAACATTTAGAAGACCTGCATAACTCATTGAATCAAGATTTTCTAAATAACCAGTGCATGGTTTTATATCACACATGAGCAAAAGAGCTCCTCAAAGCATGAGATCAATAGATTTTAGTGTAACAGAGTATGAAAACTGCATTGATGTGATGTCAAAATAATGTAAGCACTTTACTGACTTGCAATTTTTAGGATCAACATAAGCCTAATTATTGTTACAGAACCGATGGTAAATAGTATCAACCTTGCTTTATCAATAGAACAAGTATAGAAGACAGAAGTGGGAGGTAGAAGTGGAAAGAAGAGATAAAGAATAGGAGCGCTAATTCCCTCACATCACAAAAAGTCGAATGATATTACCTGTAGTTGATGGCATAAGAATTTGAAAGTGTTAGCATTTTACTAACTCTTATAAGGAAATACCAATTAACATAGCAAGTATAATTCTATTGAAAAAAATGGGGGCAATTTAAGAAAAAAAAATGTCATGAATAACCTAGAGGTAAGACAGGAATAAAGACACAGACCTACTGGAGAACGGACTTGAGGATATGGGGAGGGGGAAGAGTGAGCTGTGACAAAGCGAGAGAGGCATGGACATATATACACTAACAAACGTAAGGTAGATAGCTAGTGGGAAGCAGCCGCATAGCACAGGGATATCAGCTCGGTGCTTTGTGACCGCCTGGAGGGGTGGGATAGGGAGGGTGGGAGGGAAGGAGACGCAAGAGGGAAGAGATATGGGGACGTATGTATATGTATAACTGATTCACTTTGTTATAAAGCAGAAACTAACACACCATTGTAAAGCAATTATACCCCAATAAAGATGTTAAAAAAATAATAATAAAAATAAATTAAAAAATAAAATAAAAAATGGGGAAGGGGGAATCGGAATCATGCAAGGGAAGTAAATCCTCATTCATCATCACAGAAGCAAAGAGATAATGTCAAACATCAGGAAGTTTTAAAGTATCATTTAGAAACATGGAGCTAACTACCAGAAGAAACAGCTTTTTTGTTAAGGGGTTATAGTTTATTCAGTGAATAATTTTGACTCATTACAGATTTCAGAGTTAGAGAGTGATAAGACTGAAGGAAAATCATGAGACTATTAACTTGGAAATGGTGTTTAAGAGGATTTGGGTAGCTGAAGTGGGCGAGGTCGAACCTCAGGGGACTAGTCAAAGGTTCTTACAAGAGTCATAATAATAATAGAAATAATAATATAATGATATCATTATTGTGACAGATTTCATTTGTTGCCTGTCTACACTCTGTGCCAGGAGCTTTCCATGAATTGCCTGATGCTTCTTTATAGCCAGCTTTTGTAAAATTAGAATTTATTGCCTCTGGGGAGTAGGACAAGTCATGGGATATGGTAGCATGAGTTGCCAGATAAAATACAAGGTACTCAGTTAAATTTGAATTTCAAATAAACAACAAATACATTTTTAGTATAATATATCCTCAATATTTCAGGGGATATACTTATACTTAAAAAAATGCATTGTTTATCTGAAATTCAAGTTTAAACTGGGTGTCCTGTATTTTTATTTGTTAAATCAACAACTACATGGACTGTTGTTGTTTTTTTAATGGGCCCTTTTGCACATTTAAATTACATAACCACATGTTAACCACCATATGTCAAATATTTAAGATTATTTTTTTTTAAAAGGAGGAGGCGGGTGGGCTAACCTTCAATGCCAGTGGAGGTTTGAATAGCTGAGATTTGCAGATGTGTTTATTGGATTTTGCCACATGGACAGCAATGGTGTCTTTGACAGCAACAGTTATTGTGGAGTGATGGGGCTGCAAGCTGGACTGTAGTGTATTTACAAGTGAATAAAAAGCGACGAAGGAGAGGTAATTACAGAATCGAAGAAGAGAAAGGTAAGGCATAGGTATGAGATTTGAAGAAAATCTATGGATTACAGGAGTGATGATACATTTTACTTTCTGTATAGCCATCACATACCTCAAAGTAACCCTTTTTCTGAGCTGTCATATCAAATCTGTGCAACATTATAAAGGATATTAAATTCTAACAGTAATTTGGGATAATGCCACAGGAAGTACCCCCTCCCTCCCCCAAATAGCTGGGTAGGTAAGAGTCTAACCTTTTGGTGGAAGGATGTTTGTAACAATATGAACATTCTTTATAGAAAGGAAGCGGTAAGTAAAAATGTAATATAGTGATTTGCCATGTATTTAAGTCACATATGGGACTGGGATGGGAACTTAGGATCCCATTTTCACTGACAAGTTACTAAACCAAATTTTCTTCTTCCTTGAGAACCTGGAAGTCTAACTCTCATACAATTTAAATCTACCCAGTGCTTGAATATGTAAGGTCTTAGGGAAATACAAATGTAACTAAGACATGGAGCCTGCTTCCGAGAAAGAGAAACTTCAATATAGTGGCTAGACTACTCAAATATCCCCTACTAACTGGCTTATTGGTTTCAGCCAGATTGAAGCCTACCCTTGCTGACCTCTGTCCCATATACCCCTAACCCGACTCAGTCACTATGCTTCATTTCCCCAGAAACTCCTCTCAGAATTGGATATTAAGCTGGCTTCTTCACCAAAAAATGTAAAACC
The DNA here is from genome assembly GCF_039906515.1 of Pseudorca crassidens. Classification (NCBI taxonomy): domain Eukaryota; kingdom Metazoa; phylum Chordata; class Mammalia; order Artiodactyla; family Delphinidae; genus Pseudorca; species Pseudorca crassidens. Next base: position 78,037,740 of record NC_090298.1, read on the forward strand.
AATTTACCTCTTTTTGGTAGATTTTGTAAAAATATCCGAACACATTTTTCTCTTGTTGGAACAATATGCATGCCATCTTGCCCCTATTTAGGCTTTCCAAGTACTCTCTGCTCCCCTTCAGTTGTGCTATGGTTTAAAAAAGCCTTCTATTGGGACTTCCCTGGTGGTCCAGTGGTTAGGAATCTGCCTTCCAATGCAGAGGACGTGGGTTCGATCCCTGGTCGGGGAACTAAGATTCCACATGCTGTGGGGCAACTAAGCCTGCACGCCACAACTACTGAGCCCACGTGCCTCAACTAGAGAGCCTGCGTGCCACCAACTACAGAGCCCATGTGCTCTGGAGCCCACGCGCCACAACAAAAGATCCCGTGTGCTGGCCGCAGCTAAGACCCAACGCAGCCAAAAAAAATAAAATAAAATAAACTTATTTTTAAAAAGCCTTCTACTTTGTATTACTGGAGTCACATATGCGTATGATTAGCCATTAATGGTCTTGAGATGAGAACTTATTAAAACACTTTAGATATGTTTCTGTAAGCAACACAGGAAGAGTTAAAAAAAATCCTTACTTAGTTAACTCTCATGGCAAATGACTCATCATTTCTTCTTCAGAGAGGTTAACCTCATCTTGTTTTTCTTTCCTCCATGTTACCTATAAACTCTGCCATCTTGAAAGCAGCAGAAAAATGAAAGAGCAGCAACAAAATGTGGACAACTTTCTTCTCCTTTGCTTTGGAGGTGGTGCTTCCAGGAGTAATCTGATTGTCGCTGAGCCCCTGAGGCCATGCTTCTTTCTCCCTGAGGCCAGTCTCAGCATACTTCCTCCAACAAAGCTATAGATGTCTAATGTATATATTTGCAAATATGTTTTTGAGAGGAGGAAGGGATTATATTGCACATTATGTAGCAAAAGCTTCCTTTATATCCATACAGATCATCTAAGCTCTTCCCCTAAAAAATCTTCCTATAGCAGCTTCCACTCTTCCAGCCCTATCTCGCACTTGACCTCTCACTTCTCAGCCTCTCTAGCAAGCAGAAGCTCTCTCTGTTCTCTCCCTCAGCCCTCTGAAAACCCCGTTCAGATCATGTAATGTACACACAAGGCAAACACTGATTAAACAACAGCCTGCAAAAGAAAAATGCTTCATTAGACAAACCAGGGTCACATGGTGTCCTTCAGGCTTTCCAGTGAGTAGCTTCCTTTCAACCACAGAAGTTATCAAGAGCCGTATCACGTTCTAGGGATGAACTCTCTGAAGGGATACAATCAGCAGTTAATTTGAAGTATTTAGGAAAGTAGGTCAGTGAATGGTGATTGATACAGATATGAAATTATATAAGGGTATATGGATGTCATCCTTACATCATGTTTATTTGTAGAAGGAGAATTCCTCTTCTATATTCATCTGTTAGGAAAGAAAATGGTTGAAAAGTCCTTTGGACACCTACGTGCTTCGGAAATCATTTAAAAGTATGTAGATTGGGGCTTCCCTGGTGGCACAGTGGTTGAGAATCTGCCTGCTAATGCAGGGGACACGGGTTTGAGCCCTGGTCTGGGAAGATCCCACATGCCGCGGAGCAACTGGGCCTGTGAGCCACAACTACTGAGCCTGCACGTCTGGAGCCTGTGCTCCGCAACGAGAGGCCGCGATAGTGAGAGGCCTGCACACCGTGATGAAGAGTGGCCCCCACTTGCCAAAGCTAGAGAAAGCCCTCACACAGAAACAAAGACCCAACAGAGCAAAAATAAATAAATAAATTTTAAAAAGCAAAGAAACCTGAGAATAGCCAAGCACGATTTCCCCTACAGTCATTGTATATTCAGCTTAAATATTAAAAAAAAAAAAAGTATGTAGATTAATAATAACAAACACTGGGCTAGCAAAGCTATGACCGATTACCTAAAAAGCCTTGGCAAATATTATTAAACTTTGGAACATCTCTTGAATTTCTGAATTGATAATATAATCAGAATCAGTAGGCAAACCAGGGGAAGTTCAAATAGCTAGACGTAGGTCCTGGACTAACCTCAACCTTAACTTTTTGCAACGTGAGTCTTTTGAAATCAAAAGGAACAAAAAACGTAATATTGAATTACTATGTCATCAGTTACACATAAGAACTCTCATACCTCCCTCAGCTGTATGGTCTTCTGGCCAGAAATGGAATGACCTTTGGAATATCGTCTCCATTGGATAGAAATATCATGTTACTGCATTCTGGCAATTTGGGACTTTAGAAAATTCTCAGGAAGTGAAGATAAAAAATCAATATCAAATGACTCATAGAGGCACTGATTTTAATGGTTCTGCTGCTGTCATGTCACCCTAAGAGGAAGTTCTTCATATTTGGTCAATATGGTGACACCACATCATTTTGAATTTTATATGAAAAAGACCACAGAACTTTCATTATAATAATCCTGCTAGATTGGTCCTGTCAATGACTAACATTTGCAGTTAAAGTAAATACAGACTCTATTCTCTCTAATTTGTATTTTCTCATAAAATATGTATGAAGACAATCACAGCAAATGTCAAAATATCACCCTTTTAAAAATTCATCAGCATTGACTCATGCTGTTCAAAATTGAATAATATATTGAATGACTGAGGAAACCAGCAAAACTTGAGAGTCAAAGTCTTGGGACAATACACAAGACTTTATGAATGGACCATGCAAGCCTTACATCATGCCAACTGTTTAAAAGTGAAAAAGTGGGATGGTGAGAACTTATATTCTGTAATTAGGTTCTTAAATGTTTAAAATTGAATATAGTGCGGATTAATCGACCCCTTTATCATTACAATGTAATGCTCTTTATCCTGAGTAATATCCTTTGCTCTGAAATCTACTTTGATATTAATATAGTCATTACAGTTTTCTTTCAATTAGTGTTACATCATTTCCATTCATTTACTTTTAACTTGTTTATGTCTTTATATTAAAAGTTTGATCTAGGGCTTCCCTGGTGGCGCAGTGGTTGAGAGTCCACCTGCCAATGCAGGGGACACGGGTTCGTGCCCCGGTCCAGGAAGATCCCACATGCCGCGGAGCAGCTGGGCCCGTGAGCCATGGCCACTGAGCCTGCGCGTCCGGAGCCTGTGCTCCGCAACGGGAGAGGCCACAACAGTGAGAGGCCCGCGCACCGCAAAAAAAAAAAAAAAAAAAGTTCTTCCATTTTTATGCAATCTAACAATCTCTGCCTTTAATTGGTGTTTTTATACCATTTATATTTAATGTGAATATTGATATCATTGGGTTTAAATCTATCACCTTGGTTTTTTATTTTGACCCATCTGTCTTTGTTTTTTTTTTTCCTTTTCCTTTTCTTTGCCTTGTCATAGATTAATTGAATATTTTTATTATTTAATTTTATCTTCTTGTTTGGTTTATTAGACATAACTCTGTTGCTATTTTAATGGTTGTTTTAAGACTTATAGTATATATCTTTATCTTATCACAGTGTACCTTTAATATGTATAGAATGAAAATCTTATAACAGTTTAGTCCCATTTATCCCTTGCTGGCCTTTATCCTGTTGTTGGCATAAAATTTATACACATATTATAAATGCTCCAGTACATTGCTTTTATTTCTGTTTCAAACAGTTAACTATTTTTTAATGAAATTTGAAAACTAAGAAAAAACTTCAACCCACATAAGTTACCATTTCTGGTGCTTTTTATTCCTTTGTACTGGTCTAGATTTCTGTCTGGTATCATTCTCCCTCTGCCTAAAGGATCTTCTTTAACATTTCTTGTGGTGGATATCTGCTGTTGATAGATTCTTTCAGATTTTGTAAGTCTAAAATATATTTATTCCATCTTTATATTTTTCTCTCAATATTTTTTATTAATAGACTTTATTTTTAGAACCATTTAAGATTTACAGAAAAAAAATGTAGTACAGAAAGTTCTCATATATCTCTCTATACACAATTTCCCCTATTACTGACATCTTACTTTCGTATGGAACATTTGTTACATTAATGAAACAATATTGGTATGCCATTATTAACTAAAATTCATGGTTTATTCAGATTTCCTTAGTTTTTACCTAATGTCCTTATTCTGTTTTAGGATCCCATCCAAGATACCACATAACTTATAGTCCTCAGATTTCTTTAGACTTAATTTCTTAGACTTTCCTTATTTTTGATCACCTGGACAATTTTGAAGGGTACTAGTAGGTCACTCCTCCATTGGATTGTCTGATGTTTTTCCCTTGATTAGACTGGCGTAATGGATTTTAGGGAGAAAGAGCACAAAGGTAAATTGACATTTTCATTACATCATATCGAGGGCATATGCTATCAATATGATTTATCACTGATGATACTGCCCTTGATCATCTGGCTGAAGTAGTATTTGTCAGGTTTCTCCACTGAAAGGTTACTTATTCCCCCCTTTCCATACTGTACTCTTTGAGAGGACATCATAATGCACAGAATACACCTAGGAGTGGGAGTTATGCTCCATCTCTTTTAGGATGAAGTAGTTACATAATTTATTTGGAATTTTTCTATATTAGAGATTTGTCTCTCCTCATTTATTTATCTAATCATTTGTATAAGTATGGGCTCATGAATATTTTATATTTTGGATTATATTCTAATACTACTTTATTTTCTTGGTTGAATTGTTCCAGCTTTGGCTATTAGGAGCTCTTTCAGTTGGCTCCTGTGCCCCTTTACCATTCATCAGTGTGGTTGTTTATCTCTTTTTGAGCACTTCCTTATTTCTGGTACTACAAACTGACAAGCCACTCTAAGCTCATCTTGTATTTTTCCTGCCCAAGTCCTAAAGACAGCCATTTCTCCAAGGATCCCTGTTTCCTTTTATTGGAGAATGACATTAGAAACCAAGATCTGGGTGCTAGGTGTGCTCATGCTAATGGGGTGTCATTTCGTTTAGACCCTCTCAGCTGACAAAGAAATATGAGTGTGTGTGCTAACGTGTATATACACATATCTATAAATATTTCTAAATGTAATCATCTGTATCTGTCTTAAATTAAACATGAGTTCTTACTGGTGTCTTTATTACCAAATGGATCATTCTAGCCCACTCGTTTTGCTGATCTGTATATTTCTCCTCCAGCAGTGTAAACCCTAGATCCCACCATCTGCCATCTCTTTACTTAAGTTTTAATTCCAGTATACACATATAACAGAATCAAAATTGTTAATACAGTACATACACCCATGGGAGAAAAAAAAACTTTATTGACTAGAGTCAATACTTATGTGCAGCTCTTTTGGCCTTTAGTCTTAAAAAACTCCATATCCACAGTTACTTAGGTCAGCACCTTTTCCTTCACCCCTTTCTTTGAGATCGTTTTGTACATTTGTAATATGCTTAGGTTCTCTTGTCACAGTCTGCATTCTTCTCTGGGATTCCCTGTCCTTATAAATAATTTTTTCATGTGTATAGATTAAGTTTTGCTCTTTGCATTATATAATTCTATAGGGTTTAAAAAACACATGTCAATGTATCCACTATTACAGCATCATAAAGAACAGTTTCACCTGTGTTTCACTTTTTCCATCCCGTGTTTTACCTTTTCAATCCTCTCTCCTCCAAACTTCTCACAACCAATGATTTTTTTTTTATTGTCTGTATAGTTTTACCTTTTCCAGAATGTCATTTAATTACAATCATACAGTATATAGCCATCTCAAACTTATTTTACTTAGCAGTATTATTTAAGGTTCTTGTTTTTTTATGGTTCAATAGGTCATTTCTGAATTATATTGTGGAATAATATTCCATTGCATGGGTGTACCAAAGTTTATCTGTTTATCTATTGAAGGACATCTTGGTTGCCTCCAGCTTTTTGGCAATTATGAATACGTTGCTATAAACATTCATGTGTGGACATGCTTTAAACTCAACTGGGTAAATACCTAATATCAGCGTAACTCCTGGATAATATGTTAAGACAAGACTATGTTTAGTTTTGTAAGAAAAGGTCAAACTCTCTTCCAAAGTGAGCTGCATTTTACATTCCCACCAGTAATGAATGAGAGTTCCTGTTGATGCACATAATCATCACATTTGAGATTGTCAGTTTTTGGATTTTAGCTTTCTAATAGGTGTGTGGTGATATCTGATGGCTGTTTTAATTTGTAATTATCTAATGACAAATGAAGTCGAGCATCTTTTCATATGCTCACTTGCCAAATGTGTGTCACACACATCACCGTCAGCAGTAGTTAGCCAAGTCAGCCTTAGTAAGAGGATGTCCGTATTGTTAAGCCCATGTAGAGCCTTATCCATGCCACCATGCCACTTATCAGATGCCACTTATCTCAGAGGCCTATTGAGCAAGCACTGAAATAGCTGGGGAAAGAGGCTGACTGGCATGCAAAACGTGTCATTTTCTTCATCTGATTAGAAGCCCCTCTGAAGTGAATGCCCTTTGATGACCTTTTACTTGGTTCACAAATATCTTCACTGTTTGTGACCATTCACCATTTTTAGTCCAGCCGCATATCTCTTCCCCAGATTTCTTTCTCACCAATCTCTCCCTCTTGTTGCTTCCAAGTTGCTGACAATCCATCCAAACAGTTAGCCACTGCCTATGAATACATCCATTTTTCTGGCTGTCTCTTACTGGCAAAATGTACAACTAAATGTACTGCTTATAGTTCTGACCACTGCTACTGATTTTCCTTCACTACTGTCCTACAAGATTATTTCTGAGAACAGTAGTATAGCTCTCCACTATTGGGTCATATCAATATAATGTGCAGACTCATCGTTAAACCAGGATTTTTTTTTTATTTCTCAGATAGTTGGTCATTAGGAACATCCCAGGTGACCAAAGTCATGAGTTGATAGACAGGAGATGATGCAACCGTAGCCAGTGTTCAAGGTCTGAGCCTCCTGTTCAGCGTACTTGAATCTCCCCAAGCTAGGTCTCTCTCTCTCTCTTTTTTTTTTAACATCTTTATTGGAGTATAATTGCTTTACAATGGTGTGTTAGTTTTCTCCTTTATAACAAAGTGAACCAGCTATACATGTATATATATCTCCTCCTTCTTGCATCTGCCTCCCACCTTCCCTTTCCCACCCCTCTAGGTGGTCACAAAGCACCAAGAAGATTTCCCTGTGCTATGCAGCTGCTTCCCACTAACTATCTATTTTACAATTAGTAGTATATATAAGTCCATGCCACTCTCTCACTTCGTTCTAGCTTCCCCTTCCACCTCCTCATGTCCTCACGTCCATTCTCCACGTCTTTATTCCTGTCCTGCCCCTAGGTTCATCAGAACCTTTTTTTTTCTTTTTTTTAGATTCCATATATATGTGTTAGCATACAATATTTGTTTTTTTTCATTCTGACTTACTTCACTCTGTATGACAGACTCTAGGTCCTTCCACCTCACTACAAATAACTCAATTTCATTTCATTTTATGGCTGAGTAATATTCCATTGTATATATGTGCCACATCTTCCTTATCCATTCAACTGTAGATGGACATTTAGGTTGCTTCCATGTCCCGGCTATTGTAAATAGAGCTGCAATGAATATTGTGGTACATGACTCTTTTTGAATTATGGTTTTCTCAGGGTATATGCCCAGTAGTGGGATTGCTGGGTCATATGGTAGTTCTATTTGTAGTTTTTTAAGGAACCTCCATACTGTTCTCCATAGTGGCTGTATCAACTTACATTCCCACCAACAGTGCAAGAGGGTTCCCTTTTCTCCACACTCTCTCCAGCATTTATTGTTTGTAGATTTTTTGATGATGGCCATTCCGACTAGTGTGAGGTGATACCTCACTGTAGTTTTGATTTCCATTTCTCTAATGATTAGTGATGTTGAGCATCCTTTCATGTGTTTGTTGGAACCTGTCTATCTTCTTGGGAGAAATGTCTATTTAGGCCTTCTGCCCATTTTTGGATTGGGTTGTTGGTTTTTTTGATATTGAGCTGCTTATAAATTTTGAAGTTTAATCCTTTGTCCATTGCTTCATTTGAAAATATTTTCTCCCATTTGGAGTGTTGTCTTTTTGTCCTGTTTATGGTTTCCTTTGCTGTGCAAAAGCTTTGAAGTTTCATTAGGTCCCATTTGTTTATATTTGTTTTTATTTCCATTCCTCTAGGAGGTGGATCAAAAAGGATCTTGCTGTGATTTATGTCATAGAGTGTTCTGCCTATGTTTTCCTCTTACAGTTTGATAGTGTCTGGCCTTATATTTAGATCTTTAATCCATTTTGAGTTTATTTTTGTGTATGGTGTTAGGGAGTGTTCTAATTTCATACTTTTACATGTACCTGTCCAGTTTTCCCAGCACCACTTATTGAAGAGGCTGTCTTTTCTCCACTGTACATTCCTGCCTCCTTTATCAAAGATAAGGTGACCATATGTGCGTGGGTTTATCTCTGGGCTTTCTATCCTGTTCCATTGATCTATATTTCTGTTTTTGTGCCAGTACCATACTGTCTTGATTACTGTAGCTTTGTAGTATAGTCTGAAGTCAGGGAGCCTGATTCCTCCAGCTCTGTTTTTCTTTCTCAAAATTCCTTTGGCTATTCGGGGTCTTGTGTGTTTCCATACAAATTGTGAAATTTTTTGTTCTAGTTCTGTGAAAAATCCAGTGGTAGTTTGAAAAGGATTGCATTGAATCTGTAGATTGCTTTGAGTACTATAGTCATTTTCACAATGTTGATTCTTCCAATGCAAGACAAGGTTATCTCTCCATCTGTTTGTATCATCTTTAATTTCTTTCATCAGTGTCTTATGGTTTTTACATACAGGTCTTTTGTCTGCTTAGGTGGGTTTATTCCCAGGTATATTATTCTTTTTGTTGCAATGCTAAATGGGAGTGTTTGCTTAATTTCTCTTTCAGATATTTCATCATTAGGATATAGGAATGCAAGACACTTCTGTACATTAATTTTGTATCCTGCTTTTACCAAATTCATTGATTAGCTCTAGTAGTTTTCTGGTAGCATCTTTAGGATTCTCTATGTATCATATCATGTCATCTGCAAACAGTGACAGATTTACTTCTTCTTTTCTGATTTGGATTCCTTTTATTTCTTTCTCTTCTCTGATTGCTATGGCTAAAATTTCCAAAGCTATGTTTAATCATAGTGGTGAGAGTGGGCAACCTTGTCTTGTTCCTGATCTTAGTGGAAATGGTTTCAGTTTTTCACCATTGAGAACGAAGTTGGCTGTGGGTTTGTCATATATAGCCTTTATTATGTTGAGGCACGTTCCCTCTGTGCCTACTTTCTGGAAGGTTTTTATTATAAATGGGTGTTGAATTTTGTGAGAAGCTTTTTCTGCATCTATTGAGATAATCACATGGTTTTCTTTCTTCAATTTGTTAATATGGTGTAGCACATTGATTGATTTGTATATTGAAGAATCCTTGCATTCCTGGGATAAACCCCACTTGATCATGGTGTATGATCCTTTTAATGTTCTGTTGGATTCTGTTTGCTAGTATTTTGTTGAGGATTTTTGCATCTATGTTCATCAGTGATGTTGCCCTGTAGTTTTCTTTCTTTGTGACATCCTAGTCTGGTTATGGTATCAGGGTGATGGTGGCCTCGTAGAATGAGTTTGGGAGTGTTCCTCCCTCTGCTATATTTTGGAACAGTTTGAGAAGGATAGGTGTTAGCTCTTCTCTAAATGTTTGATAGAATTCGCCTGTGAAGCCATCTGGTCCTCGGCTTTTGTTTGTTGGAAGATTTTTAATCACAGTTTCAATTTCAGTGCTTGTGATTGGTCTGTTCATATTTTCTATTTCTTCCTGATTCAGTCTTGGCAGGTTGTGCATTTCTAAGAATTTGTCCATTTCTTCCAGGTTGTCCATTTTATTGGCATAGAGTTGCTTGTAGTAATCTCTCATGATCTTTTGTATTTCTGCAGTGTCCGTTGTTACTTGTCCTTTTTCATTTCTAATTCTATTGATTTCAGTCTTCTCCCTTTTTTTCTTGATGAGTCTGGCTAATGGTTTATCAATTTTGTTTATCTTCTCAAAGAACCAGCTTTTAGTTTTATTGATCTTTGCTATTGTTTGTTTCATTTCTTTTTCATTTATTTCTGATCTGATCTTTACGATTTCTTTCCTTCTGCTAACTTTGGGGTTTTTTTGTTCTTCTTTCTCTAATTGCTTTAGGTGTAAGGTTAGGTTGTTTATTTGAGATGTTTCCTGTTTCTTAAGGTAGGATTGTATTGCTATAAACTTCCCTCTTAGAACTGCTTTTGCTGCATCCCATAGGTTTTGGGTCATCGTGTCTCCATTGTCATTTGTTTCTAGGTAATTTTTGATTTCCTCTTTGATTTCTTCAGTGATCACTTGGTTATTAAGTAGTGTATTGTTTAGCCTCCATGTGTTTGTATTTTTTACAGATTTTTTCCTGTAATTGATATCTAGTCTCATTGCGTTGTAGTCAGAAAAGATACCTGATATGATTTCAATTTTCTTAAATTTACCAAGGCTTGACTTGTGACCCAGGATATGATCTATCCTGGAGAATGTTCCATGAGCACTTGAGAAGAAAGTTTATTCTGTTGTTTTTGGATGGAATGTCCTATAAATATCAATTAAGTCCATTTTGTTTAATGTATCATTTAAAGCTTGTGTTTCCTTATTTATTTTCATTTTGGATGATCTGTAAGTTGATGAAAGTGGGGTATTAAAGTCCCCTGCTATGATTGTGTTACTGTCCATTTCCCCTTCTATGGCTGTTAGCATTTGCCTTATGTATTGAGGTGTTCCTATGTTGGTGCATAAATATTTACAGTTTTTCTATCTTCTTGTTGGATTGAGCCCTTGATCATTATGTAGTGTCCTTCTTTGTCTCTTGTAATAGTTTATTTTAAAGCCTATTTGTCTGATATGAGAATTGCTACTCCTGCTTTCTTCTGATTTCCATTTGCATGGAATATCTTTTTCCATCTCCTCACTTTCAGTCTGTATGTGTCCCTAGGTCTGAAGTGGGTCTCTTGTAGACAGCATATATATGGGTCTTGATTTTGTATCCATTCAGCCAGTCTGTGTCTTTTGGTTGGAGCATTTAATCCATTTCCATTTAAGGTAATTATCGATATGTATGTTCCTATTACCATTTTCTTAATTGCTTTGGGTTTGTTATTATAGGTCTTTTCCTTCTCTTGTGTTTCCTGCCTAGAGAAGTTCCTTTAGTGTTTGTTTTAAAGGTGGTTTGGTGGTGCTGAATCTTCTTAGCTTTTGCTTGTTTGTAAGGATTTTCATTTCTCTGTCAAATCTGAATGAGATCCTTGCTGCGTAGAGTAATATTTTTTGTAGGTTTTTCCCTTTCATCACTTTAAATATGTCCTGCCACACCATTCTGGCTTGCAGAGTTTCTGCTGAAAGATCAGCTGTTAACCTTATGGGGATTCCCTTGCATGTTATTTATTGCTTTTCCCTTGCTGCTTTTAATATTTTTTCTTTGTATTTAATTTTTGATAGTTTGATTAATATGTGTCTCTGAGTGTTTCTCTTTGGTTTTATCTTCTATGGGACTCCCTGCACTTCCTGGACGTGGGTGGCTATTTCCTTTCCCATATTAGGGAAGTTTTCAACTATAATTTCTTCAAATATTTTCTCAGACCCTTTCTTTTTCTCTTCTTCTTCTGAGACCTATATAATTCGAATGTTGCTGCATTTAATGATATCCCAGAGGTCTCTGAGACTGTCCTCAATTCTTTTCATTCTTTTTTCTTTATTCTGCTCTCTGGCAGTTATTTTCACCATTTTATCTTCCAGCTCACTTATCCGTTCTTCTGCCTCAGTTATTCTGCTATTGATTCCTTCTAGAATATTTTTAATTTCAGTATTGTGTTGTTTATCATTGTTTGTTTGCTCTTCATTTCTTCTAGATCCTTGTTAAATGTTTCTTGTATTTTCTCCATTCTGTTTCTGAGTTTTTGGATCATCTTTACTGTCATTACTCTGAATTAGTTTTCAGGTAGTTTGCCTCTTTCATCTTCATTAATTTGTTCTGGTAGGTTTTTACCTTGCTCCTTCATCTGTAACAATTTTTTTTGTCGTTTCATTTTTTTTTTTTTTATGGGTGGGGCTGTATTCCTGTCTAACTGGTTGTTTGGCCTGAGGTGTCCAGCACTGGTGTTTGCAGGCAGTTGGATACAGCCAGGTCTTGGTGCTGCAATTAGGACCTCCGGGAGGCCTCACTCCAGTTAATATTCCCTGGGGTCTGAGGTTCTGTGTTAGTCCAGTGGTTTGAACTCAGAGCTCCCACTACAGGAGCTCTGGCCTGACCTCTGGCTTGGGAACCAACATCCCGCAAGCTGCATGGCATGGCAAAAAAATAAAAGAAAGTAAAAATTTAAAAAGAAAAAAGAAATTTAAAAAGGAGCAGTACAATATCAAAGAATAAAAAACAAAATAAAATTAGAAAGATTAAAAATATTAGGAAAAATAAAAATACAATTGAAATAACTGCAACAAGGTAAAATAAAACCACAACAGAAAAAAGGAAAAAAAGGGGGGGCGGTGCAGGGGGAACAAACCAAAAGGAGAAAACAATAACAAAGTATAAAGAATAAAATAAAATTAGAAAACTAAAAGATTTATTAGGAAAAATAAAAATATAAATGAAGCAACAGCAATGAATCAACAAGGTGAAACAGAACCCCAATCTAAAAGAGGAAAAAAAAAAAAAGACTTGTCTATGGGAGTAGAGTTTAGGTGGGGGGTGGAACTTAAGCATGGGTGGGGTTTAGGGTTGGGAGGGACTTAGGCGGGTTGGGGGTGATATTTGAGCATAGGGCAGGGCCTAGGCTCAGGACCCATGCAGCCAGAAAAGGCCTTGGGGGCGGGGCCTAGGCGAGGCAACATTCAAGAGTGGCGTGGCGTCTCTGCTTAGGACCCGTGCAGAAGGGCAGAGGCAGCATGTGGAAAGGAGGGCCACTGGAGTGTGGAGTTCCAGAGTTTGGAGATAAGGCCCTGGGTGAGGGTGTGTGGGTGGGGTTTAGGCCCAGCGTGTTGGAGGGGGTCTCAGAGGGGGTCTATGAGTGTAGAGGTAAGGCCCTGGGTGGGGGTGTAGGGGCAGGGCTTGGACTCTGTGTGGCAGCAGGGAGGCTCCGAGGGCAGAGGATTAGGCCCAGGAGCCCAACGAGCTCCCCAGTGCCTAAGTGGACAGCGAAAGCGCTGGCCCTGTTCCCTTCCGTTCCTTCGTGCGCCTCCCCCACCATCTTCCCCAGAGTCTCCCCTGTCACCGCTGGACCCCAACCATGGGTGGGTCCCACTGGGTGTAGGAACTCCTCCCCTTCCCCAGTCACCCCTCAGGGCTGCTTGTCTCGGAGGTCTGGCCTTTACTTTTGCTCCCCCTCCCCTCCCTCCCACTCCCTCAGGACCCACATGCCTGGAGGGCGCCTAGGTGGGCAGAGGATCAGGCCTTGGATCTCAGCAGGCTCCCCAGGGCCCAAGTGGACAGGAGAAACCTGGCCACACTCCCTTTGGATCCTCTGTCCTTCCAATGGTCCCCCAGTTTCCCCCTTCAGGTGTGGGATCCCTTCCCCTCCCCCAGCCACCCCTCAGGGACTCCAGTCCTGTCCGGCCTCCACCTCTCCTCTCCCTTCACTCCCCCCACTCCCCACATCCCACCTGGTCGCTGGGGGTTCCTCCCGTCCCCTTAGGTGTCCATGGTCCCCCACCAGTACCTGGTAGGTGCCCTCGTTGTGCAGAGACATGAATTCTGCGTCTCCTAGTCTGCCATCTTGACTCCACCTCCCCCATATTTCCTTTAATATGAGTGAAATTTACATTTTCCTTATGATTGCATTTTTTCATATATTACAGAAATATTTGTATCATTTTTTTCTATGAAATATTTGTTCGTGTAATTTTGTGATTAATAGGTTAGTCATCTTTTTCTTACTGATTTGTCTGTGGTATAAGTTGCAAACATTTTTCTCAGTTGTCATTTGTCTTTTGACTTTTCACAATATTTTACTCTATAGATTTTTTTTTTTTTTTTTTTTTTTTAGCTGTGCTGTGCAGCTTGCAGAATCTCAGTTCCCTGACCAGGGATGGAACCTGGGCCATGGCAATGAAAGTGCCTAGTCCTAACCACTGGACCACCAGGGAATTCCCTACAGATTATTTTTTAGTGTAGGAAAATTTTTTTAATGACCTCCAAGTTTTCTATTATACTTGAGACTTTTTTCTGTTCTGATATTTTATACATATGCGTATATGCCACATGTTTTTATGTTTTAATTTTTTCAACATTTAAATTGCAATCTATCTAGAATTTAGTATAAGAAGTAAAGTAAGGCTCTAGATTAATTTATTTTTATGGATAGACCTCTGTTTTCTCAACACCAATTTTTGAATAATTGATTTTTCCCCACTTATTGAAATGCCTAATTTTTCATATTCCAAATACCAGAATGCTTTTGGGTCTATTTTGGTGTTTTGGGTCTGTTCCATTGACTCGTGTGTATTTATATGCTAATAGTGCAGAATTTTATCATTTGTATCTCTGTCAGTTATTAAAGCCAGCTCTAAATCTGTCCTTCATTGTGCTGTTGGTGATATTGGAGATGGCTCCTGTAAGTTTTTCTCCCTTGCCAATAAAGGGTGCTTGAGGGTCATGGCAGGAGGAAGGAGCATCTCTTCCTAGTTCCTTGTAATTTTCTTGGCTTGCTCCTGTGGCAATGATGCTTACCTTCAAGCTTTCCTGGCCTGGTCTATGGTTCCCTGTTCACCAGTCTTAGCTTGCAAACATCCTGGTGGCATGATTTCCCGCATTCAGTTCTCTGCCCTGCTGAACAGACTCTGCCTGCCAGCTGTGAACTAGTTCTGGCCTGGGAAAACTCAGGGCTGGGGCAGTGACATATTTATGCTGCATTTTTTGTTATTTATCTGAAATTCAAATTTAACTGGACATCTCTTTTGTTTTGTCTTTTTGCTAAATCTGGCAATCCTACTCAGAAGATACTCACTTCACTGAGGCATTGAGAAATAAATTAGAGAGAGAAGTACCTGCATCCTTGAAAACTTTATAGTTGCTCCCTTTTGTGGGCAGGGTATGATCATAGGGGATTCTGCCACTGAAATGGGTTCCCTAATTTCAATGGGGATGATGAGAACCCAAAGTGCCAGAGATCAAGTGGCAGCACTTAACCACAGAAGACAGGGCTGGTGCATCTACCATAAAGGACAACAAAGAAGTATTGTAACTTGTCCCACAGGATCTTTGGTGTGCCTTGTGCTCCAGATGGGAAGTCTACTAGAGTATTAGTTGATCTATATAACATAAAACTCTAGCTATGGCTGTTAGAAAGCTGACTTGCACCACCACAGTGGAGAATCATAGCCTCTCACTTAGTTTCTGGACTTAAGTCAATTCAGAGACCCCCAAATTCCTTGGTTGGAGGGTAATCTGTGTCTTGTCTTGTTGAAGATTGGAAGTACATGATGTAAATCATTCTCCAAGCCTTCTGCAAAGGATTTAGAGTGGGGCTTCCCTGGTGGCGCGGTGGTTGAGAGTCCGCCTGCTGGTGCAGGGGACACGGGTTCATGCCCTGGTCTGGGAAGATCCCACATGCCGCAGAGTGGCTGGGCCCGTGAGCCATGGCCACTGAGCCTGCACGTCCGGAGCATGTGCTCCACAACAGGAGAGGCCACAATAGTGAGAGGCCCGCACACTGCCAAAAAAAAAAAAAAAAGGATTTAGAGTGACTGTACATTGGATAAAATGAAATACCCAGATCTTTGGGGGATTACTACAATTGGCTCTGAATTGACTAATTCCTGGGGTCCCAAAATGCCATTGTCACCCATCAATCCAAGTGGAGGCTATGATTGCAGGTAACAGATGATGTCTTAATTTAAGTCTGACTAACAGTGACCACATAGGTCCAAGGACCCACCTTGTGTTTATTTCTCCAGTTCTTGAATGTATAATTGGAATAGACATGCTTAGCAATGGATGGAATCCCCACATTGGATCTCAGACCCTGGAACTTCCTTCTACTTCCTACCAAGATAGTGAACCAAAATACAACATGGCATCCTCAGGGAAACTGCTGATATTAACACCATCAAAGACTTGAAAGAAGTAGGGGTAGTGACCTATCATTACCCCATTAAATTTACCCATTTCACTTGTTCAAAAGTAGGACAGGTCTTAGAGAAAGAGTACAGACTGTCATAAACTTAATCAGAGAGTGACTCCCAATTCCAGTTCCTGTCCCAAACATAATAACTTCACTAGATCAAATCAATGTGGTCTCTGGAACTTGGTTTCCAGCTTCAATCTGGCAAATGCCTTTTTCTCCATAGGAATTTGCAAGGACCACCTTGAGCAGTTTGCTTTTACCTGTATGGCATGGTTTACTTGCACAGCCTTGTCTTAGGACTCTGTCAGTTCTCCTGCTCCTTGCTGTAATACAGTTTATAGAGACCTTGATTATCTTCACATTCCACAATATACATTGTTCTATTAGATTGATGATATACACTAACTGGATCTGATATGCAGAAAATAGCAAGCACTTCAGATGACTTAGGAAGACATATGAGAACTAGAGAGTAGGAGCTAACCCCATGACGATTCAGTAGCCCACTACTTCAGTGAAATTTGAGAGTTCAGTACTCTTGGGAGTGTTGAAATATCTACTCCAAGATGAAAGACCAGCTTTTGCACCTTATACCCCTGCCACTAAAAAGAGATGTGATGCTCAACGGGCCTTTTTGGATTTTGGAGGAAATATATGCCACATCTGAGGGTGCTGCTTTGATCCACCTAGAGTCTAAGAGAAGGCAATCTGCTCCACAACCTGACAGTGGATCCACCAGATCCACTAATACTCATGATGTATGTGGCAAATAGAGATGGCATATGGACCTCTGGCAAGCACTAATAGAGAATCACAGGGAAGACCTAGGATTTGGGAGCAAATTAATTTCAGATAACTTTTTTAATTTTGAGAAACAACTTCTGGCTTTCTAATAAGCATTGATAAAGATGTTGAATCCCTGATCATGGCACATCAGAAGACCATGTGGCCTGAGCTTTCTATCATGAACTGGGGGTTTCTGACCAACCTAGCCACAAGGTTCACTGTGCATGGAAGCAATATATCATCAGTAGGACATGGTATATAAGAGACCTAGCTTGGGGATCAGCAGAAACTCTGCAAGCCAGAATGGTATGGCAGGACATATTTAAAGTGATGAAATGGAAAATCCTACAAACAACATTACTCTACCCAGCAAGGATCTCATTCAGATTTGACAGAGAAATTAAAACCTTTACAGACAAGCAAAAGCTAAGAGGATTCAGCACCACCAAACCACCTTTAAAACAAATGCTAAAGGAACTTCTCTAGGCAGGAAACACAAGAGAAGGAAAAGACCTATAATAACAAACCCAAAACAATTATTAAAATGGTAATAGGAACATACATATCGATAATTACCTTAAATGGAAATGGATTAAATGCTCCAACCAAAAGACACAGACTGGCTGAATGGATACAAAATCAAGACCCATATATATGCTGTCTACAAGAGACCCACTTCAGATCTAGGGACACATACAGACTGAAAGTGAGGAGATGGAAAAAGATATTCCATGCAAATGGAAATCAGAAGAAAACTGGAGTAACAATTCTCATATCAGACAAAATAGGCTTTAAAATAAACTATTACAAGAGACAAAGAAGGACACTACATAATGATCAAGGGATCAATCCAAGAAGAAGATAGAACAATTGTAAATATTTATGCACCAACATAGGAACACCTCAATACATAAGGCAAATGCTAACAGCCATAGAAGGGGAAATGGACAGTAACACAATCATAGTAGGGGACTTTAACATCTCAATTTCACCAATTTACAGATCATCCAAAATGAAAGTAAATAAGGAAACACAGCTTTAAATGATACATTAAACAAAATGGACTTAATTGATATTTATAGGACATTCCATCCAAAAACAACAGAATAAACTTTCTTCTCAAGTGCTCATGGAACATTCTCCAGGACAGATCATATCTTGGGTCACAAGTCAAACCTTGGTAAATTTAAGAAAATTGAAATTGTATCAAGTATCTTTTCTGACCACAATGCTATGAGACTAGATATCAATTACAGGAAAAAATCTGTAAAAAATACAAACACATGGAGGCTAAACAATACACTACTTAATAACCAAGTGATCACTGAAGAAATCAAAGAGGAAATCAAAAAATACCTAGAAACAAATGACAATGAAAACACGATGACCAAAACCTACGGGATGCAGCAAAAGCAGTTCTAAGAGGGAAGTTTATAGCAGTACAATCCTACCTCAAGAAACAAGAAACATCTCAAATAAACAACCTAACATTACACCTAAAGCAATTAGAGAAAGAAGAACAAGAAGACCCTAAAGTTAGCAGAAGGAAAGAAATCATAAAAATCAGATCAGAAATAGATGAAAAAGAAATGAAGGAAAACGATAGAAAAGATCAATAAAACTAAAAGCTGGTTCCTTGAGAAGATAAACAAAATTGATAAACCATTAGCCAGACTCATCAAGAAAAAAAAGGAGAAGACTCATACAAAGAGAATTAGAAATGAAAAAGGAGAAGTAACAACAGACACTGCAGAAAAAGAAAGGATCATGAGAGACTACTACTACAAGCAACTATATGCCTATAAAATGACAACATGGAAGAAATGGACAAATTCTTAGAAAAGCAGAATCTTCCCAGACCAAACCAGGAAGACATAGAAAATATAAACAGACCAATCACAAGCACTGAAATTGAAACTGTGATTAAAAATCTTCCAACAAACAAAAGCCCAGGACCAGACGGCTTCACAGGTGAATTCTGTTAAACATTTAAAGAAGAGCTAACACCTATCCTTCTCAAACTCTTCCAAAATATAGCAGAGGGAGGAACACTCCCAACCTCATTCTATGAGACCGCCATCACCCTGATACGAAAAGCAGACAAAGATGTCCCCCAAAAAGAAAACTACAGGCCAATATCAGTAATGAACATAGATGCAAAACTCCTCAACAAAATACTAGCAAACAGAATCCAACAGCACATTAAAAGGATCATACAACATGATCAAGTGGGGTTTATCCCAGGAATGCAAGGATTCTTCAATATACGCACATCAATCAATGTGATACACCATATTAACAAATTGAAGAATAAAAACCATGTGATTATCTCAATAGATGCAAGAAAAGCTTGTGAGAAAATTCAACACACATCTATGATAAAACCTCTCCAGAAAGTAGGCATAGAGGGAAGTTACCTCAACATAATAAAGGCCATATATGACAGGCCCACAACCAACATCATTCTCAGTGGTGAAAAACTGAAACCATTTCCTCTAAGATCAGGAACAAGACAAGATTGCCCACTCTCACCACTATGATTCAACATTATGATTCAACAAGTTTTAGCCATAGCAATCAGAGAAGAAAGAGAAATAAAAGAAATCCAAATCGGAAAAGAAGAAGTAAAACTGTCACTGTTTGCAGATGACATAATACTATACATAGAGAATCTTAAAGATGCTACCAGAAAACTACTAGAGCTAATCAATAAATTTGGTAAAGCAGCAGGATACAAAATTAATGTACAGAAATATCTTGCATTACTATACACTAATGATGAAAAATCTGAGAGAGAAATTAAGCAAACACTCCCATGTACCATTGCAACAAAAAGAATAAAATACCTAGGTATAAACCACCTAAGGAGAAGGACCTGAAAAAGACCTGTATGCAGAAAGCTATAAAACACTGATGAAAGAAATTAAAGATGATACAAACAGATGGAGAGATATACCATGTTCTTGGATTGGAAGAATCAACATTGTGAAAATGACTATACTACCCTGAGCAATCTACAGATTTAATGCAATCTCTATCAAACTATCACTGGCATTTGTCACAGAACTAGAACAAAAAATTTCACAATTTGTATGGAAACACATAAGACCCTGAATAGCCAAAGGAATTTTGAGAAAGAAAAGCGGAGCTGGAGGAATCAGGCTCCCTGACTTCAGACTATACTACAAAGCTACAGTAATCAAGACAGTATGGTACTGGCAGAAAAACAGAAATATAGATCAATGGAACAGGTAGAAAGCCCAGAGATAAACCCATGCACATATGGTCACCTTATCTTTGATAAAGCAGTCAGGAATGTACAGTGGAGAAAGGACAGCCTCTTCAATAAGTGGTGCTGGGAAAACTGGACAGGTACATGTAAAAGTATGAGATTAGAACACTCCCTAACACCATACACAAAAGTAAGCTCAATATAGATTAAAGACCTAAATGTAAGGCCAGACACTACCAAACTGTGAGAGGAAAACATAGGCAGAACACTCTATGACATAAATCACAACAAGATCCTTTTTGACCCACCTCCTAGAAATGGAAATAAAAGCAAAAATAAACAAATGAGACCTAATGAAACTTAAAACCTTTTGCACAGCAAAGGAAACCATAAAGAAAACGAAAAGATAACCCTAAGAATGGGGTACAATATTTGCAAATGAAGTGACTGACAAAGGATTACAAGCAGCTCATGCAGCTCAATATCATAAAAACCAACAAACCAATCCAAAAATGGGCAGAAGGCCTAAATAGACATTTCTCCAAAGAAGATATACAGATTGGCAACAAACACATGAAAGGATGCTCAACGTCACTAATCATTAGAAAAATGTAAATCAAAACTACAATAAGGTTTCACCTCACATCAGTCAGAATGGCCATCATCAAAAAATCTACAAACAATAAATGCTGGAGAGGGTGTGGAGAAAAGGGAATCCTCTTGCACTGTTGGTGGGAATGTAAATTGATACAGTCACTATGGAGAACAGTATGAAGATTCCTTAAAAAACTATAAATAGAACTACCATATGACCCAGCAATCCCACTACTGGGCATATATCCTGAGAAAACCATAATTCAAAAAGAGTCATGTACCACAATGTTCATTGCAGCACTATTTACAATAGCCGGGACATGGAAGCTACGTAAGTGTCCATCGACAGATGAATGGATAAAGAAGATGTGGCACATAAATACAATGGAATATTATTCAGCCATAAAAAGAAATGAAATTGAGTTATTTGTAGTGAGGTGGAAGGACATAGAGTCTGTCATACAGAGTGAAGTAAGTCAGAACGAGAAAAACAAATACGGTATGCTAGCACATATATGGAATCTAAAGGGAGGGATGGTTCTGATGAACCTAAGGGTAGTACAGGAATAAAGATGCAGATGTAGAGAATGGACTTGAGGACACGGGGAGAGGGATGGGTGAGCTGGGTCGAAGTTAGAGAGTAGCATTGACATATACACACTACCAAGTGTGAAGTGCATAGCTAGTGGGAAAGAGCTGCGTAGCACAGGCAGATCAACTCGGTGCTTTGTGACCACCTAGATGCGTGGGATAGGGAGCAGGGGAGGGAGGGGACATGGGGATATATGTATGCATATAGCTGATTCACTTTGTTATACAGCAGAAACTAACACAACATTGTAAACAATTATACTCCAATAAAGATGTTAAAAAAAGGAAATATAAATTAAGACTACAATGAAATGTGGTTTTTTGCCTTTCAAATTGAAGTACTGAGCAAAAAGTTTTATAACACATTGTGATAGGGTGTCGAGAAATAAACTCACACACATTGGGTGGGTGTGAAATATGATACAACTTAAACCATAGGTAGTTTTGCAAAATTATTAAAATTACATGTACACACACTCTTTCACTCAGCACTTGTACTTCTACAAATTTTACCATTGATATACTTGTACCCATTGCACTATTTGTGATAGCTAGTGATTGAAAGTTACCTTCAATGTCTGGTATGGCTTGTCCCCCTAAAATTCATATGTTGAAATCCTACCCCCAAAGATGATGGTATTAGGAAGTGGGGCCTTTGGGAGGTGCTTATGTCATGAGGATGGAGCCCTCATGAAGGGGGTTATTTTATTCTTATAAAAGACAGCCCACAGAGATCCCTCACCCCTTCTATCATGTGAGGACACAACAAGAAAATGCGAGCTATGTACCGAAAAGAGGGCCCTCACTTGACCATGCTGGCATCCTGACCTTGGACTTCCAGCATTCAGAACTGTAATAAATAAATTTCTGTTTTCTATAATCTGCCCAGTCTATATATAGCAGCCTAAAGGGACTAAGACAATGTCCATTAAGGTGGGATTGGTTAAATGCTTATGATATGTCCATTCAATGGAATACGATGTAGCTCATTTAAAAAAAAAAAAAGGCAGCTCATTGGGAATGTGGAATGATGTCCAAGAAATATTTTTAAGTGAAAAAAAAAAAATCAAACTGCAGAAAATTTGCATAGTATTATACTATTTCCATAAACATTTATGTGTGTCTGTAAGCATGAGATCCCTGGAAGGAGACACAAGAAACTGATAGTAGTGGTGGTTTTCTCCAAGGAAGTGAAATATTGAACTGTCGGGAGTGGGTGTGAGGCATACTTGAACTGTGTCTACATTTAGATACTTTCTGAATTTTGTATCATATATATTACCTATGCAAAAATGTGTCACTTTTATAAATTATTTTTAAAAGATTACAGTATGCTGGTGTTGCTTGCTGCTGCAGTTGCTGGATTCCATTGCTAATTGGATTTTAAGGAACACAGTTTGGCAAGGAGCCTCCTCTCCGTACCATGCCTGCCCTTCCCGTTCAAGGGTCCAGGCAGATGACGTGCGTGAGGCCCCTTGATCCTACACAGACCCGTGTCCTGATCTGTTCCGCAGACACAGTCACTCATGTTTCTTGCATTTCCCTGACTGTTGGCAACACACTTTGCTGTCGGCAGGCTGTGGAGAGCATTCATTTTAGAAGGTGCTGCTTGAATATCTGTGCTACGTAGTGACACAGGCTCAGTAGGAAAGGACTTTTCCAGTCCACAATAAATATCATTTTGGTTCCGTAAAGAGGCCCTGGTCCATGATACATTTCAAAAAGAACACTGCCTTCTACGTGATGGCTTCATTAGGCTGTTGCCTCTACTTCTGAACAATGATTGATATGCAAGAGAGAGAGGTGTTTTTGTTAATCCCATAGGGTCCCCAAATACCTTAGTTTTGTGTCAAAATAGGTGCAATGAAGGATCCTTTTATGCCCCACCACCTGTAAGGAGTATAGAACACTTTGGTTCAGTATCATTTTGTGTTTGCTTCAGAGATATAATGGATGCCTTTCACAATATATCAATTCCAGAGAAAAGATTAACTGACAACAACATCTTCACATCCATCAACTTTTTCACTTGGGTCTGCTCTGAATCCAAAGACTGTTGCCTGAAGCTTGCTTTGTTTTCCAAAGTTTTACCTTTTTTAAAACAGAAACTCACCCTGGTAGCCAGCAAAATACTTTGAGTTCAGGAGGATTAATATACTTTGAAAGAGCAAGCAGACTTTCAACCAGGTAACTCTTTGCTGTCACCAAAGTCCTTCAGACTCACCTCAGCTCTGACTCAGTGAGGACTTCAACTGGAGAACACATTGTTAAAATCCCAACTTAAATATCATCTCCTCTCTGAAGTATCTACCAACTCACCCAGGTAGAGTTACTCTCTCCTTCCTCTGAACTTTCAATGGAAGTTTCATGCCCAGACCTCAACTAAAACATGTATCACATGGTATTATAAGTATTTATTTATACTCTTGCTTCCCTCTCTGGCCCTCCCTCTAGCTAATGTGAATAGCTAGACCCCAAATCAGCAGCAAAATGTGCTGTTTAACACGATGCTTGGTCCATTTTAATTACTCTGAAATTAATAAATAAATGAGGGAGTGGATAAATGAAGTGGTACTGAGCCCACTCAGAAGGAACTTTTAAATAGATGGACCCTTGGGAGAGTCAGGGAGGAGCACGGAAAATAGATTGCCTAATTTTTCTGGAGCCAGCCGACCAGCTTTAGAGAAAGCGAAGAACGAGTACCTGAGAGGTCTGCAGTCTCCCCACGAGACTGACGGGGCAGGAGGGAATACCTTCCCTCCGACAGGATAATTGGTGCTCAAATCAAACCTAGAAATCCTATATTCACTCTCCCTTTTAGTGGGAAGGCTCTCTGCCTGGCTAGGTTTTCAACAGACATATTTCCAACTGCCTCTATTATCATGACCCAAAAATAAATATCGTGGCAGGAGCCCATGAGGTGGGAGCACAATTTATCCTAACTGAAAATAGAGGCAGAAAGCATCGGCCCTAGTATCCTTGATACTAGAGTGGGGTTGCCATAGCAACCAGCTGAGTCACTAATGAAAAAAGAACAGTTGCACTATGACTAGGCTGACATTCTGTGACATTCTCTTATTTTACTGTAGCTCTAATGATGTCGTCAGTAGGAATGACAGAGAGAAAAGGGTCTGACCTCTCTATTAAACCTGCAACTAGCTTGACATGCTCTGCCTTTAGCCTAATGAATATGAGTTTCTGTGTACAAATTCTGCCTTGGAGAAAAGCACTTTAGGAATTTGTCTGATTCGTATATTAGACTTGTTGATTCCATTGTTCCCTTAATGTAATCCCTTCTCTTCCAAATGAAGATGGTAATGAAGCAGATGAGCCCCAAAAGCAAAACAGGAAGGGGAAAAATGAGTGAGAAGATGTGACAGGGTGATGCTAATCCATCAGTGATGACATGAAATTGGAGAAAACAACCAGAAGCAGCTTCTGCCGCTTCTTCAAACAGGATGAACCACAGACAATTAAGAAAGAAAGCTAGAAATCTCTGCAAAGAGAAATGGAACCTGCTGGAAATGTGTTCTGAGAGCATCACAACCCACATATTCACTTGCTGGTCACTATTTCCAGAGCACTGAGCTAGGCACGAAGCGGTCTTAGAAAGAAAGAATAGCCTCAAGTCATCTAAAGTCTAGAGCTGGCAGAGGGATGGAAAGGGTTAACAACTTAAAAATACATACAAACCACACGTGACCCCTACTACTGCCAGGAAACAGGTACCGAAACCAACGCACTTACAACTGGAAGTTTTAAAAATTGAAGCTGTTAAAATTAAAAGAAAAACCTGCCACAACTGTAATTGAGTATACAAATGGAGTTTAAAAATAGACACTGTCATTGAGTTTGTAAAACAGTGAGAATGCTTTATGTTTTTTTCTCAAAAGTACTTGTTTGCAAACATACGAATTTGTTTTAAACCCAACATTGGGTTGCTTTCATCTGCACAAGAATGGCCGCAAGAATTGGTGTCAGCACTTGCTGCAAATTATGTGGGAGTTTCTGAATCTCAGTGTAGGCACATACATCTCTTTATCAGCAGGAAAGAAGAGAGCTCATTCATTATTTAAGCAGCCTTCTAGCCACTCTCTTTCGTCAGCATAACACTGCGAGACTCATTTTATTCGTCTATGACTCAAATCGTATTATTCCTCTCCTCAAGATCTTGATTTACCACTTTCATCATGTCACTCTCCTAGTTAAGAATAGATGATGGTTCCCCACTGAAAATCAGACCACACCTAATTCTCCCTGATTTGTAGCGCCCTCCACAGTTTCGCTCCAGCATATCTATCCACACTTAGCTCCTCTTTCTCTCAATGCCAACCCTTCCTTCCTGCCAGACTGTCTTCTCTCCTCCCTGACCACAAAATGGCATTACTAATTCTCACCTCCATACCCTCCCTCTACCTACCCAATCCTCATTCATCCGTTGAGAAACTGCCAGCTACCCTTCCTCCATAGGGTGTTCTCTGATTGGCTGTTGCTTTTGGAAACCGGGGTGGGGAGCGTTCCACTCAGCTGGCTGTTCAGCGTTTTCCTTACATGCTCTTAGATTTTTCTCTTGACTAACGTGTCCCTTGAGAGTAGGCTCTGCCTTGTATCCTCCTTTTCATGTACATGCTCTCCTAACGCATTAATTCAACAAACACTGGTGGACCATGGTGGGAGGGACGGGGAAGTAGGGTCAGAGGGGGGAACTTAAGACCTGCTGGCGTCTTCATGTCAATGTTAGAGTGTGCAGTATCTGGAATGTAGGGAGGGCATGATACGGGCAGGGTAATTTGGAACCAGACAAAATGGATGTTTCAGAGTCACCTAAAGATTTGAATCTTTTTTTTTTTAAATCTTTATTGGAGTATAATTGCTTTACAATGGTGTGTTAGCTTCTGCTCTACGACAAAATGAATCAGTTATATATATACATATGTTCCCATATCTCTTCCCTCTTGCGTCTCCCTCCCTCCTACTCTCCCCATCCCACTCCTCCAGGTGGTCACAAAGCACTGAGCTGATCTCCCTGTGCTATGCGGCTGCTTCCCACTAGCTATCTACCTTACGTTTGGTAGTGTATATATGTCCATTCCTCTCTCTCGCTTTCTCACAGCTTACCCTTCCCCCTCCCCATATCCTCAAGTCCATTCTCTAGTAGGTCTGTGTCTTTATTCCTGTTTTACCCCTAGGTTCTTCATGACATTTTTTTTTCTTAAATTCCATATATATGTGTTAGCATACGGTATTTGTCTCTCTCCTTCTTACTTACTTCACTCTGTATGACAGACTCTAGGTCTATCCACCTCATTACAAATAGCTCAATTTTGTTTCTTTTTATGGCTGAGTAATATTCCGTTGTATATATGTGCCACATCTTCTTTATCCATTCATCCGATGATGGACACTTAGGTTGTTTCCATCTCCGGGCTATTGTAAATAGGGCTGCAATGAATCTTTTATTAAACCCTGCTTTAGCAGAGCTTCCAAGTCCCATGGAGAGGGAGGGGGCAGGTGACATGCATTTTCCTGATTTAACCAGAGGAACTTTGGTTTTATTGACTCCATCGATTTAGACTTCTTGAACTTTGGGTCAGAATTTCTTTTGAAGAAAGGGCACTTTTGGACTGAACCCAGTTTGGAAACCTCTTTTCTGGGTAGGGGAGAGACTTTAATGTTTGTAAGTGGGGAGGGACAAGCAGGTGTCTCTGGCTCTGAATCGAGGCTGAATCCACACCAGGAAGTTGGTGGATTGCTTAGCCCTCCAGAGACTCTCACACCGCCATACATGTTTGACAGATGTTCCTTCACTGTTTGCCATTAAGAGGCAGAAGGTAAAGGTGGCTGATTTATCCCTTTAATACTGAGAAGGTTGGGGAGTATTCTGGCATTATATTTTGCCTCCAAGCACCAAGAAGTAACGTGCTTCCTTCTTCCTTCTTTCTGTGCATGTTTCTTTCATTTTTCATGGGAATGTTTACTTTCTTTGCTTGTTGCACAAGGGAATAATTCAAAGGGCTGGTAAAAGACAGCTAAAGACTGGATTTCTGCCACCATGTATCATAACTAAATCTATACTTATGAAGAATATTGTTAACAAAAACTAAACAGAAGGGACATTGGAAGTTGCATGGAAAGGGAATAATATACATGTGCGAAATCAGCACAGAAACAGCCTTTGTTGTTGTGTCAGAGCCAAAAATAGAAGACTGCCCTGGCACAAAGCAGCAGCAATACTCTGTACAGACCAGCTCTCCTCAGGACCCGCCATCCCGTGGTGCCAAACCTAAGGTTGTCACCTCCTCAGCTATTGCTGTTACACATTTAGGATAATGAGTGGAAGAAACTCCCTGAGGGTTTCTAGGTGCCAAACCAATAGAAATAAACTTCGTTTTATGGAACACCTCCCTGCTGAAATAGACATATTCAAAAACCATTCCCAACATTCCAGCCCTTGAAAGAAACAGACACAGTAAGAGACCTCCTCACTTGGAGTTCTGTTTCTGCCACAAAAATGTGACATGTGTGGCATTCAAGAAGTATCGTCAATTTGCTCTTCTGTGATTCTCAACTTGTTTTGTTTTACTGCTAACTTAGGAATACTAGAATTTGGGAAGGTCTCATCTGAAGCAAGTAAAAGTCTCAAAACAGCCATAAACAAGTCATCAATAGTGACAACATGATGACTGCTCCAGTGGAATATCTCAAGGTGCCTATAAAAGCACCCACGGTTGTTGCATTTTTCCATTGGACCCCCCCCCCCCCGCGCTGTTTTACTGTTTGAATAGAGCGATTCGCTTCCTGCCTACCCTCTTATATGTGCACAGAGCCCATTTCTCCTCAGAGCCAGTAAACTAGACATCTGATTATGGCCCTGGTTTGACATTATGCCTCACCTGTTTCATTTGCTTAAAGCAGGTGGCTCCTGTCTCTCAACCACATATCTCAGTCTAAGACCTCAGTCTAATTCCATCTGACTGACATCACAGTGACAGGCTGTATCCTCAGATATAACAAAAATAAATTTGTAGCTTGATCTAAAATCGGTAGCTCACTTGTGAATGTTGACAGCACTGTGGTTGAGAACCACATTCATAAACTTGTCTGTCTGCCTCCCCAGACTGTGAGAGCCTTAAGATCCTTGGGAAAAAATGCTTGTGTCTTGTTTACCCCTGTGAACATGTGCCCAACAGAGTAGACCCTCAAAAATGTTTATGAAATGATTTTCAAGACCAATAAAAATAATAGCGTTCATGTATTCGCAACTTCCTCCCATCGTACTAGCTGGGAATTCCCTTTTCTTCACTGATCATGGAGCTATGGCCTAGATTACTGTTGTAGAGATCAAGGAAAAGGGAATAGTGGCTGAATTGGAAGGATACAGAAAAGCTAGATTAGTTTACGATAGAATGGTCCTGGAACTCAAATAAGGACAATTGAATATAAAGATGAAAGAGAGAGGGAATGAAGGAAAAAGGCTAAAAAATGATAGAGCTGGGGAAGGGACGGAAAAGAACAGAGACATTTAAGGGAAGCCCCTTCTGTAATGAATATTCTGCACTGTTGTATTGAAAATACAAAGAAGTTAAAGAGGATCCTTAAGACATGTTCAGTGTGCCCTATAATGAGTTTCCCCTCTTTAGCATTTCTCTAACCAACTTCAGCAAAGATTTACATCAATTTTCACTAATTTTGGGAGAATATTAAACTGGTGTTCCTTTTGAGTGCCATAAAGTACTGAAACTGACCACAAGGTGACCCAAGTTTATCTGGTTTTTAGACAGAATAACCTGGTTAAGTGAAGTGGTGAACTTAGATGACCCTTAGGCCAACATCATCATTGACCAAAAAGTTCAATGTCAATGCTCCCAACTTTTTTTTTTTTTGTGGTACGCAGGCCTCTCACTGTTGTGGCCTCTCCCGTTGCGGAGCACAGGCTCCGGACGCGCAGGCTCAGCGGCCATGGCTCATGGGCCTAGCCGCTCCACGGCATGTGGGATCTTCCCGGACCAGGGCACGAACCCGTGTCCCCTGTATTGGCAGGCGGACTCTCAACCACTGCACCACTAGGGAAGCCCAATGCTCCCAACTTTTGATTAGCAGTCTGGTGATCCCCCATAACTTTGAACGGTGTTATGAATTTGGGGTCTTTCTGCATGATAATATTATGAGAGCTTAATTCTGTCAAACTGCTGGAGTGTCTTAGCCTCTGAAATTGAATGGTAGGCGTTAAGGAGTGGTCCAAGAAGCCAGAGCTGTCATTTGTAACGGGTCCAAGTTCAGAGCTATATCGAAAGTATTAAAACCTGGACCTCATTCTGGCTCCGTGTTTTGCAGGGCTCGTCACTGCAACAGGGAGATAGGTGCTGGGGGAGTGCAGTGGGGGACTTGTAAAGAGGCTGCTCAGTCATTCGGGACTTAACACCTCAGGAGGCTTAACTCACTTTCTCATTAATACCTTTCCACTTTCATCAGAAAAAGGGTGGAACCTGATTCTCTCTTCTTCACACAAATATTCTCTGCTCATCTTTTTGTTGTTGATTTATTTGACATATCAATACTATTCATTTTGAAAATATTCCATGTAGTTATCGATGGGGCTTGTGGAAGGATGAAGTTGGTAAAGAAGCGTGTTGAGTTTTGATCTAGGGCCATTCACCTGGGGATGGTGATAATTGTCTGTTGAATGGAGTCAGCATGCTTGATAAGTTTTCCGATAGCAATAACCATTCTAGGAAGAAAGGAGGAAAGGAGTCACAGATTTTTCAGTCCATTGCTCCTTGACACCAGGCTGGTCTCTATTCCATTACGATCTCCACAAAGGGGGATTTTGATCAAAAGTAACATCTTGTGCCAATTTCTATACCCCTACCCTGCTTAACTTTCCTTTATAGATCTTATCACTCCCTGTCATTCTATTACGTGCTTATTCACTTACTTGTTCATTGCCTATCTCTCCAAATGGAATGTAAACTCCATGAGGGTAGGAGCTTTGCTGTGCTTACTGATGTATTCTAAAATGGTGCCTAGCATGTACGAGGTGCTCAGTGTTTACTGTTGAATATGTAAATATAGGATTAATTAGTAAACGAATTGTTGAGTGGAATTAATGAATTAGTTAATAAGTGAATGGACATCTACCATGTGCCAGCAATGATAACTTTATAAACATTAAACACTTAAATCCAATACCAACCCTGTCAGGTAAGTGTTGCTTTCTAGAGTTGACAGATGGGGAAACTGAGGCTCAGAGAAGCTAAAGAATTTGCCTGCAAAATATTCACACAGTAAGTTACAGATATAGAATTTGAACCTGATCCTTTCTGATTATATAACTTGTGCTATTCTTATAACACTTTACTTTGTAGAATAGCTGTAAGTCAGGTAGTTTAATATGCTTCAAGGCCACAACCCTGGAGAGGGTTTTTAAGGAAAACCATTCAATAACACCTTTGTGTTGAGCTTGGGATCTCTTGGTCTTCCTTTCCCCTATCCCCTCCAGCTACATCTGACTTGGACATGAAAACAAGGCTTGCATAGGTCCCTTGGCTGAAAATAAAGCTTGCTTGCTGCTAATCTCTGCACCTTGGACAGGCTTACTCTTTCCTCAGTTATTTGCCAGCCAGCAGAGCAGCTGTGAGCCTGCCAGAGCTGAAGGGAGTCTGTATTTGTCTACCAGCTGTCTACAGTCCTAGAGGATATGGCTCACAGCATTATGCACAGCCTGGTGGGACGTGGTAAGACAGCAGGAAGAAAGGTCAAATGAATAACAAGTGTGTTCAGGACAAAATAGAAATAAACCAGGCAGGGTGTTGAGTGGTGACAGGAACAGGCTACTTGATGACTAACTGGGAAGAAGGACAAAAGCTGTGATATTGAAGGACAATGATGTAGGTAACTGCTGTGGTTACTGAGTCTATCCCTTTAAGGTGATTTTTTTTTTTTTTTTTTTTTTTACCTTTTATGGTTTATGCCCTTGGACTGTGCACTAGGTGTGATGACTCAACTGGGTTAGAGCCAGATGGTTTTCTACCAGATCTTTATGGGAGTCCCCAGAAGATCAGAAATTTGAACTTCAAGGCATCTTCAGTCACCTTGAAATTTGGTTTCTCTTCTTTTTATTTTGTGATACTTCTAAAATACTTCTTTTTAATGAAGTATAATTTATATAAAATGACAAGCACAGGTCATAAATGATGAACACTGACACATGCACATACCCATGTAACCCACACTACAAACAAGATAGAAGATATTGATACTTAGAAAGTTCCCTTGTGCTCCTTCCCAGACAATCCCACCCACCAGTCCTTCCAGCAGCCAGTCTTCTGATTCCATATAATAGATTAACTCTGCCTGTTCTAGAGTGAAAGCATATGTTCTTTTCTCTGACCTCTTTTGATCAGCATGATGCTTCTGAGATTTTTCCATGATATATGCTTTAGTATTTCATTAAATGTTAATACAATTTGACTGCTGAATAGTATTCCACTCTAAATATTCAAAATTTGTTATCCAAACCCTCATATATTTTCCCATCTTCTAATTGGATTGATTGGTTTTGTCCTGTTTGGTTTTGATAGTGCTTTATATATTTTAGGTACTAGTCATTCACTGAATATGTGGTTTGCAAATATTGATATTTTCTTCTATTGTGTAGCTTATCTTTTCATCTTTTTAAGAAGCGTTTTCACATGGCAGTAGTTTTCATTTTGATGAGATCCAATGTATCAATTTTTCCTTTTATGGATTATACTTTCTATGTCAATCTAAGAACTCTTTGCTTAACCCTAGATTCCCAAAATTTTCCCTTTTTTTTTCTAATAGTTTTATTACATTTCTGTCCATGATCCATTTTTGGTTAATTTTTATATAAGGTATGGAGTTTAGGTCAAGGTTCATCTTTTTGCCTACAGATGTCCAATTGCCCTAGCATCAGTTGTTGAAAGGACAGTGTTCCTCCATAAAATTGTTTTTGCGCCTTTGTCAAAAACTAGGTCAGCATATTTGTGTGGGTCTATTTCTGGGTTCCCTATTATGTTCTATTGATTTATGTGTCTATTATCCCTCTGCCTATGCTTTTCAAATAAATGGCAGAATAAGCTTGTCTATGTCATAAACAAACAAACAAACAACTTTGCTGGGGTCTTGATAGGAATTGAATTAAACCTATTGATCACTTTGGGGAGAATTGCAATCTTCACTCTGTTCCAATCTAGAAGCAGGTATACCTCTTCATTTATTTGAGTCTTTTTTTATTTCTTTCATCAGCACTTTTTAGTTTTCAGCATACAGATCCTGTATGTATTTTGTTAAGTGTATACTTAAGTATTTTGTAATTTAAATTCAGCTTAACATTATTATTAGGATACAAAAATGAGATTGATCTCTGTGTGTTGATCTTGTATGCTATGACCTGTTGAACTCACTTATGAATTCTAGGAATGTTTTTTTTTCATTTCTTGGGATTTTGTACGTAGAGAGTCATGTCATCTGTAAACAGAAATTATTTCATTTAGTCCTTTCCAATCTGTATGCCTTTATTCTTTTCTTCAACCTACTTCAGTGGCTAGAAGTTCCAGTACTGTATTGAATAGAATGGTAAGAGTAGATGTCCTTCCCTTGTTCCTGATTTTAGAGGAAAAGCGTTCAGTTCTGCACCACTAAGTATCATGTTAGTTGTAGGATTTTTGTAGATGCAACTTATCAAGGTGAGGTAGTTCCTTAACTTACTGAAAGGTTTTATCCTGAATGGGTGTTGGATTTTGTTAAATGCTTTTTCTGTGTCAACTGACATGACCATATGATTTTTCTTGATTTTTAAACAACTTTGTTGTTCTGATGAAGTACCTTGATTGATTTTAGAATGATGAACCAGTCTTGCTTACCTGGAATAAATCCACTTGGTCATGGTGTATAATTCTTTTAAATCATGTTTAGATTTGATTTGCTAGTATTTTGTTGAGGATTTCTTTTTTTAAACTAAATTCATGAGAGATATTGATCTGTAGTTTCTTTTGTGTACCATATCTGTCTGGTTGTTATCAGGGTAATGGACTGAAAAAATGAGTTGGAAAGTATTCCTTCTTCTATTTTCTGGATAAGGTTGTGTAAAATTGGTGTTAATTCTTCTTTAAGTATTTGGTACCATTCTCCAGTTAAACCATATGAGTCTGGAGGTTTATTTTTCATAAAATTTTTCATTATGAATTTAATTTTTTAAATTATTATGGGGGCTAGTTGGATCATCTCTTTCATTTTGGTTGAAGTTTGGAATTTTGAGGTTTTTCAACTAATTGATTAACTTCTAAGTTATCAAACTTATGATCATAAAGTTGTTCACAATATTCTATTATTATCTTTTTAATGATTGCAGGATTTGTAGTGATATCTACTATTTCATTCCTGATTTTGATAATTGTCCCAGTGGAGAAAAGGAGTCTCTGGCGAGAGGAGGTAGGGAGGTGCTTTAGGCACTTGTTGTGGTAGGATTCCCTTAAAGATACCCCCACCCCAGCTCCATGATCTCTCTGGATAGGGTACATGGGGTCAGAGAGGCTCCCCAGTAGAGTCACATGTTGTTACGGGTCCCTCTTGCCAGTTCTTCCCACTAGCTTTGGTATTTGGGAGGTGGGAAGGGTAGTCTCTAGCCTGACAATGAAGCAGAGCACTTCTTGGCCACTTATTGTTAGGAGGGTCTCTAGCTCTATTCCCCTTACCCAAGGTGTCAGGCTGGTTTCAGAAGGATGTTTTCAGAGGAGCTCCCTTTCAACCCAGGGCAGGAATGAGTCCACTTGGGTTGCTATCTATTGCTAGGTTGGAGGCCAGGGAAATGCTGAGTCTGGATCACCTGTTGGGTAAGGCCTGCAAGATGCCTTGCCATTATGCTGTTTCTTCTGTCTGGGGGTCCCAAACAAGTTTCCCTCCTTCTTACCACCCATCACGTCTCCTTTGGCTGTCTATTGAGTTATTTCCAGTTGAGTTTATAGTTATATTTAGGGGAATGAGCAAGGAGAAAGAGGTCTACACCATCTTGTCCAGACCAGTGGTTGAGTGTATTTTTAAAAGAGGAGTTGTCTTTGGTTCTTAAATGTCTCCTTTCTGTGTTTAGAAACTTAGTCATTCCAGGGGCCAAAGTCATCATTGCACTAATGGTTCCCAGGCATTGCTGCTTTGAGACATCAAAACAATCCCGAAGTTTCTTCTGTGACTTGGTGCCTGGATCTGTCATAGAAGCAGCTGGTGAGGATGAGAGGTCAACAGGTGATTGTTTTGAAAAAATAACAAGGTCAGTAAAGTACTGCCACATGCATAAATATCTTCAGTTAAATGTTTATATTATGAAGATATCCTTCTTTCTCTTTCCCCTTAGGCCTTATCTTAAAATTCACCTTAACTGGATTTAACATATCCATAAGGGACTTATCTGGGGTCTTACCACACATACTTACTCGAAGTTTTAGATTAATTTCCCCCAAAACTGAGTAATGGGAACCTCTATATTAAAATACAGATTCAATATCCAAAAAGTGTATCATAAATCAGAATTATGAGTTGACATGAATACGATGAAATTTAATGAGAATAAGGGTAAAATCTTGTATTTTAGAAAATATTAATAAATGAATACAGATGGGGAAACAGTTTAACAACAGTTTATTTGATAGCAGAATAAAAGACTTAGTTGCTATGGCCTGAAAAGCTATGATAATTTTAATATAAATTTCAGAACCCGGGCAAAAGGTAAAGATCTTCATGCTCTGTCACAGTGTTTCTCAAATTTTAATGTGCATGCAGATTACTTGGATATCCTGTACAACAGAAGATCCTGATTTAGCAGACACTGCATAGGGCTTGAGATTCTGTGGTCTAAAAGTCTCCAGGTGATGCTGGCTCTGTTGGTCAGGGAACCACACTTTGAGGAGCAAGGCCCTATACCATACAGATCACTTCTAGGGTGAAATATTCATTTATGAGCAAGCACCACATCTTAAGAGAATCACTGAGAAATGAATTTGTTCAGAGAAGATAAGGCAGGATAGTTAGAAGTTAGACACTAAAAAAGAAAGCTCAAATTGGAAACAACAGTTATCTCTGATTGGCATGATTCTAAAGGAGCTTTATTTTATTTCCTTTCCTTTTATGTGTTTAATAAACATATTTCAATGACAAAAAAAGAAGTTAGACACTCAGTTCCATGAGTATCAGTAGAAAGATCAACCTTTAATCAAGTAAGAGCTCTTTCAAATTGATGCTATAAACCATCCAAAGACAAATAGGCAAACAATTCAACAACAACAATAAAAAAAAATCTCAGAAGACCAAACATAGATGATAATAAACATTCAGTTGGTGGGTAGGCAAAAGTTCAAAAGCTTGATAAAATCCAATGGGAAAATAGCCATTTTTTTGTGGTATATGAACCACCACAACCTTTTTGATAAGTAATCCAGCATTAGCTATTAAAATTAAAAAGGTGCACGTATAATTTGACTCAGCAATTCCACTTGTGAGAGCCTTCACTAATGAAATAAACCCAGAATTATGAATATAATCACCAAGATGTTTACAGTAACGTATTTGTGAAAAAAGCTTGGAAACAACCTGAATGTCCATCAACTAGTGATCTGCTAAACAGTGGCATATGCAATGGAAGGGAGAACTTTACATAAATTCCTGCTTTCCGAGGATGGAATAATGAGGTAGTAAGTTCCTTGCACTGGAATGTTCTATCGGAGGCCATCAGAAATGCTAGTAGGGGAATTCTTATAGAGAATTATAAACACATTAGTCTGCATGATTTCTGAGTTTCTTTCTGGCTCTGAAATTCTGTAATTCTATAAATTGAGCACAGTGACCTCAATGAAAGAAAGGAAGAAAAGGAACGGGGGGCAAGTTTTCTACCCTATTTTTATCTGCTCTCCTCATTTTAGAATTGGGACTTTGGGAGCAGGTTTAAGGGGTGGAATGTTTTCATTAGCACGTATAGAGACCGCAAACTGAAGCTATTTCATTTAGACACATAATAAATGAAGAAAAAATGATTATTCATTTGTCTATCCCTAATTGTTGAAACAAGATCCATAGTTCAGAAAATGCCTCCTTTATATTCACAGTCACTAACAGAAAGTGACTAATTTGTGGCTGCATAGGGACACAGCATTAAACACCCTGAGCATATGGATAAGTGACACTATGTGTCTAAGATCGATGGAGCCTGATGCCTGCTCCTTTGCTAGGAGCGTGGGCCAGCATAAATGTACTCAGGAATGGGAGAATGCCATCTAGTTACGTACTGGATGGCGTTGAGCGGCTGGATGCCTGCATTTCCCTCTATCAGTGGTTTGCAAACTGTGATACTTCCTCAGACGTGCTTCAGGGGCCCAGCAACCATTCGTTGCAAGTGTTTAAAGTATGTTTAAATAGTTATTTTTTTAAATGTAATTAAAAAGTAACTACCAAACACATTCATATGTGATATATATCCAATTTTAACACACTGAAAACCAACAAAGTATTAATGTACATTCTCATTGATTGGCTGTTTAAGTAAATATTATGAATATCAAAGCATAAAATAAGTCTGTGTATTAAAACACTGTTTTGTTTGTTTTATGATTCAGTATCATTTGGAAAATAGGAAATTTCACTGCTAAAGTTTGTGATAATCACTGCCCCAAATCACAAGTTAGGGAAAACAGAAAAGTAAAGGTAGGATGAGTGAAGCCTGAAAAATTACTATTAGAATGGTCAATTCATATAGTTCTCAAATCTTTAAATGGTCCACACCTCCTTCAGAACACCCCGCCTTAAAACAAAAACGCTTTATTCCACCTTAGAACATTTAAATCTCTTTTGTTCTTTTCAGAATCTGATCATTCTTCTTCCTTCATTCTTATTTTTTTTCTGTCATTTTTTTGGGGGAAAGGGAGTTGTTACTGGGAGTTGGAGTTAAGTTGAAGGTTGGTGAATGACTTGCATGACAATTTCTGTTTGAAGGAAAGAAGTTCTTCTTAAAGCACTCAGTTCTTTTTCTATTGCAAACATATCCTGAGAAATTAAGTGAGCTAGGAAACTTTCCAACAGAGATCTGGAGTTTGAGTGCTACGGTTCGAGTTCTAGTTCCACTATCTTTAAGGTGAACCCTAACATGGGCACATTTTCTAAGTGCTACCTCAATTTCCCTTTCTGCAAGATGGGAATAATAATAGCATTGTCATCACAGGGTTCTTGTGAAGATCAAAGGAGACAATATTCGTAAAGTACTCAGCATGGTGTCTAGCATGTGATAAGCGTTCCACAAATATTAGTGCCACTGTTTTTTTATACATTTTTTGCCCAAATTTACTATGAGAACTGTGGGTACGAAATACAAAAATAAGGAGGAAGGCTAAGAGGCACACAGTGTGCAATTGTTTATGTTATAGAATTGTCATGAGACTTTTGCATTTATTATTCAATTCTTCAGTAAACTCTGTGAGTAGAAACCAAGGTTCTGAGAAGACACCAAACAGTAAGTGATGGAGGTAGAAGGGAGCAAATAGGAACAAGGTCCTTTAACCTAAATCTAGTACTCTTTCTTCTATGGTGCACCTTCTGTCATAGTTGCAAGACAGAGCTGTTAAAGTTAATAATGGTTGCTGATTTTTTTCTGCTTACTGTTTTTCATAGGTACGGAATTCTGATGTCCCCTAGATGATAACTAACACTGGCCATTCTTCACTCCTCTAATATTTATTTTGTGTAAATATAAGACAACTGGCCATACCGTCACTGCGTGAAGCAAAGGAGGAAAAAATTTCACAAAGAAAGATGTTAGTTCAGTTAGGAAAACAAAACAAATCACCCCAGTTATTTTAACAGACAAAATATTATATAGGAAATTGGTTTAACAGTCATTGGAGAACTGAAAAGGCAAATAGGGACACAGACGTAATATAGAGAAAGTAAATGTAGGAAGCAGCTTTCACCTCTAGGACTGGGAGAAACACAAGGCAGAATCTGGGGTCATTAGAACCCAGAAGTTGGAATAGGAGCCCCTCGGAACCCAGGAAGAGGTGCTGGCAGGATGGTGTTGGTGTTTCTGAGGGGGTGTAAGGAGGCTGCTTCTGAAAGGGTGAAAAGACAACTGCATATTGGAACCTAGGTGGGCTGCCAGAGTGAAGATGTGTTCTTGGGGTGATGCTGCTGGGACAAGAAGCAGACAGGAATGAACTGGTCCCTCCTCCCCTCTCAGGCCTTGTCATTTTTCTCTAGCGCCCCCTATCGGCAGAGCCTCAATAGCAAGCCGCTGGCAAAGTGGAAAGTGGCCAAGTCCCCAGCTCCAGCATCACAGGTAGGTTTGGAACTGAGAGGCAGTCACTTAATAACCAGCACAGATGTATGCACATATTGTTACAGTTAATTGCCATTAATATATGTATGTTATGGGCTGAATTGTGTCCCCCCAAACTGATATATTGAAACCCTAAGTTCTGGTAACCTAGAATATAACTGTATTTGGAGATAGGCCTTTAAAGAGGTCATTAAGTTAAAAGGGGGCTGTTAACGTGGGTCCTAATCCGTTATGACTGGTGGCCTTATAAGAAGAGGCAATCAGGACACAGACAACACAGGTTAAGGGACAACCATGGAAGGACACAGCAAAAAAGGTGGCCATACACAAGCCAAGGAGAGAAGCCTCAGAATGAAACTAAGCTGACTGACACCTCGACCTGGGACTTTTAGCCTCCAGAACTGTAAGAAAATAAACTTCTGTTGTCTAAGCCACCCAGTCAGTAGTACTTTGCTGTGGTAGCCCTAGCCCACTAATACAGTGTGCTACAGAAGAAGCAATTATTTTATACTGGATGTCTTCTAGACTCCACTATATCCAATTGGACCTCATGTTTTGATATACTAATTTTATTATATATGATCTCAACTCTCTAGCCCCTGTCTGTCCCCAGTCCCACTGGATTAGGTCCTTATCATGTCCCATTTGAATTATTCCCAATTGATTTCCCTGCCTCCAGTTTTCTTACCCTCAGTTTGTCCTATCTGCCAACACAGAATAATCCCTATTACTCCACTGCTTAAGACTCTTAACTAACTTCCTACAACCTGTAGAATAATGTCCAAACTCTGTGCGTGAACTACAAGCTGCCTCCTCTCCTTCCATTCTGCCCACTTCCTGTGTCAGGTCTCTTCTGCTAAAATTGCTCAGAGCCCTTGTCTTAATATCATACATAGCAAGGTGGTTGGGGGGCAGGGGCTTGGAGTTTGGACCTAAAGAAAAGCAAAATGTGTATAAAATGAGAGAATTATCACAATCAATCAGGTCTATGATGAGCTCCACCCAGCATTCTGTTTCTGGTAGAGGAACTAAAAGTTGAGAGACAGAAGGACATTCAGAGAGCTGGCCAATCTTCCAGGTGTCTCATAAAAACCTACCAAGGGACTAGAAACATACAGACCTACTAGGAGCAGGTTAATAAGTTATTAATAACAATAATCTACTTAATTAAGTAGGTTATTAATCAGGGGTTAATTCAGAAAGGGAAGAGGAGAAGAGGAATAATAGAGGTCCCATTCATGAGGCACCTACTGTGTTAAGCAGTCACTCTGTTAAGCACTCTCTATATGTTACATTTACCATGTAAACCTCAAATGAACACCCTAAGGTACTTTTATCTCCATATTACAGAACACGCTCAAGATCGCCGAGGTAGGAAAACTGCCTTCAAGCCCAGATTTATTAGAGTTTAAAGCCTATGATCTTTTTACTGTATCAAGCTGCTTCAGCTATTACTGAACATAGAGTGTTATTTGTTTCTATAATTGGTCTGGTTATTTAAGCAATAGAGTTTTGTTTTCAGAAAATAAGACCCTCATTGTCAATTCACCACATCAGCTAGTAAAGCAGCTCTTTGTATAAAAAGCAAAATTAACTTATATTTAACAGCAACCCATTACAGCTGCCAGAGCCATTGTCTCTGTAGCTCAGAAGGTCTATTGCAGGTGCCTAGAGTTTGCAAATCCTATACAACAGCGTAATAATGCATTCTGTCTTTCAAAGGGTAAAGACCTAGGATTGAAAGTGGTTCACTGGGGAGACTGATGAAGACTTCTTGACTAGAGGAAGGATTGTCATGCTGGTAAGTATAAGAAGAAACCATTAGAAATATTATTTCTTGATTGGTTGCTACTCATGTAAGTTGGTAAATATTTTGAGTTTCCTCTTTGTGAGGAGAGAATAGTTGGGGCACAGAACAAGACGGCTGTTTCTTTGATTTGTTAAATGCATCTGTGTCTTGAGCAGAAAGATGGGTAGAAAATGTGTAACTAATAAGAATGTTGAGCATAATGAATCATGATAAATTGTAAATCTACTGACAATTTCAGCTCTGTGCACATGTTCAAAGAGGTTTTACCTTCAAGAAATAGTCAGTGATATTCAAGCTAAGAGGATACTGCTGATTGAGAAACACTGAAGATAAATTCCTGATACTACTAAGGTGAGAGTATTCTTTACTTTTGTTCTAATTGTGTATGGTATTTAAATAAGAAATATTCTGGAAGCTTTGCTTAGCTGTTTCAGAAAAGGTTCAATTCTTATGAAAAGCAGTCTTTCTTACATATAATCTTTCTTGTAATATTATATGTGCAAAGTATGTAGCACAGTGCTTGTCACAGGTGTATGTAGTTCAGCTTTCTTTTCCTTATTGAAACTCTAGCTGTTCAGACTTTTGTTCCATGATCCAGACACCACCTGGGTGTAACTACCTAAACTGTAATCACCTCAGGGGAAACAATAGCTTCTAGAATGCTGTTATTTCTTTCATTAACCAAAACCTATACCTGCAACTAAAGTAGATGTTCTAACCCATGTTAAATTTATATTTTCTTCATTAAAATAAGATGGAAGTTCAACAGGTTTTGCCATTTTATACCTGCAGTGGTCTAAGTCTAATTATTTCAGTGCAGATAAGAAAAAAAGGTGCTCTTACCAACTGGATGAAATTACAGTAAAATGGCCAGAAAAATGATGTATATTTAGATCCCAAGAGAGTAATCAATTTACACTCTGAAGCATGAAATCTGATTGCCCTTTTCTCTAATGCGAAACACCATGTACAACAATTTATTGACCATAAAACTACTCATCCATTTGGTGCCATGATTTCTCTGTGCGATTTTCAAAGAAAGGATTGGTATGAAATTGATCACCTAGTTGCTTCAGATGGAGAAAGCCCAACCACATTTTTTAGCTCTGCTTAGAAGGAGGACCTCCGTAAAATGGTAATGGGATTCTGCATTTCACTTTCATAATTTATGTCCAAATAAAAGTAGTAATTTTTTAGGCCTCCAGAATCACTAAGTTATCTTCTCCCATATTCTTTTTTCTTCCCTGTATTGTAAAGACAGACGTTTTCCTTCCAGCCTTTCAAGCTTATTATTGCAACTGCCCTTCCTTCCAAAGACCTTTGGATTCTGGAAACAATGAGCTCAGTTATATTACTTTAAAGATAGTAGGTTTCTAAATAATGTCAAATTCATTCCCTATGGATCAATTTATATTCAACTAATGCTCATATTACAAAAATTGATGGACGAAATGTTCAGTAAACTTTTCAAAGAGGTTGAAGTAAGGTGTTTGGGTCATATACGAATAAACATTTTTGTAAAAACTCCCAAATTTTCCATAATTTGAATTTGAATAGAGGTATTTTTCACTTTCAGTCACATAGCATGTCAATGCTTTGTATTATTCAAAAACTGGTATGCATAAAATAAGAAGTTTAAGTTTCAAAATGTTTTGAAATTTGGGAATTCATTTCCTCTTTCAAAAAAATTATAAAGCCATTGAGTTTATCTTAAGTGCCATTTTCCACTTTATCTGAAAGTCATTTTTACATTTGCCTTTAAATTTATTTCCATTTGAAAATGGAACATATCACCTGAGTCTGCAGTCACTGACAGTTGGAAAGAAACAATAACTGTTTCTAGAGCAAAAAGTTTTAGTCACAGTCTGAGGAGGAAAGGATATTTTGTTTAATGTCAAGGGATTCTTTTAATGACAGAACTTCTCTAAATCAAGGACCATGAGAATATAATAATTTTTAATTTTAATAATTTAATTTTAATAATTATGAGTTTCTTTGAGTATGTTCAACCTAGCACAAAAGCCTTGCTAAATAATCAGCTCTCACCTCTCTTTTACAAGGATCTTTCTTTGATTATACAAAAGCCAAATTTAGTAGTTCTCTGCACTCCAGATAATTTTTCCTTATAATAGGAACTGTCGATTATAATCACTTTACATAGGTTTTAGTGTGTCACCAAGAACGATAGTATGAAGCTTCTAATTAGATGTGTAAATGGAAAAAAGGCAGGTTTAGTCAAATAAGAGTGTTGGACTTTACCTACAATTTGAAAGAGGCTGTTTTATACTGTTTCTAGTGTTCTGGTAACTAATAGTAAAAATCAAGAAATTTTATGAGTCTTATAATTTTTCAAAATTAATTTTTCAAAATGTTATAATGTTTCCAGAGCAAGTTGTATTAATGAGCTATCCAGTTCCTTGTTACACAAAGTATGGTCCATGAACCCCTCTGGTGTTATCTGGGGGTTTGTTAGAAATGCAGAATCTCAGATCTGTTGAATCAGAATATGCATCTTTAATGAGTCTCCCAGGTGTTGCATAAGCATATTAACATTTGAGAAGCAGCAAACTAGTTAACAATGATACTCAGAAGGGCTAAAAACTGTTTATTACAGAGTTTCCCAGTTTATGTGCTGAGGCAGGCTGCTGTGCGGCAAATAGTTTGCAGGTGCACTGAAGTAACAACTCCCTTGGCCCTCAGAGCAGGTGGGTGGGGACTGACGCAGCCAGAACCCCCCAGAGCAGCCCCTACAGTTGCAGGTGACCTTGTCCATTAACCCC
Source organism: Pseudorca crassidens (assembly GCF_039906515.1). Lineage (NCBI taxonomy): Eukaryota > Metazoa > Chordata > Mammalia > Artiodactyla > Delphinidae > Pseudorca > Pseudorca crassidens. Next base: position 78,080,942 of record NC_090298.1, read on the forward strand.
AGTGTGTCATACAGATATCATCATTTGCTGTGTGCGCTGCTACATGAAAAAAGTAACAGAATGCTGCTCTGATTAATTAGATTTAATGGGGGAATATTTTATAGGAAGGATTAGAGGTGGAAAGTATAGAGAAGTAGGAAATCAATGCTCTTGGGCACAGACAAATCAAAAGCGAGGAAGCCAGGATGGACTGGAGATTTGCGTCAGTTCTCCACCTCCTTGCATTGTTAAATAAGCAGAACTTATACAACAGCCAAATGATGTTGGAAGCATAGCTCCTGCCTGGCAGATTTTTTTTCATAGTTCTTGCTTTAAGGTAAACCAGCATAGTCAAAAACATGCATAGGGCCTTCCCTGGTGGCACAGTGGTTGAGAGGCCGCCTGCCGATGCAGGGGACACGGGTTCGTGCCCTGGTCTGGGAGGATCCCACATGCCGCGGAGCGGCTGGGCCCGTGAGCTATGGCCGCTGAGCCTGCGCATCCGGAGCCTGTGCTCTGCAGCGGGAGAGGCTACAACAGTGAGAGGCCCGCGTACCGCAAAAAAAAAAAAAAAAAAAAAAAAAGCATAAAATTGTTCACCAGTAAACCCTTGGCAATGGCAACGGAAGGACCACGGAATAATAATAGAATATAGGCCAAATTAGAAAAACATTTCTCTAAGCCATATTTGTCAAGTGCTTTGAAGAGAGTAGCTTAGAAGTTGATATAAGAACCCAACTCCATAGCGATTGTTATTGCTATGGCATTGTGCTTTAGTGAATTTTTCAGTTAATATTTTAACTCTCATTCCTTAATATGGGTCTGCCTTTTTCAATTAATGGATTTATTTTTAAGTTTAATGGGACAAAACTAAAGAACTCCACAGTCTTAGCTTCTCTCTTGGGGCAAAGCAATGGCTTCCAATTGCCTTCTCTTGCTATAGTTTCCCTCTTTCAAACCCATCATCCACATTAACATCAGAGAGAATGTTTGAGAATACAAATCCTTTAATGTCACTTTTCTGCTTACACAGCTCCAATAGTGTGGCATCACTTTCTGGAGAGTTCAAATTCTTTCTTTTAACACTCACGTTCCTTTAGGACTTCTTAAGTCTCAGCTTCCTTTGCTATCCCACGCCCATCAGCATTCCAGCCACATCAAGCAGCTGTAGTTCCCCAAACATGCGGTGCTTTATAACGCCTTGTGTCTTTGCACCTGCTGACTCTCCGACTGTAATGCTGTCCTCCTCCTTTGTTCGCTTGGCTAAGCCTTTCTCATCCTTGAGGCTTCAGCTCCAGTGCCACCTCCCCACCTTGGAAAGTCCTCTTCTCTTCTTCCCTTCTAGTGAGTTGTTCCCATGGAACCCTGTGTATGTCTTGATCATGGAATTTCTCACGGGACTTTTTCATCCAGACCAGCCTTGTGTGTGTACAGCTGTATGGTTACACACAACCCTGCTCTCTGGAGGGCCCTGTACTTTACCTAATGTTCTGGTACGGCCATTTTGAAATTCCTATTAATTTCACCTGTGAATTTGTGTTTCGAAGTGAAGTCTCATGGGACAATGGAACATACCCCTGAGCAGAGGAGAACGATGCAGTATCTGTGTCAGCCATTCCTTAAACTGCCCCATTCACATAAAACATTTGCAATGCTTTACATCTACTACTGAGTAAGCAGTGGTATCTACAAGCCCAAGAGGGCGTGCTTTCTAGAACTCGCTTTGAAGACAGAAAAAAGGCAGTGATGTTCTAAGAAAGAAGAATGAGCAAGGAATCCTATCATCCTTTCCCACGCTTATCAATTCCCTGTGTTAGCCACCCACTTATAATGAAAATGATAGCATGGGAGAAAGGGAAAGGCAGGGCAACCCATAGTTCCTTCACTTTCAGCCCTTCCTTATTCACCAGGAAGCTAAAGTTAGAGAGCACATGCATATCAAGAAGCTTTACATTTTAGTGTTGATGGTACTTTTATGCTGATTTTTGAATAAGAGGTTTCATACTTTCATTTTTCAGTTGACCCTGCAAATCATATAGCTGACCCAATTATAATCTCTGCTTTCCTTGTCTGTGTACCATATTAGATTAGGGGTTTCTTGAAGGCAGGGAAAATGTTTTTCACCTTGGTATCCTTAGTGCTTACATAAAGCTGCCTCTCAAAAAATGAATTTCAAAAGGCAACTGCAGCTAATTTTAATGTTTCCAGAAAGGGGAGACAACATAAGCAGCTCTTTTTCCTGCTTAGAATGTGCACCTAACCAAGTATATTTTGTCTTGAATGTGCCAATATGGAGTAGGGAGAATAAAACCAAATCCCCAATCAGTTGGTGCTGGTTTTGTGCACCTGCTCTGTCTGTGTTAAGTGTGTTAGGGAGAGTCACATATCTAGGAGTCATTCGTGAGGTCTGGCTGCTTATGCCCAGAAACGGATAAATGGTGCAGGTGGCTAATGCTCACAGGAGACATGTACATTGTGGCATCAGAGGGGCTGGGAGATATGCCTCAGATGCCACGCCAAAGTGGATGTTTATATAGATAAATAAAAGTACTATTCCTACATGGGCAACTCAAGGTGAGGTAGAAGGGTCCTAATACATGGACTGAGCTCAGCCGCAAGGCCAGGCTGTGGCCTGGGTCCCTAGATTCCTATCAAACAGGTATCGTCTGGAGAGTTTGTGTGCATGGACCTGCGCCCTGGTCACTAGAGAAACTGGGAATCAGCAGCAGAATTCCAAGCCCCAGGGAAGGACAACTCAAAGGACAAGGCAGGACCCCAGTCTTGGAAGGCCGTGGAGTCAAGGAAGGTTCCCAGAACAAGACCTCAGAACGGACCAGAGCAGGAGACTGACCCACAACCAAGGCCAAGGATGGAATGGGTAACCAACAAACAGGGACCCTGGTGGGTTCAGACACTTCGTTGGGGAGTGACACAGAACCTGTGGGCATCGGTGAGTCCAGCTAAGAAGGTGACCGAGAGGCCAAAGAAATTATTTCAAGGAATGGAGAGGAAGACTGCAGGGAAGATGCACAAAACTTAGATAGGAAACGTATAATTTTGTTGAAGAAATAAGACAAATACGTTGGAAACAAAATAGAATTGAACTCAGCATAACACATTAAAGCCCAATAATGGAGCTCACTTTTTAAGTAGTATGGAAGTCAAAGTAGGTTGGAGAAGTGAGTGAAGGCTTCCTGGAGGAGGTGGCATGAGATTTGAATATTCAAGGAGGAGAGACTCAGTCCAGGCAGGAAGACTATAATGAACCCACAGAAAGCTGCAAATGGAAGTGATCTCCATAAAGGGTCTGTGCCTGGGAGTACGGAATACAGGGGAGCGTAGTATGTAGGCTGTGTGATGCTCCCCCGTATAAGGCCATGTCCTAAGCCTCAGAACCTGTGAATGTTAACTTATATGGCAAAGGGAACAGCAGATGAGATCAAATTATGAGGTGGTGCGATTATCTGTGTGAGCTGAGGGCAATCATAGCGTCCCTTATAAGAGGGACGCAGGCCAAGTCAGCGTCAGAAGAGACAGAAGCAGAGATTGGAGTGATGTGCTTTGAAGATGGAGGAAGCAACTTCAAACAAAGGAATACAGCTGGCCACTAAAAGCTGAAAAGGGCAAGGAAACAGATTTCCCCCTCAGAGCCTCCGGAGGGAACCCACCCGTCCCCGGAGGCACCATGTTGACTTTAGCACAGTCAGACTGAGTTTTTACTTCTGACCTCCAAACTGTAAGAGAATATATTTGTTGTTTTAATCCACTAAGAGTGCAGTAATCTGTTACAGCAGCAACTGGAAGCTCATAGAGGCACTAAGGATCGTGGACTAAGCTGCAGAGCGCTTTGTGATTGCAGCGGCTGTGCCAGTAAAAACCAAAGGCAGCCAAGTGCATGTGATGGAACTTTGCTGAGAACTGCTTCCCTCCTCAGTGCTCTGCACAGATCACAGCGGGGGCTTCAACCTCAGCCCAGTCAGCCCACAGCATGGCAGCTGGAGCCCGCAGGTGCCGACAGGTTTGGGATCGGTCGGGGTGCCAGCAGGTTGGTTCAGGGTGAGCTCTCTCTTCCCGGCTTGCAGACAGCTGCCTTGTCACTGTGGCCTCACGTGGCTTTTCCTCTTTGTGTGCGTGGAGAGAGACGTCTCTGGCATCTCTTCTTTATGGACACCAGTCCTATCAGATCCAGACCCCACCCTTATGATCTCACTGAGCTTTAATCCTCCTTAAAAAGGCTGTCTCCAAATATAGGCACATTGGGGGGTTAGAGCTTCAACAGATGAATTTGGGGGGAGGGGGGCACACAATTCAGTCCACCTCAGATAGTGACAATCAGGGTAGCACCATCTTTTACTTTGAGGGTCTGGGACCTCATATCTGTTATTGTGATGAAGACCATATCAGGAAGCATTATGAAAAATACTTTGAGAACACCTTTTAATATTCATGCATTCTTTCCTAATGCCACATTCTGCCCAAGAATTCACCCGTCTGGCCTAAGAAAGAGAAAGAGACCACAATGCATCCTGTCACCTTTTCCTCATCACCTTTGTGAAATGCTAATTACAGCAAGTACAATAGGAGAAATATTATCTTTTTGTAAAAACCATACAGCTGAGGGCCGGCTGTCAGGATATAATTATACAAACAGGAATTGGTCTCAAGCAGGATGTGATGGTTACCATCCCAGCTACATAAAGTGCCGAGGGAGCTCCTCTAATTACCACCGACTGGAGGTTTAGTCTTATATCTCTTTCCAATAACGTCAGCAGCAGCAGTGACAGGCTGCACCTTCCAACATCACACTCCTTCATTAGTTTGCTCTGACTCACCCTCCTCACATCCTACCACCCAATAAACCTTGCATCGAGTGATTTATCTTTCCAAGTACTGGATAGCACTTAAGCCACTGCCTTTTTCTTTCCTTATTTCCTACCCAATAATTATCAAGTGTCTCCTCTGTGCAAGGACATTCATGTGTGCTATTTTATTCAGCCTCACTGTAACCCGACTAAGTAGACATCATCCCTCTATAAATGAGTAAAGTGGGCATCCAGAGGGATGGAAGGGGAAGGGAAGAGGGAGAGAGGGCTGGAGGAAGGAGGAGAGGGGAGAAATCTGTAGGAGGGGTAGCAGCAGCACAGTCAGCTGAGCTTCATCTCTGCCATCCCTCAGAGTCAACATGGTCCTTGACATTCCCCAGAGATGTTAAGCCCAGAGACTGATTTTGTGGGAATGAATTGTAATAGGAACTTATACAACCTGCTTGATGAGAAATGGTTAGACTAGCTGTCCAGACACAGCAACACTGTAGAGCAATTCTATAAATAAGCTCTGGCTTCTATGCCTAATGAGAGCTTACAGTCGGCCTAAAGGAAAATGTACACTGTCTTTGCTGTAGATTTCCTTTGTCCCAAATGCATGAGAAGAGACTTTTTTTTTTTTTTTTTTTTTTTTTTTTTTTTTGCCTTTCTCCTATACACTTCTCTCCATCCAAGTTGAGAAAGGTCTTTAAATCTGTCCACAGGCCAGCCAGTTCCCTATACCCAGCCTCCACCATGTTCAGGACCAAAAAGGACAGTCATGTCCCATCCATGCCACCACGGGGGGAAACAAGCCCCTCCCCCAGCTGCCCTTTCTCTAGGACTACAGCCTTGATCTTTCGGAAGACAGGCCATGGCCTGGCTCTACTTACTTTCTTTCTCTCTGTGTCCTCTGAGCTGGGCCACGTGGGCTTGGTGCCACAGAACAAGCCAATAAATACTGTCCCGCTTCTATTTTTCTATGAGAAAAAGTGATGGTGATCATTGTTATGGACTGAATGTTTCTGTCCTCCCAAAACTCGTATGTTGAAAACCTACCCTGTGATGGTATCAGGAGGTGATGGTATTCGGAGGTGGGGCTTTGGGAAGGTAATTAGGGTTAGATGAGGTCATGAGGGTGTAGTATCATGAATGGGGTTAGTGTCCCTATATGAGTTATGAGAGAGCTGCTTTCCCTCTCTGTTCTGTGCCACGTGAGGACACAATGATAAGTTGACTGTCTGTAACCCAGAAGAGGGCTCTTAACCAGAGCCTGACCATGCTGGCAGCCTGGTCTTGGACTTCTAGCCTATAGTACTGTGGGAAATAAATGTCTAGTGTTTACAAGCTACCTAATCTATGGTGTTTTTGCTATAGCATCCTGAGAAGACTAAGCAATCACTGATACACAACTTTTGTGAGACTTTTAGAGGTATGGTTGTGTTTATAGAAGATTTTTAAGTCATCAGACAAGTATCTGGTGTAAAAAAAATGATTTGACCAGGGCCTATCTTAATTTAGGGCATTGAAGACAAGGGGAATCTGGTGGTTAGGGTCCCAATCTGTCCTCAGGCTGATTGCGTTTATTCTTGTCTCCAGTGCTCAAAAAAGTGCAAGTGGTATGATTTCCAGTCTCTAAACTCAGGGATTAAAAAATATCTATTTCTATTCATTTATTTTCTATAAATCAAATGAACTATAAATTTAAGCAAACACCTAACCAAACTGTCAGGAAATTCACCTCAGGTAATATTGGGACTGGCTCCCTCTTCAGGTCTGATAAGAATCTGGAAGCTTACCGGGTCTCCAGAAAACATCTCTATTTTCTATCTGCCTTTCTGGGGTCTTCATTCTTCAAACCATCATGGATGCCGTGACATCTACATTGCTTAAACCCACAGTGGTCCCTCCAAGTCCTAAAACTTGAAGTCAGGTCACATGGGAGGTCCAGAAATGTTTGCAGAGGCTGGAAATCCCCCCTCCCAAGGTGCCCCATCATCATCTCTGATGTGTTGCCACCACTTGGGCACAGAGGTGGGTGCAGGTATACCCCCTGCCCTCAGACCTCTCTCCCTTTCTCACCAGAGAGAAATCTCTTTTCTTTCCTTTCTCGTTCTCTCCTTTCTCTCAAAGAGCTTATTCAATTCCTGTATTTCCCCTTCCCGTCTACCCCAAACATTCTGCATTATTGCTTCATTGGGCTTAGGTCTAAAAGAAACTCAAAGGTCATTGACTTCAGACTACAAGTTTGAAGTGATTCACGTTATATCGTCTGGATGTAGTGGCTAAACAGCTCTGGGCTTGTGAGTGTGCCTGGAGAGGTTTAATTAGGTTTAATACAACATAGGCATTATTGAAGCCATAGCTTCTCTCCCCAACCCTGCCAAGAAACTAATGATGTGCCTGATGGGCAAGGGTGGAATGCACTGGTCCTATCAACCGATGTGCCTTTCGGTTTTATTCCCTCCCTTTCTGGATACCTGCCATATACACTACCTAATACAGAAAGGTCTCTCACATACATGTTTTACCCCGTGGTCCTCCTACCCTGAGGAGACTGATATGAGCCATGAGTGGAACCTAACCCAAGGCCAGCCAGTCTCTGATATGGCCTCAGGAAAGTGCTCTGACCAGTAAGGGCACCCTGAATGGATGATGGGCGACCAGGCATAGATCCTCTGCCTTACCAAATCTGAGTTCAGAGACAGAGAGAAAATTGTTGAGAATGGGGAGAATGGCAGAAGAAGAGCTGGAAGGCGATGTGACAGGAATGGAGAAAGAACAGTAGATCTGTGGTGCTGGCCTAGTGACAGGACACCTGGGGGCTAGAACTGTGCTCTCACCTAAAAGATCTTCCAGCTCCTCTTTTTCTGAACAGCCTGGCTACACGTGGTTCCTGTTTTCCTTCCTTCTCCACATATCCCTTCCACACACTCTGACCCTCTGACTAAACCCGAGCTTCTCTCTGGTGCTTGCAACCTAAGAGAGGCTCACTCACATTTATTTAAAGTAAAACTCCCAAGGCTTAAGTATTAGGGCAGTCAAAGCGCAGTAAACAATGAGTCACTGATGAATAACCATCTCAAAGGGCAGCAAATAACAGGTGATTTTTATTCTGAAGTTTGAAGATTAAGAAGCCCTCTCTAGGGCTTCCCTGGTGGCGCAGTGGTTGAGAGTCCTCCTGCCGATGCAGGGGACATGGGTTCTTGCCCCGGTCCGGAAGATCCCACATGCCACGGAGCGGCTGGGCCCGTGAGCCATGGCCGCTGAGCCTGTGCGTCGGGAGCCCGTGCTCCGAAAAAAGAGATTTTAAAAGGCTATAAAAAGGATATTAAAAGTCCTAGAGAAATAGTCGCTGATGAAAACATCTCAAAACCTATTAAACCTCTCCCCCTGCTCCTACTCCTCTGGAGTTTTCCTCTTTCTCTCTCTGTGTTCCTCTGCTTTCCTTATATTTTCTTTCCCTGCTTCCTGTCCCCCTTCTACCGTTTATCTTCCTTTGTGTGACTCCCTTGGTTTCTCTCTGCCTCTTCCCATTCCTTTCCTCTCTGGTCTCTCCCTTCTGTGTGCATGTCTCTCCCCTACCCGCTTTAATACCTCTCATTCCCTTACTCTTCCTTTTACCCTCTTCCCTCTCTGGTTGCCTTTCCCCCCCTCACTTTCCTCACTACCACTCTTTAAAGACTGCAAGTGGAAAGGAAATATATTTATTGGGATTTCTTGTGCTTATTGCATTTTGTGTTCTGTTATCTTTATTTACTTGCAGATGATTTGAGCATTTTATTTTTGATTAATGAAAAGAAATACCGGAACAATCTACTTTTGCATGTGTCCCTCAGACTGTTTTCTCCAGTATTGTGTGGCCTTGGCAGAAAAGAAAGGCTCTCCAAACCCGGGACTTTGCATAGAAGTTTACCAGGGAAATGATAGATTCTCTGATCAGTTTCTATTTGAAAGACTTAAAAAACAACAACAACGACAACAACAGCTCCCTGGTGTTCAAGTTGAAAAGAGAAGAGAAAGAGGCAATCAATTTTACTAAATTAGATTATTAATCCAGAAGGTACAGAACTCTTAGTACAGTGAAAATAGCAACTTTAGCTTTATTATATAGACATGAACCCTCTTGGTGTTACCCTGGAGCTGATATTCATCTTCCTACTAGATTAGTCTTTTAATCTTTCCATGTTGCACATTTCCTTTGTGAATCTGAAAGTTGCAGAGTACATCCTACTCTTCATAGGCTCAGGCCAAAGCCCTAATCATAAGTCTTACCATCCTGTCAAATGATGATGATTCCTGGTGACATTAATGTCACCAGAGAAAGTTATCCAGTGTTTGTTAAGCATGATGTTAATTGCTCTTGTTTGTATCCAAGAGCATCGTCACCTGCCACCTAGTGTCTTAATAAAAAACTGCAGTATATGATGCATTCAGCCAAGGTTCTCCCTGAACTCCCCGTTGGACTCCCCAGGGTTTAGCTTCAAACGCTTCTGGATGGCAGGCAGCTCACTCTATGAGAGGCTACTAGACCTGACTTCTCCACTCTGAACAGCAGAAGCCCACCTGTCACAGTCGGGTAGGGTCCCTGTGGGCTATATGTGAGAATATTCAAAGGCGTGTTCTGACTCAGAACTTCATGGGAGAGTCGGGGATGGCTGAGAATGGCTGAAACATACCATGGCATGAAAAGTATTCAAAGTACATACAGTTCATGTAATAGTGTTACTGCAACAATAATTGTATGTAACCATTACAACGATATTTTACTTTAACATTTCACAAATATTTAAGCGTTTACTACAAGCTGGGCACTGGGAACAAGGCAGGGAGTGTCAGACAAGGATCCTGCCCTTGTAAAGCTTATGTTCTATGGAGGAAGATGGGTAACAAACAACCAAGATAAGTCCACATTAGGATATATATATAAGGGAAATAAACAGGGTCACCAATTAAACTTACTGGACAGCTTTGTTTAAGGTGGTCAGGGAAAACCTACCCCAGAAAGTGGCATTTGAATGAGGCTCACATACTGAGAATATGCCAAGTGTAAAAGTGGCTGGGGAAAGTCGTTCCAGGCAGAGGGAACAGCAAGTACAAAGGCCTGGAAGAAGAAAGGGGCCTGGCATGTCCAAGGGCCAGAGAAAAGGACAACGTAGATGAAGTGTGATGAATGAAGTAGAGTGACGTTTGCTCTCTAAACATTGCCAATTCAGGACAGGAAAAGAAGTAAAATTGCCCTCTGAGATTTAAATTTTGAAATCAGTACATGATGGATTATATATTTATTGGTACACTTTTTGTTTCCAAGAGACAGAAATCTGAATCAAACCAAATTAAGAGAAAACAAAGTGGGTGGGGGAGGGTTTTACTGGTTTATGTAATCAGAAAGGACACAGGTGAAAGGGGGTGCTGGAACCATTGATTCTCTGTCCCCAGCTTCTCTTTCTCTACTTCTATTTGCATGTTGGTTTCAGTCTCTCCTACCACTAGGCTAGAACCATGGATGCTGACAGCTCTGAGCTCACATACAGCGTCCTAATCAAGCAACAAACATTGCTTCTTTCCTCCCAACTCAATTTGAAAAACTCAGGGAAGGACTCTGATTACCCTGACTTTGTACTCACTCCTTGAACCAATCCCTGTAGCTAGGGAAGTGAGGAACTATGGCCCAGATAGCCAGTGTCCTGTGCCCGTCCCTGTGGCCAGTTACTACAAATGGAGAGGGAGTCTGTGGTAACACGGGTATAGCCCCTGGGATATCAATATCACTCTAATTTGTCTATCAGAAATGAGAAAAAAGATATGCTACATCATATTAAGGCTGGAATGTCAGTAAGGTATTTCTTTAGGTTAAATAGTAAAAGGAAGACAAAGAGGTATTGAGTGACATTAATACTACCCAAAGAAAGAATGTGTTCTTCTGAGTCTTGTTTAGCCATTAAAATACAGAAGAAAAAAAAAAAAAAAAAGTCCTGGAGGTGAACCCTGGCAGTTCTCACCTAAATGATGTCTGGGGGAAGAGAGTCCTGGCCAATGGCCCCTATGGTGTGGTATATTGTTGAATCAGCCACTGTCTCTGAGCTAGTCCCTCTGTGGCCCATCCCCTTTTAATTCAACATGATCACTGAGTTTCTGATATTAATTTGAAGTACATCCTCACTGAAGAACTTAAGAACATTTAACATAGCCAGGAATACTCTTAGTTCTTTTCCCCATGAGATTTTTTCTTCTTTCATGATCCAGGTTCTGTTGATGTGCCTGTGTCCCACACCGGCTCAGTTGGGATTTTGCTTCCTTTTAATATCCTTAACAAGCATATCTAAGTCTCTGCATCAACTGCTGCTGTTAGCTCACATAGAATTTGGTATCCTTTTTGCTAAAAAGACTTTACTTCTCTCTAAAGCGTTCTACAAAATGCTCTCCGGCTAGCTACTGGTTATGGGAAAATATCTTCTCCTTTGATTTGTATGACACTGCAGTTCAGGGGTGTGTGTGTGTGTGTGTGTGTGTGTCCCTCTGGCTACCTGCCTTGTCTTCGGCATGATCAGCAGGGAGTGTCAGACAACCCACTTTTTGGAGAAAGTTCTATATTCCATTGTTTTTGACATAAAAAGTAACGTTTAACCACTGGAAATAGGTCCAATCTTGGACAAAATTATGAATGACAAAGATTGAATGAAAAATATTAAACACCATTCTAGACTGCATAGTGTTTCTTTTATTTTCCCTGTGTATTCACTCACTGACTAATGTTTATTGAGCATTTTGGGGGGGGGAGTGCATTGGGTCTTTGTTGCTGTGCACGGGCTTTCTCTAGTTGTGGCGAGCGGGGGCTACTCTTTGTTGCGGTGCGCGGGCTTCTCATTTGCAGTGGCTTCTCTTGCTGTGTAGCACAGGCTCTAGGTGTGTGGGCTTCAGCAGTTGTGGTGTGCAGGCTCAGTAGTTGTGGCTCGCGGCTGTAGAGCGCAGGCTCAGTAGTTGTGGTGCACGGGCCTAGTTGCTCCACGACATGTGGGATCTTCCCGTATCGGGACTCGAATCCCTGTCCCCTGCATTGGCAGGCGGATTCTTAACCACTGCACCACCAGGGAAGCCCCAGGGCAGTATCATTTTACAAACTATATATATATATATGCATGTATATGTGTTTGTATATGTCTGTAATGATCTGTAATGGAGTCACACAGATACCCATAAAGCAGTGGTTCTCAATCCTGACAGCACATGTGAATCATCTGGGGAGCTTTTAAAAAACCATACCACCCTTGACCCCACCTGAGATTCTGATTTAATGGATCTGGGGCCCCAGCATCAGTATGATCCTAATAGGCAACCAACTGCCCCAAGGAGAGTGGTACAGAGAATTGAGGAAGAGCTCTGGAGTTAGATAAACCTGAATTTGAACCCTATTTCACTATCTATTGGCTTCGTCATTTTTGGTCTATTATTTAACTTCTCTGTGTTTTAGTTTTTCGTCTGTACAATAAGAATAACACCTATTTCGTGGAGTTATCCTTAGGATTAGGGATAAGATGTGCCCAGTGCCCTGTGCAATAAATGTTGATGGAATGGCTGAGAGCCAGGATGAGGGGCTAAGACAGAAGGAAGGGGCTGGAGGAAGAGAGAAGCCAGAGCAGAGAAGAGAGGCAGGAAAGGGCCCTACAGAGCAAACTGAGACCTGCCTCCACCTTTTAAAGATGTGTTTCCTGCTTCTCACATTTTTCTTGAAATCCAGCTAACAGCAAGAGGTTGGCTCAAAAAAAGTGTGAAATTTCACCCTGATGAAGCCCTACAGTGTGGAAAACCTTGATACTCCCAATCACCCTTCTCTTTTGTTTGACTTTGACTTGGGAATGCTTACAGCACCTGTGCACAACTTGAAACCTGGTTCTTGGGGTTTGATGCCAACATCACACCACCCTAGTGGTCCTCAAGATGCCAGCCCCGTAGCATCAGTATCATGTGGAAATTTATTAGAAATGTGAAACTTTGGGGCCCTTCCCCAGACCTACTGAATCAGAGAATGGGGAAGGGGCCCGGCAAACTCTTTTACAAGCTCCCCAGATGATTTCGATGCTAAAATTTGAGACCCACTGTACTGAAGTATTATGACAGGTGCCCTCAGCAATAAAAACAGTTAGCAGTAAGTCAAAGCCACAGCACTTTTCATTTCATCCACTATTGTGTCATGTTAAATAAACTCCTAAGTCTTGTCTTCTTGGCTCAGTAAATTTAATAAATGAGGGGATATCCAAATAATTTAATTTTCCTTCAGAAAGAAATACAAAATCATCTTCTAGACTTCAGTTGCTAAAGCCCTCAGACAACACTTAAAATTACAAATTTCTAGTATATTTACTGTGTATGAATGTGTGTTCTTTCATATATTTAAATATGTATTTAATTGTTTATTCACCTTTGCAAAGAGTTCCTTTCACAATCACTTTTCTAGATGTCACAGGTTACTCTGCTGCTCTTCCCAATTAGGTGTGTTCTTCCAGTCAGGTTGGTCTGTCACTGGTGAGCCTGATTTCCAGCCACAATGCCCTTCACAGCACAAGGAGAGACCCCCAGTACAGGATGTAAAAGTTTGGATTCTGGAATCAGCCAGGCATAGGTGTGATTATGTGTATATTATCAGAGACATTAAACTTGTATTTTGGAGTAAATTACTTATCTCTGAGACCCTTATTTCCTTATCAATTGAAATGGGGTCAATAATCCTACCTGTGCCTACCTTATGGGGTTTTTGCAGAACATGTTAAATACTCAGTAAATGCTACCTGTTGGTATTGTGACTTCCAGAAGTCTCTTAATGATGATGTGAAGTACTTGTCGATTTTTGAAGTAAGGAGACACAAGTGAATAATAGGATTTTTGTGGGATTTGTGATAAAGCATTCAAAGCAGTGCTTTTTGAAACTTAGCATATGTATGAATCACCCAAGGTTCTGTTTAAAATGCAGACATTGGTTGATCCAGTATGTCTGAGGTGGGGTCTGACATCCTGCATTTCCAACAAGCTCCCAGGGGACACCGATGCTACTTGTCCCAGTTTAAAGCCCTGGGCTTATGCCCTGGAACGTGTTGAATACTCAATAAACATTAGCTATTGGTACTGGGACTTCCAGAAGGCTTGTGCTTTTAATAACAATTTGAAATACTTGCAGGGACTTCCCTGGCAGTCCAGTGGTTAAGACTCCGCTCTTCCACTGCAGGGGGCACGGGTTTGATCCCTGGTTGAGGAACTAAGATCCCATATGTCAGGTGGCGTAGCCAAAAAAAAAAAAATAATGTATGAAGTACTTGCAGAATTTTGAAGTAGGTAGACATTATGTAAAATCTGTATCTTTCAAAACTAGGAGATTACAAGATCTGGCTGTTCTTAATTGCTTTATTTTGGTAAAAAAAAAAAAAAAAGAAAGAAAAGAAAGTGAGGTGAGGAGAATATTTTTCCTCTTTATAATGAGCTGCTTCCCACCCCAATCAGAGGACTTTTCCTCAGGTGCTTCCTCTTCCCCTCTACCTGAAATGCCCTCCCTTCTCTTTTTTCCCACTCAAATCCTAACCTGATCTCAACCTCCAGCTCTTAGGAGAAATCAAGCTCTCAGCACATGAATGTTTTACTGTACAACTTTGCGTGGTGTGATTCCAAAATAATAATATTGGGTTGGCCAAAAAATGCCTTCGGTTTTTAAGTAAAAATCAAAGACACATTTTTCATTTTCTCCAAGAACTTTATTGAACAATGTATTCACCCTTTTGTTCCACTACCTTCTGCCATTTTTCAGGCAACGTCATAATTCCATCTTTCCAAAACTTTTTATCTTTTTGAGCAAAGAACTGTTCAAGGTGCCTTTTACAGTCTTCCAGGGAATTGAAATTTTTTCCGTTAAGAGAATTTTATAAAGACCAAAATAAATGGAAATCCGAAGGTGCAGTGTCTGGTGAATACGGCAAATGAATCAGAACTTCCCAGCCAAGCTGTAACAGTTTTTGCCTGGTCATCAAAGAAACATGCGGTCTTGTGTTATCCTCATGGGAGATTACACGTTTTCTGTTGACTAATTCTGGATGCTTTTCGTAGAGTGTTGCTTTCAGTTGGTCTAATTGGGAGCAGTAATTGTTGGAATTAATGGTTTGGTTTTCCGGAAGGAGCTCATAATAGAGGACTCCCAATCCCACCATGTACACAACATCACCTTCTTTGGATGAAGACCGGCTTTTGGTGTGGTCGGTGGTGGTTCATTTCGCCTGCCCCATGATCTCTTCTGTTCCCCGTTATTGTACAATATCCACTTTTCATCGCCCGTCAAAATTTGTTTTAAAAACAGAACGTTTTCGTTACGTTTAAATAGAGAATCGCATGAGAAATTTGATCAAGAAGGTTTTTTCCACCTAATATACGTGGAACCCAAACATCAAAGCGGTGAACATAACCAAACTGGTGCAAATGACTTTCAATGCTTGATTTCAATATTTTGAGTATGTCGGCTGTCTCCCGCGTGGTATAACGTTGATTGCTCTCAATGAATGTCTCGATTTGATCACTATCAACTTCAACTGGTCTGCCCAGCCGTGGAGCATCATCCAGCAAGATATCTCCAGCATGAAACTTTGCCAACCACTTTTGACACATTCAATCAGTAACAGCACCTTCTCTATACACTGCACAGATCGTTTTTTGTGTTTTGGTTGCATTTTTACCTTTCTTGAAATAATAAAGCATATATACTGAACATGTTGCTTTTTTCTTCCATCTTCAATATTAAAATGGCTACAAAAATTTACCAATTTTGATGTCTTTCTTTTTTTTTTTTTAATGTTACGTGGGCCTCTCACTGTTGTGGCCTCTCCCGTTGCAGAGCACAGGCTCCGGACGCGCAGGCTCAGTGGCCACGGCTCACGGGCCCAGTCGCTTCGCGGCATGTGGGATCCTCCTGGCCTGGGGCATGAACCCGTGTCCCCTGCATCGGCAGGCGGACTCTCAACCACTGCGCCACCAGGGAAGCCCCTGATGTCTTTTTTAGAATGCATGCTGATATGACAGCTGTCATATATAATCTAATAAAATTGTTTCAAATGAAGTTAAAGACAACTAAGTGCTACTAGAGCCATCTTACGGAAAAAACCGAATGAACCTTTTGGCCAACCCAATATCACATTTTAAGTAAAACCACAAGCACCAATATACTTGACAATCAATGCTGCCATTCTTACCATTGAAAGAGACTATGGGTTTATGATGATGCTGACATCGCTTAGAACAGTTTTGGAACTTGTTTTATTTTTTTCGAATTGTCTCTATTAGTATGCGCTAGGCTGTGTTACATGGCAAAAATATTCTAATATCTCATTAACTTAATACTATAAAAGTTTATTTCTCAGTCAAGCCATAGCCCAAAGCAGGTCTGGGGCCTTCCCTGGAGACTTTCTGCTCCAAATACTGATTTAGGAGTTAAGGCTCCTTCCATGGTGAGTTTCTGGCGCCTTAGAATGCTTGGCTACAGGCTGAGGGAGAGGAACATGGGACAGTTGCACAGGAGATCTATGATCAGGACCAGAAGGGCTCCCACAGTCCACTGGTCAAAACCCAATCAGGTGGCCCCCAGCTAACTGCACGCAGGATCTCCCAAATCTCTGTGCCCAGATAAAGGAAACGGTATGGGTGAGCGTCTGCCAGGTTCTGCCACATAGCCAGTGTCATTTTACAAGCTGGGCTGGACGATCAGCTGCACTGTGTTAAAGAGCTTTCCAGCCAGTGTCTGAGACACAGGCACATGCAGTGATTAGTTATAGGTGTGTGGAGATACCGTACACTTCAGGTCTCAGGGTGGCTGCACAGAGATTGTGGCAGCAGAGGGAGCTCCCAAGATCTCCACATCTGGTCATAAACAGCCTCATCCATTTTATCTAGGGTGCCATGCAAATAGCATTTCGTAGTTTGGGGGGAAAAAAGGCACTACTATTTGGTCATACCTAGTTATTGACCAAAAGCCATTTTATCTGACTTAGCCACTCTTTTGGCTCTTCTCCAGAATCAAATTTATCTCCCAGATATCTTCCCAATTAGAGAAACTCAAGCTAGAGTGCTATATACCCTGAAAGTAGTTCTAAGAGGAGTTCAAAAAATATTTTAATTACTAGTGAAATCACCAGGATAAATGTCCAAGTCATGAGGGGGCTGCTTTGAATGGGATAGCCTTCATTTTTATGTATGAAGTAGTGTGTTTGCTAAAATAGCAGTGTGCAAGTTGACTCCATCCTGCCTGGGATATTTCTCCTCCTCTCCCTCCCCTCCCCCTTTCCCTCCCCCCCCTTCTCCTCTCCCCCGCTTTCTTTCTTTTTTTTTTCTTCTTTATTTCAGGTATGTTACAGGCCAGCTGTTCTTCCCCTTGTAGCCTCCCGCTAGTAAACAGCTTGCTGCTAGACCCCTGATAGGTGCCCAGGGAAAAGTTATTGGTTGATTAATTTGCTCTGTAGACAGGTTCATAAAACAAAGTAGGCTTAAGAGATCTTTTAAGGTGAAAAGTTTTTTAAATTCCCTCCCAGATATAATTATTTAATCTCAGAATCATTTATTTGGAAGGATTTCAATCCTCTTTAATGATCATAGACATATTTTAATATATGTCATTCATTTTATGTACATTATCTTTCTTTCTAAACTGTTTCAAACATAAAAATTCCAGAAAATATTATTTTAAAAGTATCACTAACCTTAAATTATTAAATGATACAGATCTTATTGAATTATTAAATGTTACAGATCCTATTCCAGTAAGGATACAGTATCCTTACTGGAATGCCATCATCTCTCCCTCACCAGACACAGCTACTATCCTAAATTTGGTGATTATTATTCACATACCTATATTATTTCTTAGTGCATATGTACATATACAGAAATAATTTTAATAATATTTTACAGGTTAGAACATTTTATAAATGGTATTATTTTCTTCCTGTATCTGACAACTGCCAATTTTTTTTTTTTTTTGTGCCTAACATTATGCTTCTGAGATATGTGGGTTTTTTATTTTTGGCTGTGTTGGGTCTTCATTGCTGCGCGTGGGCTTTCTCTAGTTGTGGTGAGTGGGGGCTACTCTTCGTTGCGGCGTGAGGGCTTCTCATTGCAGTGGCTTCTCTTTTTGCGGAACATAGGCTCTAGGCACACAGGCTTCAGTAGTTGTGGCGTGTGGGCTCAGTAGTTGTGGCGTGTGGGCTCAGTAGTTGTGGCTCACGGGCTATAGAGTGCAGTCTCAGTAGTTGTGGCACACAACTGCTCTGCAGCATGTGGGATCTTCCCGGGCCAGGGATTGAACCAGTGTCCCCTGCATTGGCAGGCAGATTCTTAACCGCTGTGCCACCAGGAAAGTCCCGGTATGTGTTGTTATGTGCATCTCTAATCCATTTGTCTTAACTGCCGTATAGTATTCAATACCACACGAAAATGTATTCATCTATTCTACTGTGTTAGTGTATTTCTAGGTTCTTCCCAATATTTTTGTTTTTACAAGAAAAGCTTTTGTTTTTACAAGAAAAGCTCCTTGTAAATGCCTCCTTGGGTGTGTTTCCAGAACAAACCCATAGGAGTGGGATTGATGGCTTTACAAGGTTTTGCTGTTAACTTTACAAGGTCATGCCAAATTGTCTTCCAGGCGTGCTGGGCTAGTTTTCACCCCATAGTCAAAGAGAATGCTCCTTCACTGGGTATCATCAGACTCAAGCTGGTGGTTGTAAGATAATTTTTTAAATTTGCATTTTGCTGTTAAGTGCCAAGGCTGAGCACTTTGTCATATGTCTAACATATGTAGTATTTTTGTGTGTGTGAAGGGCACATTCATGACTTTTGTCCATTTTTCCATTGGGTTATCTGTCTTTATTTTCTTCATTTATGGGAGTACTTTATGTATTCTGATATGAATCCTTTGTCAATTATCTATTAAAATATCTTCCCCCAATCTGGGCTGGTCTTTTCACTTTGTTCATGGTGTCTTTTCTTGCACAGAATTTTAAAATTTTAACGTAATCAAATGTATCAAAATCTTTATAGTTTTGGCTTACGTGATTTTCTTTAATATTTTCTTCCCTACATTGAGATCATGAATATTCTCCAAGATTCTTAGTTTTGCTTTATACATTTAGATCTTTAATCAATCTGGAAACAATTTAACTTTGTATATGGTATAAAGAGATCAAATTTTGTGTGTATGTATAATTTTTCCATATGAATAGCCAATTATTGTAGGACCATTTATCAATTAGCGTATGCATTTTCCATTGATTTGTAATGCCACCACTGTCATATATCAAATTCCCAAATATGTGTAGGCCTCTTTCTGACTCTCTATTCTGTTCCACTGGTCACTATGTCCTTCAATGTGTCACGCCACACTGCCTTAACTATTATAGTTTTATAGTAAGTTTTGATGTCTGGTAGAGTGACTATTCCATCTGGTCTTCTCTTTCAAAGTTGTTTAAGCTATTCCTAGCCCTTTACTTTTATGCAAACTTTAGAATCAGCTTGTCAAGTTCAACAAAAATCCCAGTTGAGGTTGTCATTTGAATTGCATTAGAAGAGATGAATTGGAAGAGGACTGACAGCTTTACAATATTGAGTCTTTCTATCCTTGAACCTGGTTTCCTCTCTCCCTTTATTTAAGTCTTTTCAAATGTCTTTCAATGAAATTTCATACTTTTTTTTTTTACAATTGAACATCTTTTGTTAGTTTTAATAGTAGGCACCTTATATTTTAAATTATGTTAATTACATTTTCTGTTTAAATCCTCACAGTGCTATGAGTTAGATATTTTCTTTTCTATTTTATAACTAAGAAAAGTAAGGTTCAGAAAGATTAAGCAACTCATCACATGTCATTGGTGGCAAGTGACAGGAATGGGATACAAAATAAGTGCTGTCTGACCCCCAATCCAGTGCTCTTCGCCTCCAGTCCATACTGTCTTGTGATGAGTGTCTTCAATGATAACATTTTTTAATTAAAAACTTCGTTTTCAAAAGCACAAAGTAGCAATAATAAAATCATTTATCTCTCTGGGGAAAACATCAAGAACAGTGCTTCTCAAACTTCAATGTCTACACAGATAACCTTGAAATCCTGTTAAATGTACCTCTCGATCTAGTAGGTCTAGAGTAGAGTCTGAGAGTCTTCTTTTCCAAGGAGCTCCTTTATTTAGGCATCCACAAATATCTTTCAATGAAATGTTATACCTTTCTTCGTAATTACCAATTTTTTGTTAGGTTTAATACTAAGCTCTTTACATCTTTTATTATTACTGCTCGTGTTATCTACATTTTCTGTTTAAATCCTTATAATGCTATGAGTTAGACATTTTATAACTAAGAAAACTAAGCCTGAAAAGATTAAGTAACTCGCCAGTTGTCATACGTAGTAAATGACCAGTAACACCCAAGGAGCTCACTTTGAGAACCACAGCTCTATAGTTTTCTCTGGAAAGTGACCCTCTAATTAACAATGATTAAAGTGGTAATTCCACCAGATGGCAGCAGAAGTTCATTATTTTACCAGGACTGACTTTCCACTTCCCTCTTGATCGTTATTGGTAGATGCCTGACTTGTTAGATTGTTTCAAGCAGAGGAATCAGGTTCCCTTCACCCTGTGGTTCTGTGATATCCTACCTACCATAGCGCTTCGCTGTGGACAGTGGAGTTTCAGCAAGAGCACCCAGCTGGGCTAGGGTATCACGACCACAGCTTCTCCCGAAAAGCTTATTTCAAGGGGCTTATACATGAGAATGAAAAATGGTTTTCTATCAGTTGCTTTTCCATCATAGGAAGTTCAACTTAAACACTTAACCAAGAATGAGAGGCATGATTTGAAATGTTTGGCAGGATATGAGAGGAGGAAATGATTCATTCGTTATGGCGGAAGGGAAAACTGTTCAGGCAGATAAACCTGAAGTAGAGTCCAAAGATTCAGGGAAAATCCAAGGACCATTAGCTTCATGACAGAGCCCAGGCCTAGCTTGTACTGAGGGTCCTCAGGCCATTCCTCTTACTCAGTTCTTTTTCTCTTCTTCTTCTGAAAAAAAAAAATTTTTTTTTTTTAAATCATGGAATGGAATCCTAATGTTCCCACCCTGAGCTTGGTAAGGTGAAAACAGCCTCATTAAGAAGGAGAATGGACTCCTGACTTGTAGCTGCTCACGAGAATAAGCCTGTGCACTGGGGAGGCCCCAGTGTCAGCCTCAGTGTACCCTGAGCAGGCTCAAGTATGTGGTGGTTTAGGTCAGTCCCATCTCCTCATCTCTCCTTGTTCTACAGTTACCACCTCTCCCACCAATGCAGTCAGCATGCATCTTTCAGAGCGCACTGCCCCCGTCTTTCAGATTGCTTCATCAGCGGGGCAAATGGGCACTGCAGAGAATGAAGCAAACAGAAAAGGGTAGTTTGAGGCTGTGCTTGGCCGAGATTAGCACTGACTGAGAAAGTAACCTGCTCCACTGCTCCAGAAGCTAGGCAGGCCAGGGAGCCTAAGAGGATCGTGGTTACGAGATTTTCAGTGACCCTATTAGTTAAGGGTTGCTGCTTCAAGGTTTTGCTGGGACAGAGAGCTCAGAGAACAGGTTTCATGCCACTGGGGCCCAGAAAATGGAAGCTCAGAGAGGTCAGGGCCACTGCTCCAGAGTCATATGGCTACAAAGTGTGGAGCTGTGCTATGAACCCAGGACTCCAATGAGTGGGCTCTCAGACACTGGGCTATAACACCCGATAGTTGTTTATTGAATTCATTTATTTATAAGAGAAGCTGTACTTTGTAAAACAAACAAACAAAAATACAAAACACCAGAAATAAGAAACCAATCATCTAGAGATAGGTTAGAGACAAAGAGAATAAGAAAGTCTTAGGCAATCAGCTCTGAACCCCATGGCTTTCCTCTGGGTCTGAGGACCCCGGTTCTGTCACTGTGGGGCGTGGTGCCCCAGGCACTGGAGCTTTCAGCCACATTTCCCTGCTGCTACCGTGACCACATCTTCCTTATGGCTCTCTGCCTTCTTCCTTTGATGTATCAAGGCCATAGCCTGAATCACAGGTTAATACACTGGGGTCAGTTGCTACAGTGAATCATTTCATAAAACAAAGATGTCTTTTCTAAAAAAATTAAAAGTCATCTAAGTTAATTCTTGCTATTTCACCAGGGCTTCTCAGCTCTCTTTTGGTCACAGATTCTCCTGAGAATGTAGTGAAAAGCTATGGACCTTCTACCCTATAAACACACACACACACACCAGGGAACACAACTTCAGGGAGGTTCATGTCCCCCCTGAATCCAGAAACCTCAAGCTAGGAACCCCTGTCTTAGATGGTTGTTATTTGAGTTATTTAAATTAAGACACACTCACAAAATGCCATTGACACCCTTTAGTAAGGGATAAGCTAAAATAGGAAGGGATAGGATTTGGAAGTTATTCATCTTAAATTTGTACCTTTTACAACTTTAGGTGGACGTGAATAATAGTGCTTTTAAAACTCTGGAAAAAGCATTTTCATAGGAAAAATTTAAAGGTATTTTAATAGTTTGAAGTGGTTGCATCTGGTAAAAAATGAGGGAGAAAGATTTGGAGGACATTTCCCAGTGGGACAAGGACCTGGGTTCTGCCCCACGGAGCGCTAGGGTCTGCTCCCTGCACAGTACAGGGCTCTCACTTGCTGTTAGCTACTGGGTGCGTGGAGCTGGGGACAGGGGGTCCTAGTTTGGACTGGGAAGACAGACCAGAGGAGACTTTAGTTCCATCACACAGTCCTGCTAAGTCTACTCCACAGTCCACCTCTAGAGAGGGGAGCAGATTCCCAGGCTGAAGGTAAAAGTCGAGCATCTTAGGAAGCTAGAGCCAGCTCTTTAAGGAACTCTGTCTGGACTCTGTGCTTCTTGGGGCTTGAAGATGGTATAACAGAGCTTTGCTATCAGACGGCTAGAGTGACCAACCATCTTGGTTTGCTTGGTGCTCTCCTGAAAGAGCACCTGCATCTCAGGAAACCCTTCAGTCTTGGGCACACCAAGACAGTTGGTCACGCAAATTGAGCTCTGGATTAAGTGATGCTTAATCTCTCTGAGCTGCAGTTTTCACGTCTGTAAGGTAAGGCTATCAACCCTGTGTTTCAGAGTTTGCGAAGATTAGATGGGGATAATGTATGTACAGGTTTTCCTCAACTTACAATAGGGTTACGTCTCAGTAACTCCATCGTACGTTGAAAATATCATAAGCACAACAGAAAATGCACTTAATACCCCTTAGCTACTGAACAGCGTAGCTTAGCCTAGCCCACCTCAAACGTGCTCAGAACGCTTACATTAGCCTACAGTTGGGCAAAATCATTTAACACAAAGTCTATTTTATAATAACGGGTTGGCTATCTCACGTAATTTATCGACTACTATACTGAAGGTGAGAAATGGAATGGCTGTGAGTGTATCAATCGCTTACTCTCATGATCACGTGGCTGACTGGGAGCCATAGCTCTGTTGCTGCTGCCCAGCAACTCCAGAGAGTATCTACCGTGTATCGCTAGCCCAGGCAGAGATCGAAATTCAAAACTTGAAGTATGGTTTCTACTGAATATGCTCATTGCTTCCTCACCACCATAAAGTCGAAAAATCAAAGGTCAGCCACCGTAAATCAGGGACCACCTGTGTGGTACCCCCAGGATTTAGCAGGCAGTCAGCAAGCAGAGGAGCAGTCTTTCAGTGATGCTGTTGTTGTTATTGTTGCTGCTGCCTTTGTTGCCAGGAAGGCCAGGCTTTCTGGGGTGCCTCGGGGCTACTAAAACACCTGCAGTTCCCTCCTCCAAGTCCCCTAGGGCCTCTAGGGCAGGTTTGAAGCCTTCAATCCATGGGAGTCAGGAGGACATGCCCAAGATTAAAATGTGATAGCGGCAAAGCCAACCTTTAACTCCCTTTCCAAATCCTTGTTTCTCTTCCTCCCACACCTTCTTCCTCTTGAAACTCCCCACAGGCACCTCAAACACCCCGCCTCCCCCCCTCAAAATCTGCCCTCAGGAAAGGGAGTTGCTAGCAGTCATCTGTAGTTCAAGTGATTTAAAAGATACTCCTAGGGACTTCCCTGGTGGCACAGTGGTTAAGAATCTGCCTGCTAATGCAGGAGACACGGGTTTGATCCCTGCTCCAGGAAGATCCCACATGATGCAGAGCAACTAAGCCCATGAGCCACAACTACTGACACCCGCGCACCTAGAGCCCGTGCTCCACAACGAGAAGCCTGTGCACCACAACAAAGAGTAGCCCCCACTCACCGCAACTAGAGAAAGCCTGAGTGCAGTAATGAAGACCCAATGCAGCCCAAAATTAAATAAATTAATAAATTTATTTTTAAGAAAAGTAAAGAAACTCCTAAAAGTGTTGGCATTTTAAATCTGTCTTGTAAAATAAAAGTCTTTGTCTCCCAGTAAAGGAAATTCTCACACCGGAGAGTCTGACGCTTTGATGGCTACATCAGTTCCGTGAGGTTCAGCTGCCCATAGGAGAAAACATAAGATTATAGCAGTTAAGCAAGATGGAGGTTGATTTCTGCGCCCTCATGAAAGGTCTGGTTTGGCAGTTTTACAGCCGTCATGGACCAAAGCATCTTCAGGCTTTCTCTCCCTCCCTCTCAGAGCTGGCTTCCAACCTAAAAGTCACTTTCTGATCCCAGAGGGCTGCTGGAGCTCCAATCATTACAGGCCATTTAACGCATAAGAAAGAGGAAAGGTAAAAGTGTACAGAGTCTGACTGCTGAGTCAGTCTCATTTGAGCAGCTTTCCCAGAAGTCCAGGCAACACTTATGTTGACGTCTCATTGGTCAGGCTTAATTACATGATTACCACCAGCTGCAAAAGATATTGGGAAATATACTGTTTTCTGGGTAAGCTTCAGCCTTACATAAAATCAGGGGTTCAGATACTAAGGAAGAAAGGGGAAAATGCACCTAGAAAATGTACCAAGTGGGGAGCCCATACTTAGTGACAGTTTTGTTGTTTTCCCTGGCGGCTGGCTGTTAGAATCACTGTAGCTTCAGGTCTCTCTGTCCCCCAGTGCTGGTGACCAGCCCAAATGTAGTCACCCCTCAGTGATCAATAAAAGAAAGAATGAAGGGAATTATACTATTGGGTATACTAATCATTGGGTCAGATTTCCAAAGGATGTTTGGTCTCAGGATTTTAAAAACCTACAGTATAGACTTCTCATTTATCTGGGGGCTTAAGGATTGTTGTGTTCTCCTAGGTTCTATATATAGCTTCCCGATTGTTCCTCATCTCTGTAATGAAATTAACTTCTGAAAGCAGCCAGGAACGCTTAAGAACAGAGACTATTTCTTCTCTAACATTTATTGATCATGACTCACATAGGAAATATAAAATGACCAATGAACCTTCAGCTCATGACTTAGAATTGGTAATATAGTGGTGGCTGATTGCCACAGAAAAAGAAATCTTTTGAGACAATTTCTAGCCTGTCCAAGGAGTAAATCATTTCAGCTTCGTTGCTATGTGCAAACTGGAGCTAACATTGCTAAAGACATCAGCTGGGTACAATGCACATAGTACTTAGCCTGATGCTAAAGAAATTCTTCTGATTCTTTTCCTAAGGACACAGGATTCTCTCTAATATTCAGGTTTAATCTCAGAAGTACAGGCAATAAACCAAATCAACCTTTGAGCTAAAATTAGTGATGAGAAGTAAGTGCTAGAGTTGGCTGCACAAATATGACAGCTATGACCAATGACGGAAGCGTCACTAGATATGTGAATTAAGTGCCTATCTAGGGAAAACACTGAAAACAAAGTCAACCAGGAGTTATCTTCATTTCAAACTGAAAAACAGGAACGGGCAGGCCTTTTTCTCAAGGAAGAAAAAGCAAGATTTGAAATGTACAAGCAGTTGCCATTTGCTGACTCATTCTTTGTGGAACCCTCTAGAAGGAGATGATACATTGCCAGGAGCAACTACAGTACATAAGCCCTGATGGAGAAAGGGCACTTAGTGCTGTTTTCTGAGTTCAGAGCAGTCATGTCCAATTGTGTCTCTTAGTGAAATGCCTCATTGCATGAGAAATATAAATTGGTTTTCCTCCACGAATAGATTTTATCTCTGGTATTTCATAGGTAGCATCATATCCAATGTGCCTCAGTAATTTTTATAACCTGATTCTCTTAACTGTCCTCTTCTGTGCTTGTGTCTAGGTGACAGGTCACAGGATCTAAAATAGCACTTGTTTTCATCAGTTCCAAAGCAATCAGTAAAGAGAACATTAAAGCTAACTGACACTGCTAAATCCATAGTATAATACACGGGGTTGAGCATGGAGCCCTTGGGTTAATTCTTCCAAAAGTCAGTACTAGCAATAATAACAGCTAAGTGGAGAACCCACTCTACATACAGCTTTACATTCATAGTCTCATTTAATTCTCTCAGCAGTGCTCTAAGGGAGTATTTATGTCCCCATTTTTCAGAATAGGAAAGAAAGTCTCAAGGTCTTGTTGAGATCAAGTGGCACTGTTATTTAAATCTGGGCCTGTCTGAATCCAAACCCATGCTACCTTCTCCTACATTTGATTGCCTCATGAAGGTTCAAATTCCTTTCTCCTCTGACATTATTTTAGCATACCTTCTTGGAAGAAAAGGAGAGAGATGTTAGGGCTTTTTTTTGGATCACAGTAATTTTATTAATTTTTCAATGAAATTTAAGCCACACTATTTTAGTCAGATCTAAGTTGCTCCCAAAGCTTTCTGTATCTTTTTCTAGATTATTATTGGACCTAGCATTTATCCATGTGCTCTACCAGCACTCTCCACAAATGTTTATAGGTATAATGAGGAAATAACCACTACTATTTCAAGAGGAAGTGTTCTGATACCCACCCTGTGCGTGTATTTTCTAGGCACACCTTTCTGTGGGAAAGGCAACGGAGCACTTCTACCCACTGATGCAGTGTATATCATTGAACAAGTTTAGAACTGTCTGGGAAAATAGTATAGTGAGATTCCAATCTTGTAAATACACACGCATGTCTAGTTTGTTTTATAATATATGCATGTAATCTGGCAAGAATTATACCAGAATTATAACAATAGTTACCTCTGAATGGTAGGATTCCAAGTGTTTTTTTTCTTTTTGGGTTTTCCAAATTTCCTAAAATAAATGGGTATCGCTAATATAATGTACCCCAAAGTGATATTTTTAATGTTCCCAAAGCATGGAATAAGTGGCTAGAGGCACAGCCGTATAGCATGAAGCCTCATAGTATTACACTGTCTCTTGTTTATGAACATGATCATTAATAATAAAGATCTTTGATATTGACTTTGACACTTTTCATAAGCTGGAAAGAGAAACTGGTCTCAAAAAGAAAAAAAATGGCAAAGCCAAAGGGTTTACCATGGGGTTAATCACTACGAACCAGCATCATTTAGTGAGCAAATATTCTCATCCCTTCATATGGCTTTGTGTTTGTATTCTCTTTGTACAAGGATTGCTTCTAGAGATAGGAAATCATGGTATCATCTTGGTTATCTATTTCCATGTCAATACATAGATTCAGGGAAGAGCTCTTGTGCCTTTGCTATTTAATGTGTGCAATTTTTATGGACACATGGTCCTTCTAAGTTAGTAAGGTTAATTTCCTGTGAGACTGTCTCATTTGTTGTAAATATTTGAAGCAGAAGTGAGATACAATTTTGGTTCTCAGAATTTACATTTATGTCAGCAATTCTGAGCAGCAGTACAGAGCACTAGTACTCTGAAAAATATCTCATTTTTCATGAAAGTTCTCTCTTAAGATCTCAAAACAAAATCTTTTTAGGATTACTAGTTAGTGCAGAGTGTGACAATGATGGTGTTTCTAGTTTTCTAGTTAAGGTTCTATATTCTCTCTTTGCATCTCTCTCTCATATATACACACACACACACTGTAGAAAGTAGAATATGAATTCTCCCTTAATCTTTACTGAAATAGGATAGACCAAAATTTTGTCCAAAATTCTCTCCTTGTACTGTTTTCCTGGTAAATGCTTGAAACTAGCAACAAAATTGTATAGAACACTGGGAGGCAGAATTCTGATCTTATTTTACCACAATCTCTGTGATCGTGGACAATTTCCCTAATGTCTCTGTGCTTTCAATTTCTCATCAGTAAAATCATCTAAGCTAATAAAAGTAAGGCAACCTAGTTTGAAAGAAGAGTGATAAAGCAGAAAATAGAAAAGTAGGATTGTCTCTATTCCCCACTCCAACACAACTTCTGTTCCCTTTTCCTCCATAAGTGCAGGGTTCACAGAAAGAAAGGAAAAAATGAAAGAGGTCGCCTTGCTGCTGGCCAAGTACGCATATGAACCCCCAAAGAATTTTCAGGTTATCGTTCACTTCGGGTTCAAGCAATGTATTCACAGGCCCCCAAAATCCATACAGTTGGGGGAGATACAAGCTGGTTTATCTAATGGTACATTAAATTTATACCCACCCAATTTATCCCGACACTCAGGGATGTAGGTCTAGATTTTCAGAATAAACAACAACCCTCTCTCTCTTATTTTGTTACTCTCCCTAGTATTTTTTTAAGAAGAAAGGGAATTTGTTAAAGGATACTAGGGAGTTCATAGGCTTTCCAAGAGGGCCAGTCTCTGAAGAGCAGTATCTAATTACATCTGTCTCTCTGGGGTCTGCAAAGCCAGGGAGAAATAACCGGCACAAATGGCATTCTGCTGGCTCAGCGAACTGGACCCTGGCTATAATCTGGGAAATCCAGGAAAGACACAGAGTGACCCGGTCTTGGGGAGGTCACTCTAATCTGCAGGTGAGCCAAGAAGAGGCACCTGAACCAATGAAACTTTACCTACTCCTTGGCCCTCCACTAAAACTCCAGGCCCTCTGGGCAAGCTGACTGCATATCGCTCATCTAGGGCTTTCAGGTATTATTAAAATGTCCCCCCATGCTTTCCCGGCTGGTGAGCCGCGAAACCAGCATTCCAGCCCAGGATCTAGGTCTCTGACCCTCCAAGTGTGGTTTGTGGACGAGCTGTGTCAGCATCACCAGAGCTTGTTAACCTCACATTCTCAGCCCATGTTCTTGACAGGTAAGAGGAGAGTAGTACACGCTTCGCCTACTTTAGAGGCTGGTTGTGAAAGTCATTGACGAAAATTTTACTCCTCTGCAGAGAGAGAGAAAATTCAGGGTAGTGTAGCGAATTTTCCAAAAGGTCAATTTTAGGCGGCTTCAAGGACTCTTTATATGAAATGACCTCCTTGCTCCTTTGCTATGGTGATTGTATAGGATAATTTTTTCTCTCTTAAATATCTTATCTGACAAAATACAAGTTGGACACTCTGTTGATACTTTTTTTTCTTTTTATAATTTTACTAGTCGTGAAACCCAAAAATTCTGCAATCCACCATGTGAAAATGCCTGGATAGCTACAAAAGTGTAAAAAAAAAAAAATGAGGTGTTAATATTTTCTTATTTAAGCACAAAATACTTTCTGAGAAAACTCCTGTTTGAAGGGAAGAAGGTTGTGTTCAGTGGCCAGAAATGTAAATGTCCTTACTGTCTCCTGGATTGATTGTGATTGCAGGGTTTTGGGGAAGGAAGAGAAGGGCCAACAAGGTGATTAGTTCCTTGTGCCCCTAGGATACCACCAGAAGGTGTTAGGACCCTCTTCAAGTCCCACGCCTCAGGCACCCTGTTTCCTGGTCATAAAGCGAATGTTGAAGGTGAAAGTTAGCCTTTTGCCATTCTTTCCTTTTCATTTCACTGGGCATGTGCCTCATCCTACAAGGTGAAGAGGAAAGATTTGTTGGTCCATTGATTGCTATTGGTGACTCTATCGTAGGAGCCCAATACCTGTTTTAAGTGAAAATAAATGTTACCTTTTCTTCTACAGACATTGAGAAGAGAAGTAAATCCTTTTAAACATTGTTGATTTTTGAAGCGTCCTTTTAAAGTGACCATTTCAGTGCACAAAAACTTTTCTCTGCTTAATTATCCATTTATCATTCACCACACAAAGGCCCCATTTGTAATGATATGCACTAAATAGTTTTGGCAATTTACCTAAACTTGTTTAAAAATGCTCTATAGAAAAGAAAGTTAATGAATAATTTATGTTAGCAGATCAGATACTCCCCCGTGGCTAAAATGTTTGAATTTTAAAAGGTGTCACTCAATTACATGCTGCTCAGAAGAGTTGCTTGCCCCCAAAGATGGCAAGAATCAGTTTTAACCCTTCTATAAATACATAGCATTAAAACTGCGCATGTGAACTGAATAAGGTTTCTATTTGCGTGTGATATGTATGCCCTGACAGCACACGAAACATTAACAATGGAAGGAAATATATCGATAGAAATCATCCAATCAACCTGTTTTAAGAATCTGGGAGACTGACTGATGTAGTTGAAAGTATGTTGGTTTAGAGCCAGGCAGGCAGATCTGCCCAGGCTTGGCTCTGCCATTTGTCACCTGTGAGGCCTTAGGACATCATGCATCACTCACACCCCAGCTTCCTTATCTGTGAAGTGAGGATAATAATACTCTGAGATAACCTAAGTCACAGAAACCTGGGATGTTAAGTGGCTTTCCCAAAGTTACCCAGTTTAACCTTCAGAGCCCAAATTAGAAAGCAAGAATGCGATGCTGTTTCCCTGCACTATTAGAACACAAACGATTAAGAAAGACCTTGTCACTGAAGGAAGGGGTCATATGATTACACAAACTGCTGTTTATCTATGCTGGCCCTTCTTGGTTCCTGCGGGGTCTGCACTGCATATCTCAACCGGAAGTACTTAGAATTTAGCATCTGGAACAAATAAGACCTTGATTTCACAGGCATAAGAGGGAGCATCTTGATTCCTGACATTCAGTGACCTATCTGTGAAAGAATTCCTCCTAATTAAACGACACATAATATGGAAAGAGCCTGGCACTGGGACTTCAATGAAGTTCATTTCCTCCCTGCCTTTCTTTTCTCTTTTCTTGAAGATAGTAACATTAAAGGTAGAATTAAAGAGCTTCCACTCGAGCAGCTTGGGCTTGCTTACTTCCTGTTTTTCAAATCCACTGCTCTGCTGCCTTAGAGAAATGCCCTCCCCACCCCTTTCTGCCCAACTGTGACTTACCCAGGCTGAGCCGTGTGTCACAGCCCTTATCCGGTGATGACTTTGGTAGACATGAACTTCTTTTGCTATCAAGTGCTATAAATTTTGCAAACACAAAATTAAACTACAGCCGAGCCCTAGACCAGCTAAGCCCAGGATATCATGGACGAGGCTCAAGAGTATTGGTTTCAGTCAAGGCAATGCCAGGCCGCTCGGGGCCTGACCTGGAGGAGGCTGGATCTCCTGATCACAGCTCTCTGCCTTTACAGTTAGGCATTCATTCAACTAATTTGTATGGAGCACTGTCCTAGGCACCTGGGACATATCACTGACTAACACAATTATGTTCCCTGACCTCAGAGCTTACTATTGGATTAGAGATAAAAACCCAATAAACAAACAAATAAACATAATTGCCTGTGCAGAATACTAACAGAATGCAGTGATGGAGAACAAAGGTGAGAAGTGGGAATCTACTCATGGTGGGGTCGGGGAAGGCCTCTCTAGAAAAAGACATTTAAGTTGAGCTCAAAAGATAGGAAGTCGTGAGCCACGGAGAGTCAGGGGAAGAGCATTCCAGGCAGAGGGATTATACCCAGACATCCTTCATTTATTGATCAGTTAAGTTACTTCTAAGCTGAAGACCAAAATACAAGAGGAAAGAAAACCATCTTTTAATCATTCAAGAAAATGACATGAAAGTCACCATTTTAAAGTGTATACTCTAGTGGGTTTTAGTATATTCACTATGTCTTACAGCCATCACCACTACCTGATTCTAGAATATTTTCATCACCCCAAAAAGAACTCTAGTACCTATTAGCAGTTAGTCCCAATTCCCCTTTACCCCCTTAGCAGCCACTGATCTACTTTCTTTCTCTATGGATTTGCATATTCTGGGTATTTCATATAATTGGGATCATACAATATGTGGCTTATTGTGTCTGGCTTCTTTCATTTAGCATGATGGTTTCAAGGTTCATGGAATGGATTAGTACTTTATTTCTCTCTGTGGCTAAATAATATACCAGTGTGTAGATATACCAAATTTTGTTTATCCACTCATCAGCTGATAGATATTTGGGGTATTTCTACTTTTTGACTATGGTGAATAATGCTGCTTTGAACATTTACATACAAGTTTTCCTGTGAACACCTGTTTTCTCTCTCAGGTATATTTAGGAGTGGAATTGCTGGGTCATATGGTAAGTCTATGATTAACATTTTGAGGAGCCACCAAGCTGTTTTCCACAGAGGCTGCATCATTTTGCATTCCCACCAGCAATGTATGACTATTTCATTTTCTCCACATCCTTGCCAATGATTGCTATTGTCTTTTTTTAAAGTATTATTACAGACATCTTAGTGGTTATAAAGTAATATTTCATTATGACCCAAAGAGGGCTTGCATTTCCCTAATGACTAATAATGTTGACCATTTTTCATGTATATCTTCTTTGGGGAAATGTCTCCTCAAGCCCTTTGCCTGAATTTAAATTGGGCTGTTTATCTTTTTGTTGTTGAGTTGTAAGAGTTCTTTATATATTCTGGATACTAGACCCTTATCAGATGTGTGATTTGCAAATATTTTCTCCCATTCTGTGGGTGGCCTTTTCATTCCTTAACGGTGTACTCTGACACACACAAGCTTTTCATTTTGATAAAGCCCAATTTATTTATTATTTTAAATTGCTTATGTTTTGGGTGTCATTTCTAAAACACCATCGCCTAATACCATGTCTTGCAGATATTCACCTATGTTTCCGCCGAGAGTTTTATAGTTTTAGCTCTTATACTAGGTCTTTGATACATTTTGAGTTAGCTTTCATATATCGTGTGAGAAAGGAATGCACATTCATTCTTTTACATGTGGATATTCGGTTGTTCCAGACCATTCGTAAAAAAGACTATTATTCCCCCCATTGAATGTTCTTGATACTCTTGTCAAAAATCAATTCACCATAAATGTGTGAGTTTATTTCTGGATTCTCAATTCTCTTCCATTTGGTTTGTATTACCATCTGTATGCCAGTATCACATTTTCTTGACCACTTAGACTTGTAGTAAGTTTTGAAACCAGGAGGCTCATGTCCTCCAACTTTGCTCTTCTTTTTCAAGATTGTTTTGGCTATCCTGTGTCCCTTGCAGTTGGAAATTTAATAAGGATTGCATTGAATCTGTAGATTAATTTTAATAGTATTGCCATATTAACAACAGTAAGTCTTCGATCCATTTTTTCAGATCCTCTTTAATTTTTTTAAACAATGTTTTGTAGTTTTCAGTATATACGCCTTGTTCTTTGGTTAAATCTTTTCTTAAGTGTTTTTTTTTCTTTTGGTACAATTGTAAATGGAATTGTTTTCTTGGTTTTCAGATTAAGCATCTTCTCATGTAAAACTTTCCGTGACCTTTACTCCCCCAAGTGAGAAGAAATAACTCTCCACTCAGTGTTCTCTCTTTACCTGGCATATATCCACATTATAATACCCACCGCAATATACCAAAAGGTCCAAATCTGTGTAATGTGCATTTCCCTTACTTGTGGGCAGAGACCATGTTCTGTTCACCTTTTTTGTCCCAAAGACTTACTTAGGGGCAGTCATACAATAGGAACCCAGTAAATGTTTATGGAAAATATAAAAGAGGAAAGAATTGCCACCACTGAGGCTTTTGAATAAGACTGAGCAGGTCAATTAGGAGTGCTAGGGAGAGGGAGGAATGGGGAATGAGTCTGGAGATGAAGATAGGACAGAGGCTGGAGCTGGTCTTTCACTCTCCACACAAAGGGGAGTAGCGACATGAGGATGATTCTACCAGTGTTTGAAGAAGATTGATAGGTGGTTTGTATTAGGGGAATGTCAGCCTGGAGAGTTCCTGCCAGGAACTTGCTCAAGTATGGTTGTATGGAGGTGAGTTTGGTGTATGTTAATATGTGTAGAAATGGGAAAGAAGGAAGGGATGGGAGAAGTGTTAGGAATTAAGAATTCTTGGGACTTGGTGGCTGGTTAAATCTGAAGAAGAGGAGGAAATCAATGATTATAATGTTTTGATTATGAGAGGCCAAGAAGACGGACAGAAATAGCAAACTCTTGGTATGAAGCTAGGCCTGTCTCCTTGGTAATTTTAGCAAAAGCCTCAGCTTTACTCAGAAACACAGTCTACACTGGTCATTCTGGGAGATAGCATCTCAGATCTTCCCTTTCTTAAAATCTATTCCTCTCCTTTTAATCACAGCCAGTGTGTATCTCTTCTCTAACTTTCCAACCAATTAGAACAACTCATGACTCAACCTAATTCCCCCAGTTTAAAAAAGGAGAGAAATTATGTTTTTATTCCCTTAGTGTTTCTGGGTTCGGGCTAGCCTGGTAGTATAAGTTCCTTGAGCAAACCAAATATTATACTGTGTACACTATGGTCGTGTTCTCTGACTACATAATGAACTTATCATCTGTAAGGGCACAAAGCAATGTTTCGATTTTGGAAGAATGTGCACAATTTTTTTTAGCAGAGTGTGCATGTTCCATTTAGCTTTTTACTGTGTTTTTAAATCAGTTTAACTTTTATAATCGAATCAGAAAGAATAAAAGTGGTTCAAATCTTTGTTCTTTTATTCATTGACCTATGCCCATTATCTAAGTTTCATGAAAGTCAGTTTCTACAATGCACAGTTGTTGTAATGATTATCTGAAACTATGTATATAAAGCCCCTTGCAAATAGATGCTTAATGTATGTTAGTTTCTTCTCCCTTTCCTTCTTTTTCAAAATATGGCATGCTTTCCACACTTAAACTTCAGATAAAGTGAGTCAAGCAGAATGGACTCTTATCTTGAAATAGGGGACCAGAGAGCTGGGATTGGAGAGGATAGAAGCAGCCTCATTTCCTGAACATTAAGGGCATCTCCATTCTGAACCCCATTAGTAAAACACCATCAGTAGTGCTCCCTCTGAAATGAGATGTGTTGTACCCAACATAGTTTACATTTTTGACCAATTTCTGGTATTCTACCAGGACTGTAATTTTTTTTACTCTTTTTGAGCTTTTAAGCTCATTAAACCTCAAGGATGAAAATAAACCTACAAAATTTTGTGTGATTAAAAACAAATATTTTCATTCTGACTGCTCAACAATTTGGGGGATACAGAAAAGCACTGGGCAAGGTTTCTTTACTTAAGGAACTCACAATCTATTTGGAAGTATAGGTATTGTATCACAGTGTAATTCAGCAGTAAACTTTGTGATTCAGACTTCAGGTATCATAGAAATTCTGAGAAGAGGATGATCTTCAAAGGCTTTATGACTAGAATGAGACCTTGAACACTGAGTAGAATATGACACATTAGGTGGGTAGATTGCCTATGAGAAAGAATGCCTCAAGTGCTGGAAGAGCCATGTGAGCAGAGACATTGTACCCGGAAATGGGTCTTGATGTTCAGCAGGGTGAGGAGATTTAAAACATGTTGACCTGGGCTTCCCTGGTGGCGCAGTGGTTGAGAGTCCGCCTGCCGCTGCAGGGGACACGGGTTCGTGCTCTGGTCCGGGAGGATCCCACATGCCGCAGAGCAACTAAGCCCGTGAGCCATGGCCGCTGAGCCTGCGCGTCCGGAGCCTGTGCTCCGCAATGGGAGAGGCCACAACAGTGAGAGGCCCACTTACCGCAAAAAATAAAAAAAAAACACCTTGACCTAAGGTAGGCTTTTGTGATGGGACGTTACGGGGAAATAATAGTAGGTGGAATCAAATTATATAGCCTTCCCTATTCTCTTTTTTTTTGTTTTTGAGTGGGCGAGATGAGAGTCTAGAAGGAACAAATATTACTAGGCACACATTGAAAGAAAACTTAGATACAGTCACCCTCTGAGTTGATTGGGAACTGTGGACTATTTATAAAATCAAGAGGTTGCATGGGATCTTGAATGCATGGACTCCATCTCTCTGGGCTGAGGCAGGGTAAGGTAAAAGTCGTCCTAGGCTGATTTAGAGCTGTATATTAAAGTTTCTAGATACAGAGAATACGATCTCCTTGGTAACTTTACAGTTCCAAATCAACCTCCACATCAGAAAATCATTTCTTTAGTACACTGAAGTATCTCTTGTTGTGACCTAAGCCCCACGCATCTGTTTCCGTCCGAGTGGATATCAGGAAAAGAGGCTCACCACCCATTCCGCTAGCTATTCCAAGACTGGGTTACTGCCATTCAGTTGCCTCTTTGAAATAGTAAATTACCTTCATCTGTGCTGAGTTAGAAAATTGCTTCTGCTTCAGGTTGAAGATTCTTCAACTCGGCCCATAAGAGATAATCTTGAATGGCATAATTTCCTCTGCTTTTTCCTATCATCATTTCATCCTCCCTCCTGCTTCCTAAGACC
Organism: Pseudorca crassidens; assembly: GCF_039906515.1. NCBI lineage: Eukaryota > Metazoa > Chordata > Mammalia > Artiodactyla > Delphinidae > Pseudorca > Pseudorca crassidens. Next base: position 78,117,223 of record NC_090298.1, read on the forward strand.
CTGGTTTTTCTCAATAACTAATATTTAATCTTGGAAGTGTCAAATTCCGTTTGGTCCAGGTACACAGCCACGTGTAAGAAGCAGGATTTTGAAAGTCAAAAACACTTAAATTCCCAACTTGATCTCTCTATGACTCAAGTTTTCTTATCTGTAAAAGGATAATAATAATAGTACTATCCTCATTTCTTACCTAAAATCTTAAACTTCAAGAAATTGAGATTTTCCATGATTTCATCAAAGCCTATGTTTAAAACTACCACCAAAATTGGGGAGAGTAAGGATCATCTCTTGACCAATGAGGTATACTTTATAGTATTTATTTTAAAAATGTGCAGTATATTTACAAATTTAACATTCAAAAAAGGTAAAATGATATACAGTAAAAACTCTTCCTCTCACCCTGTCCTCCAGCTAACCTGTTCCTCCTCTAATAGACAATTAATATGAGTGGTTTCCTGTGCATCTTCCATAGATGCCCAATACATATTCAAGCACATACATATCTTTTTTCTTTTTTCTCCCCTTTTAGCCAAATAGCTGCATCTTTTTCATATTGCTCTGCACTTTGCTTTTTATACCTTGGAGACCATTCCATAGTAATACAATAAGAGCTTCCTCATTCTTTTTTATGGTTGTATGCACCATAATTTATTTAATGAATACCCTATTGATAGAAATTTAGGTTGTTTCCAAAATGTTATTAAAAGCAGTACTTCAATTAAAAACTCCTAGAACCATTTTGTATATGTGCAAATATGTCTATAATATGCATTTCTAGAAGTTCTATGGGTCAAAAGTTAGATACACTTGAATTTTGATAGATATCGGTAATTATTTGATATCCTGTTTCTCTATGTTCTTACCAATACACCGTTATTGAAATTGGCTACATTTGCCAGTTCTGAGAGTAGATAAAATGGTAATGAGGTATAATTTTAATTTTATTTTGTCTTATTATGAGTTAAAATGAGCATCTTTTCATATGTTAAGAGCTGCTTATGTTTTTTAATAAAATTTCAATTAATTTTTTAAACTAATTTTTATTGGAGTATCGTTGCTTTACAATGTTGTGTTAGCTTCTACTGCACAGCAAAATGAATCAGCCATTCATATCCATATATTAATGAGCCTCAAAATATAAAATCCTGTAAAAACAGGATTATATCACAATTTAATGATGTAAATAAATACCCTTTCTCTCTGAGCAGCCTTCCTATGCAGATAACACGGTTTTATAGGAGTAACCAAAGAGTAATCTTTAAAAGAAGCTGAATGGTTGGCCAATTATGTCTTAGGTCAGCATAAGAGCAGTTGTACTAATACTAATGTAGTTTTACTACTATGTTTACTATGTGCTGAGTGCAATCCTAAACACTTTACATTTCTTTTCTCAGTTAATTTTCATAGCAACCATATAAGATAAGTTCCATTTCACAAATGAGAAACTAAGGCACGCGGAGGCCAGGTAGCTTACCCAAGTCTACTCAGCTAGAACATTCACACAGCTACTCAGAGATTTTTAACTCATGAGTGTCTCATATAACCAAAAATTTCTGGAATGTGGCTTTCTAGCATTCCATTATTCCATTTTAACTAATCCTAGTCCAGGAGTAAATGAACTCAGCTTCTTGGGACACATCTTGCAAGTAACTTCCCCTGGTGAACTGTTGTAGGATCAGTAACCAAAGGAATTTCAGGACCATAAAGTAACATTAAGCAGATAAAGACTGGCCTGGCTTCATGAACCTTTGAGAGTTAGGGTAAAGATATCTCCCCAAAAGAATAACATCAAAATAAGCCCAATAAAAGAGCTCATTTTTCTCATCTAAATACAGATTATTATTTTTTATTAATAACTAGTTGACATTCTATTTGATAAAACAATCTTACAATATAAATAAATTTTACTGTTTAAGCAAATTATGATAATGTAATATTCTGTCCACCTAAGTAAGTTTAAAAAGTTAAAGGTTAAACTTATATACAGGGTTCATAGTGTGAAGAGAAATGTGAGTGGGCCTTGGAGAAAGATGATTGGACCCCTGGGTCACCACTGTGTTTTGTAAAGCTTTAATGCAGATCTGAGACAGCCTTCTCCTCTGGGTGGACCAGCTGGAAAAGTCACCTTCCCTGAGTAGATGGAGTATCAGGCAGAGCACAGGGTTGGCAAGGGAGAGTTAGGGCCCCTCTCTGGAGTGTTCTTATGCACATACGAGATGCACAGCTGTAAGTGATGGCCTTACCAGGCCCTACACCTCAATTGCTTCTCTTCCTTTGGAAAAAAGCCTTTTACATCCTTCAGAGGATCCCAGAGACTGCCCCAAAGACCTTGGGTATTTTGTGCCGGAGAGTGTCAGGTTGGGGTAATACAAGGCAGCTGAAACTTCCTCCTTTCTTTATCATCTGATCATTGGTCTCAGACCCTCTGTCCTGGGGTAGCCAGAAAGAACACTATAAAAAGCCCAACTTGTACATCCCCCCACAGTGAACCTATTCACGGCCATTATCAACACCAAGGAAACTTTCACTTTCCATGAGTCTCTTAAACTCACAGGTCTCAATATTTTATATCCGCTCCATCTAATTCCAAGGGTTTCTTCCTGAAAAAAGCATACATATGCTGCAGAGGAACATTTCACTACCACGCATTTCTCTATCCCTTCTCAGTTTCCTCTCCTTCTCTCTCCTACAGCCCCCAGGGAGATTATTACCAAAAAGGGCCAGCCTGCCGCTGAGGACTTCTTCCCTTCTCTAGACCCGCTGGGCCTGGTATGTGGCTCCTGTATTCTTCTTGAGAACTATTTCATCTTTTGTTTTTCAATTCATGTGTTGGCTCTTGGTCCTGCTCCATGTCCAGCATCAATAAATCATCCACCAACATTATATAACTCTTATTTTTAGACCTATTCATCCTATGCATCTGGGAAAGATGAAATTGCTGTAAACCAATGAAGGTGTACAAAAGGAGAGAGATTTCCCAGGAAGCTCATAAAGCTTGAACTGCAGGGACCCACACCTGTGATCAAGGTGTTTAAGAACTACGATCTATCCCTAGAGTTATGGAGGCCACAGTTAGCTCTTCTATGCTCTGTGGAATAGAAATGTGAAGTCTCAGCCAAACACTCATCTGTGTTTTTAATGACATACAAAATCATGTCTGAGAAAAAAATAAGTTGGCTTTTCTTGGAGTTTCCTCTGTAGTCTTCCTCTTTGAGCTAGTGGATTGTCCTCAGCTGTGGGCAAGCATGTACTATCAGGAGCCAAAATGTTTATAGAGGAATGTGATACTTGGTGCATGACATTGGGTATCTATAACTGGGGATTTCTTTTTGGTCAACAAAGCAGGATAGTTGCCCTTACAGCATTCTCTAGAGAGATTAGTCTTGATGTAATTGCTATTCAGGTCCTATTAATAGAGATGAGGGCGGTTTCACATCTAGACAACTTAACGGACCTAAGTTCTACTGTTACAGGTAGTTAGCTCACCAGACAGAAATGTGTTGGAAGTATTTTAGATCCACTTAAATGTACTAGAATTATTTTCTATGCCCTTGGATTTTATCAAGTTTCAATTTAAAAATTGGTTACAGAATCATTTCTAAATCTTCTGCATAACCACTGCTGACTACAATGCTCCTTTGATAACTTACATAAACATAGAGAGATATACATATATGGAGAGAGTTCCATGTAGAGAGATACCTGTATTGATGTATATATCCATAGAGACAGAGGAGGAAAGAGGGACAGAACCAAATGTTAATAGTAGTTAATATAAGATAATGAAATATTCTTTAAACGTTGCTCTATTTTCCAAACATTCAACAATAAAACTATATTGTTTTCATAATAAGAGAATAATTTTTTAAAAGAACTAGGTAACTTTGGAAAGCACTGTTTTTCTTTTTTGACATCTTTATTGGAGTATAATTGCTTTACAATGGTGTGTTAGTTTCTGCTTTATAACAAAGTAAATCAGTTATACATATACATATGTTCCCATATCTCTTCCCTCTTGCGTCTCCCTCCCTCCCACCCTCCCTATCCCACCCCTCCAGGTGGTCACAAAGCACCGAGCTGATCTCCCTGTGCTATGCAGCTGCTTCCCACTAGCTATCTATTTTACGTTTGGTAGTGTATATATGTCCATGCCACTCTCTCACTTTGTCACAGCTTACCCTTCCCCCTCCCTGTGTCCTCAAGTCTATTCTCTATGTTTGCATCTTTATTCCTGTCCTGCCCCTAGGTTCTTCATGACCTTTTTTTTCTTTTTCTTAGATTCCATATATATGTGTTAGTCTACGGTATTCTTTCTGACTTACTTCACTCTGTATGACAGACTTTAGGTCCATCCATCTCACTACAAATAACTCAATTTCATTTCTTTTTGTGGCTGAGTAATATTCCATTGTATATATGTGCCACATCTTCTTTATCCATTCAACTGTAGATGGACACTTAGGTTGCTTCCATGTCCTGGCCATGCACATATGGTCACCTTATCTTTGATAAAGGAGGCAAGAATATACAGTGGGGAAAAGACAGCCTCTTCAATAAGTGATGCTGGGAAAACTGGACAGGTACATGTAAAAGTATGAAATTAGAACACTCCCTAACACCACACACAAAAATAAACTCAAAATGGATTAAAGACCTAAATGTAAGGCCAGACACTATCCAACTCTTAGAGGAAAACATAGGCAGAACACTCTATGACATAAATCACAGCAAGATCCTTTTTGACCCACCTCCTAGAGAAATGGAAATAAAAACAAAAATAAACAAATGGGACCTAATGAAACTTAGAAGCTTTTGCACAGCAAAGGAAACCGTAAACAAGACCAAAAGACAACCTTCAGAATGGGAGAAAATATTTGCAAATGAAGCAGCTGACAAAGGATTAATCTCCAAAATTTACAAGCAGCTCATGCAGCTCAATATCAAAAAAACAAACAACCCAATCCAAAAATGGGCAGAAGACCTAAATAGACATTTCTCCAAAGAAGATATACAGATTGCCAACAAACACATGAAAGAATGCTCAACATCATTAATCATTAGAGAAATGCAAATCAAAACTACAATGAGATATCATCTCACACCAGTCAGAATGGCCATCATCAAAAAATCTAGAAACAATAAATGCTGGAGAGGGTGTGGAGAAAAGGGAACCCTCTTGCACTGTTGGTGGGAATGTAAATTGATACAGCCACTATGGAGAACAGTATGGAGGTTCCTTAAAAAACTGCAAATAGAACTACCATATGACCCAGCAATCCCACTACTGGGCATATACCCTGAGAAAACCATAATTCAAAAAGAGTCATGTACCAAAATGTTCATTGCAGCTCTATTTACAATAGCCAGGACTTGGAAGGAACCTAAGTGTCCATCAACTGATGAATGGATAAAGAAGATGTGGCACATACATACAATGGAAAGCACTGTTTTAACTAAAGACAAAGGGGACTTCACATAAATGCTGTACTATAGTTGATAAAGCTGTTCCTTATGGGAATAAAGATCAGGAATTCTGGAAGCACTGTACATGTAAGCTGGGATTGAACAAATAAGTAAATAGTGGCAGACGATGAGATCCAATTTTCTCACTTTTGGGGCTGAAAGTTACAGATAAGCAAAAGAGAAGGCTAGAATGGACCCTGTAGAATGGATTAGAGTTGGATATATCAGTATGAACTCATGTTAAGCTTAATATACAGTAATAATTAAAGATCTGTATGTAAACATTGGTTAGTATACATACGCATATTTCCTAGCTCTATCCTAGAAGCTATGACACCTCAGTAGCAATGATCACACACACCCCAACCCCCAGAACTTTGTTTCTAATACCATTTTCCAATAAGAAGAATCAGGACTCCTTGAAGAAATGGCTAATTTCTAGTGCTGCAGCAGGTTATACATAAGATGAACCTGAAGCATCTTGTAGTGCCGGACAGTAAGGGAGTGTTCAAAAGCAAAACGAAACAAAGGGAAACATAGGCTGACCTGAAAGAGCTCCCAATGGCCAAATCTAGAACAATTTGAGCAACAAAAGAAATAGTGTAGTGTTAGATATAATCCAAAGTATAAAGTAAATATCTATGAGTTCACACTGATATAAATAAATAATTGAATAAATAAATAAGTAGGAGAGAAGAGACAAATATCCCATACAGGAGAACTCCAGCTACTTTATGTCGATACTCCCTCCTCAAGGAAGTTGAGCATAACTCTCCACCCCTTGAGTGTGGACTGTGTCTCATCGCTTGCTTCCAAAGAGTATAGAAAAGTGTAAAATGTAACTTTACAGTGGAGGAACCTGACAAACACCGCAACATCCAGGCAATGAAGATCAACGTAATCAATGATGAATCATGTTGATAGTGAGTACTCCTGATATGATGTTATAAGAATGACCCCTCACTTCTATGGAACTTCCTCCCCCAAATTCATAATCCCAGACTAAAAAAAAAAACATCATCAGACAAATCCAAAGTGAGGGACATTCTTCAAATACCTAAGCAATATTCCACAAAAGTGTCAAGTTCATCAAAACACAAGGGAAGTCTGAGAAGCTTTTATAGCACAGAGGAGCCTAATGAGATGTAATGACTAAATGTAGTGTGGTGTCCTGGATGGGATTCTGGAACAGAAAAAGGACATCAGGGGAAAACTAAGGAAATTAGAATAAAGTATGGTTTAGTTAATAGTAATGTACCAATGCTGGTTCATTGGGTGTGACAGATGTACCGTGGTAACATGCAATTGTAGCAATAGGGGAAATTGGATGCAGGCTATATAAGAACTCTCTATACTATCTCTGCAACTTTTCCATGCATCTGAAACTATTCTAAAGTTAAAAATATATATTAAAAATAATTAGAAATAGATTTTCATACAAATATATACTGACTCAGAATTTCTATAGAGAAGTAAAGAACAGAGCCAAGTAAACACCAAGGTGAACGTCAGTTCCATTTGCTGGAGGCCATCATGTTTTGGCAAGACAGCAAAGTGCACGAAACACAAGAGCTTTAGCTTCACACAGCTGTGTTCAAATCCCAGCTCTGCCATTTACTGATTGCATAACCTTGAGCAAGTTACTTAATCACTCTAAGTCTCAGTTTCCTTATCTGTTTCCTGTGGATAATAAAACATAATACCTACTTCCTAGGGTTATTCTGATAATTGAGTGAGGTGACATATAAAAGCACTTAGCTTAGTGCCTTGTGTATGATAATTGTGCAAATAAATGCTGGCTGCAATTATTACATTGCATATATCATCATTATTAATTGAAAAATTTTAAACCATAGAGTATCTTTTGGACAATTGACAAACCAATTTTGGCTGGATCCCAAGTCAGAAGCAATGTCCTGTCCAGTTGATGAATGTTTTAGATCTGTCCCCATTCAGCCAGCATTCTGGACATTCTCTAGACCATAGGATGATCCACAGCTGAGTAGTACTCTAGGAAAGCTCTAATCCAGACTCACGTATCTGACTGAACTGGCAGGCAGAATTCGCCCTGACGTGTTCATGCCTGAAAATGGGTGCTTTTCCATTTCCTCAGGAAATATGAACTTGATGGAGTTATTTGTTTCATTTGTGTTTGTGCTGATAGAATGCCTGGTTATTTGAAATAGCTCCAGTATTTGCTAGGCAACAGGGAAACAAGTTTGGGATGATGTGTTCATGGTCAGGGATACCTCAAACCCTAAGTCCTGTAGTTCCCATCCTGGGATAGTACCATGTTCATTATGACCCCTCAGGCCTGGAGGCAACACAGAGATCAGTCATGCAATTAAATATTCTGGCTGGCAAGTGGATCTCTGGAAATTAAGTTATATTCTTGAAACCTGGCTGCTTCCCTCTAACTTCCATTTTTCTTCACTCACAAACACCATTTTTATTAAGTTAATTTTCTAGATAGAAATTTTAGCAGCCCAATTCTCTCAACAGCAAACAGCTTGCCTCAGATTCTTAACAAAGCCAGATTAATCCTTTAATGTGTTGTTTCTGTCTGGAATTTACCAAGACAAAGTTGTTCATAGGAATCAACTTTTATGTATGAATTATTATATTCTTGTGATACAGAAGTTTTCAAAGCAATTTTCTTATCCTTTCTATATGTCTTAATCTACCCTTCCCACTCAAAAAATAGTCATCTCATTTCCTCTCTCAGCATGTCTTTTACCCATTAAGAACTGTTGCTTGAAGCATGTGCAGAAAGTATTTAGACCGGGCTGATACACTGAGCAAACCATAATTCTTCACTATAGAGAAAAAGAACACAATTGGTCATCAACGTGACTCACCCAGGCTTCTACCACCACACCCAAACCATACGACACTGCAAATACTTTGGTTAGATTTAACCAAGAAAATAAAGCCATCATGCAGGGCAAGATTTTGTGTACCATTGTATGCCTAATATGACCTCTCTCTGGAGTTTATAATAGTCTTGGTCTTTCTTGTTGCAGATCACTTTACATTACATAGTTAATGGTGATTTTTATTTTTTCCCTACATTTCTGTTGTTTCAGGCTCATATTGTCACATGTGGGCAATGTGCCCTTTTTAAGAGGTTTTTCAATGACCTGCAAGCTCATCAGAGTTCCATATTTCCTTTTGTTGAGAAAAAGTCTTTCTTTGGTTATAATACTCAAAGTCGTTTTGGGCACTTGCATAATCTTTATTTTTTAACCCAATACATAAGAGATCCCCTAATTTCTGGAGCAGAAAGAGTTGAGAGCATGCACCAGGGACCATATGGAGTGTCCTCTCAGCCCAATCCAGTTCCTCCTTCTCTGGGGTGGAATCCCAGAGCCCATTAGGATTTCATTACTCTACCCCATTCCTTCCAACCCACAGTTGATTGGACCAAGGGTAGAGCTGACTTAAACTGACCTAAATGGGTTTGCTTCCCTCATTGGGAGGTAGGGACTGGATAAAGAAATGAAGGAGACAGAGAGGAAAACTTTCTAAGTGGCAAGAACTGTGACATGAAGCACATGTACCTGAGATTTGCTGTGGGAACTGACAACTCAGAAAGCCAGCCTGCAGAGAAAGGACATGGCAGGACGGTCAGGAGAGCAGAGATGAACGACAGTAGCAGAGGAGGCCGGCGTCCTTGCAGCCTACCAGCTATGAGTTCTGGTCCCAAGTGAGGCCTTGTTGCATTCCAGCTCTTTCGTTCTGGCGGACCCTTAAATCCTTGGAACAAATCTGCCCTCCTTTTTGTTTTAGTACAGTTGGCTTTTTCGGTTACTTAGCAACAAGGGTCTTAACAAATTCAGAGCATCACTTGAAAATCCTTCCTCTCACTCCTGCACATCACATTCACCATTCTCTTTCTGAGCTACCATTCAAACCCATTCCTCCCTGTTTGGTTCCTGGAGAAGATAAAGAAAAGTTGTCCTAAACCTTCCCTTTGCCTGGGTTCCTGCTTCCCCCAGTCATACTCCCCCTTCTCTGCAGGAAGTCAGCTGTCTCCCACTGGGAGGTCTCCTCACTGGGCCGCGAACCCTGCTCCTTTCCCCTTCTCTGCAGTTTTTTCCATTTTGTTGCCCTGCCTGGAGAGTCTCACCCCCTGATTACCTAAACCTTGCACATTCTTCAGGGCCCAGCAGAAGCCCACCTACCATGAGGCCTGACCAATCACTGCCCCACATTTTTTCCTTTTCTGATCTCCTTGAAGTTTCTGCCACATATTTACTGACACTGAAAAAATTCAGGATCCTGTGTTAGGTGAAGAACGCATTTACAAAATAGCATATACATTCCAGAGCTTTAAAGATTAAAGCTATGCATCAATAATTTAACTGTGCAATAAGATTTGGGGGTAATTTTATTTCAGTCTTATTTTCCCAGTTCATGTTTTCTTAGTTATTTTTACATTAAACATATAAGGTACAATAAAAATAATAAAAGGAAAAATCTATGTTCCTTGATCTGTCTTTTAAGGACTTCCATAATTTGAGCGGTCTCAAAATTTAGAACAAACCTACGTGGTCTTTAATTGTTTTCTTCTCATATATTCAGGTTGGCTTCCACTTCCAAATGTATTGCAATTTTCAGATTATACTTTCTTCTGTTCGCCTCATCCTGATGAGTTATTAATTGATTAACTTATTCTTGATAACATCTGAGTAAAGTTATATAAGAGCTCATACTATGTATAAGTGTGTGCACTCCCTCTGAAGGATGCGGTAGTCAGACTTTCATTACTGGGGTCCCTATGGCTGCCATTTCTGTCACCAGCTTTTTTGGGGGGATACTTCAAGTAGCACATCTTATATTTTGCATTGCATTGTTTTAATACAGACAAGATGATCACGTATCCAAATATATATGTCAAGCTGTGAATTTTAAAATAAACAAATCGTATACAACTCATTCCTTGAGTGGGTTTGGCTGAATGCTATATGTCAGGAGGCTCTATGACATAGGGCGTTTAAGTGGAGGCGTCACAGAGGACTTGCCCAAATATGTTTTCCTCTTTGTGTGTAGCAACGAGCTGATTGTATCTGTAGCTAAATGTATAATTGGGTACTGTGGATTACTCAGTGGACTTTTCTGCTTTTTTTCCCCTTCCCTATGGTTTTAATTGAGTACTAATTAATGCTTCAGCTATAATGATATAAATCAATTATCTTTGCTTAAAAAGTTCCCTGTGACCCATTTGCTTTGATTATCAAAAAAACAAAGGCAAATATCACAGCCAGAGTTGGAAGAGGCCTTAGGGTTGTCTAGACCTTGCATTACCTGAATCATGTCTTCTTAGGACCATCCCCACCAGAGGTCATCTGACCTCTGCCCAGGTGACTACTGCAGGTAGGATTCTGTACTGGTGAAGGGTGTGGGCTTTGGACTCAGTTAAATATAGGTCTGAGTCACAGCTCTGGTGCTTAGCTGTGAGCTTTTAGGCAATTTACTGAATCTCACTGAGACTCAGTATCTTTATCTGTAAAACAAGCCTACTATTCCATACCTTACAGGGCTGTTATTTTTTAAAACGTGTTACAGGGAACTTCTGACCAAATGCACAGATTGAACATGTGTCTTGATCCCTCCTCTCCCCTGAAGCCCCACTAAAAGGAGAGTAAATGAATTTAAAACAAATAGGAAAGTTATAAGCCCACAAGGATAAAGAGAATAGAACAGGAGACAATTACAGACAGGAGAAAACAACACATTCCCGGAAAATGGACAGTGAGAGTGGAGTAGTGGAAACTGATTTAGAGAATGGAGAAAGTGACAACCCGACCACCTATAGAGAAGTTACTGACAGAAGTGAGCCAGGCTGAATGCCAGGTTGAAGTTCAGAATTTGGGGGTGGGACATGGGCTGAATCAATCGAGATGGGTGGGCATCTACAGATTGCGGTTAGCACCTCAGGCCCTTTCTTCCATCCCACACAGCAAGATAACTACCCCTTTCCAACCTCAAATGAGATAGAAGGCTCACAAAGAAAAGGACCAGACCGCGGAGAGGATGAGAAAATTAGAGATCAACTCAAGACATGCAATAGAGAGGAGGATATAATCAAATAGTGCCATTTTTAAAAACCCAGAAGAACTGACCAAAAGTAGTTTACACAGACACACACACACACACACACACGAGAATCAGGTAGATAGGAAGTAGGTAGACAAATAGGTACATGGAAAATATATCTTGGGCTGATGGGTAGAGAAAGTGGAGGAGAGAACTTTGAACATTGCATAAAGTAACTTTTTTTTTTTTTTTTGCGGTACGCGGGCCTCTCACCGTTGTGGCCTCTCCCATTGCGGAGCACAGGCTCCGGACGCGCAGGCTCAGCGGCCTTGGCTCACGGGCCCAGCCGCTCTGCGGCATGTGGGATCCTCCCGGACCGGGGAACGAACCCGTGTCCCCTTCATCAGCAGGAGGACTCTCAATCACTGCACCACAAGGGAAGCCCTGCATAAAGCAACTTTGCAAAGAAGTTTTTGAGGAGGAGGCATGTTGGAGGAGGATTGTCTGATTATTAACATTGAGTGTCTTTCAACATGCAAAGAAAAAATACTAATATATTTACTTCAAGAAGCAGTATATTAGTCAGGATAGGATAGGCTATAATGCAATAACCAACAAATCTGAAACTTCAGTGGCCAATCAAATAGAAGAGCATTTCTTTCTTAGGCAAAGTTCACTGCAGGTCCATCGGCTCCCCAAGGCAGCTTGCTTTCAAGTTATCCATGCTGTTTTTGACTTATAATGTCATCATTTCAACTTGAGGCCTAGGCAGGGGAATGGAGAATGTATGGAAAGTTCATAACCAGTCTTCTTTTTTTATTGAAGTATAGTAGTTGATTTACAATGCTGTATTGGTTTCTGGTGTCCAGCAAAGTGATTCAGTTATACATATATATGTTCTTTTTTTATTGAAGTATAGTAGTTGATTTACAATGCTGTATTGGTTTCTGGTGTCCAGCAAAGTGATTCAGTTATACATATATATGTTCTTTTTTTATTGAAGTATAGTAGTTGATTTACAATGCTGTATTGGTTTCTGGTGTACAGCAAAGTGATTCAGTTATACATATATATGTTCTTTTTTTATTGAAGTATAGTAGTTGATTTACAATGCTGTATTGGTTTCTGGTGTACAGCAAAGTGATTCAGTTATACATATATATGTTCTTTTTTATTGAAGTATAGTAGTTGATTTACAATGCTGTATTGGTTTCTGGTGTACAGCAAAGTGATTCAGTTATACATATATATGTTCTTTTTTTATTGAAGTATAGTAGTTGATTTACAATGCTGTATTGGTTTCTGGTGTACAGCAAAGTGATTCAGTTATACATATATATGTTCTTTTTCATATTCTTTTCCATTATGGTATATTATAGGATGTTGAATATAGTTCCCTGTGCTTTACAGTAGGTCCTTGTGGTTTATCTATTTTATATATAGTAGTGTGTATATGTTAATCCCCAACTCCTAATTTATCCCTCCCCCACCCCCTTTCCCCTTTGGTAACCATAAGTTTGTTTTCTATGTCCGTGAGTCTGTTTTTGTTTCATAAATAAGTTCATTTGTGTCATATTTTAGATTCCACATATAAGGATATCATACGATATTTGTCTTTCTCTTTCTGACTTACTTCACTTAGTATGATAATCTCTAGGTTCATCCATGTTGCTGCAAATGATATTATTTCATTCTTTTTTATGGCTGAGTAATATTCCAATGTATATATGGACCGCATCTTCTTTATCCATTCCTGGGTTGATGGACATTTAGGTTGCTTCCATGTCTCAGCTATTATAAATAGTGCTGCTATGAATATCGGTGTGCACATATATTTTCAAATTACAGTTTTCTTCAGAAAAATGCCCAGGAGTGGAATTGCTGGATCATATGTTAGCTCTAGTTTTAGTTTTTTAAGGAACCTCTATACTGTTCTCCATAGTGGCTGCACCAATTTACATTCCCATCAACAGTGTAGGAGGTACAACCACTCTTTTATGCTTCAAACTGGTTAACCTACATCACTGCACTTCCAGTCAAGTGGCCAGAACTACTCACAAGGCCAATATAATTACAAGGGAGTCTGGGAAATGAGGGGGTTCACATGGATATTTGGTGAGCGTTAAATGTCTCAACCACAGGCTGAAAGTGTGGATACGATGCCTGGCTCTGCCATGTACTGTGTGATTTACTTAACCTCTCTGTAACTCAGTTTCTTTAACTGTAAGATAGAGATAGTAACATCCAACTTATGGTGTTGTTATAAGGATTATATGAGAATATTCAAGTAAAGCATCTAGAGCAGTGTCTGTCACAGAGAAAATTCTCAGTGACTGTTAGCTATTATATCCCCATCATTATTATCTAGCTTGCTGTATCTACCAGGGTTTAGCTAATCTTCGTTACCTCTACTAACTTGAGGTTTAGGTGCAGTGCTAAGGAAACATATTACATATGCATAGCATTTTATAATTTAAATACCCATAATAAATCTGTGAATCATGCATGATGAACATAATTCCCATTTAGTTAATTAAGAAAGATAAGAAACTGCTCAGTTGGGTCAAGGTCTCATCGCTGGTTCTGGGAAGAAGACTAGAATCCAGTTCTCATGACTCTTTGGATAGACTTGTCCACTGGCCCCAGACTGTCTTATCAAGGCAGAAACCAAGGTGGCAAAGGCTGACTGATCTGGGCCACAGAACAGATCAGTGGAGGAGAAAGAGAAATCTGGTCCCTTGACTTCAAATATTTAAGAGAAGGTGGTCAACAATGGATCCTGGGAGAAGCGACATTCCCAATCCCAGGCACCAGCGGTCTTTCATGGGGGAAGAACTTTAACCATACCTATTGAAACAAAATGTCTGAATGTGAGAGAGCCGCTAAGGTCAGGAACACACAATGACAGAAACACAATAATGAACTGTCCTTGTCAGAAACCAGGGGTGCAATGGGAGTCAGAGCTCATGGATATGGGGGAAAAGTCTTAAAACAAATCAAGCAGCAAGATACTGAACCTTCTTTTAGCTTAAATCCATTTAGCAATTGTATAAGGTTAAATTGTATGAAGTTGTCATCTCTGTAGGTCAAACATTTTGAATATAGGCAGTTTTAGATGGTTCAACCTCATAATTGCCGTAGAGAGGTTTCTTCCCTTATGATGCCTCTTTCCTACAGCATAGTAATACCCATACAGAGCTACAAACACCTCCTGCAACACAAATATGAATAGTGCACCTACCCTGTGCTGCCACTCTTCTGAGGAAAGATTAGTGCCCTATTAGTCAGACTTGGCTTAGCAGGCCGTCTTTACTGAATGTGATTCCCAGAGTCAGGGCTTCAGAGTCCATCCAACCTGTGATGATTCCTGGCTCTGTGTGACCATGAACAAGTGTCTATATCTATATATATCTATATAGTGTCTCTCTCTATATATATAGTCTATATAGATGTATATATCACATCCAACTTGTGATGATTCCTGGCTCTATGTGATCATGAACAAGTGTCCATATATACGTTCATAGTACAGAGGTACTGAATAAATATTCTATAAATTGTAACCGTTAGATTTATGAGCAATTTGTTGAAAGATCCTTTCTTCAAAGATTTTGCCATTTAAAGAAAAACAATATCCCCAAATACTAACTTAAGTGCTGAAACTTCAACCCAGAGAGAGAAATGAACAGGTTTGTGAGGGCAGGAATGTGAAGGTGACACCATAGAGCAGAGGGGTGTCGCTGACTGGCCCTGTTCTGAGAGGCTTGAGAGCGCCAAGACCAGCAAGGCAGTGAGCTTCAGACAAGTTGTGAAAGAGAGTGTTAAAAGAACGGAAGAAGAAAACTTGAGTAAGAAGATCCAGGGCTTCCCTGGTGGCGCAGTGGTTGAGAGTCCGCCTGCCGATGCAGGGGACACGGGTTCGTACCCCGGTCCGGGGCGATCCCACATGCCGCGGAGTGGCTGGGCCCGTGGGCCATGGCCACTCAGCCTGCGCGTCCAGAGCCTGTGCTCCACAACGGGAGAGGCCACAACAGTGAGAGGCCTGCGTACCACAAAAAAAAAAAAAAAAAAAAAAAAAAAAGATCCAAAGCCTCATAGTAAATGTAACTTAAAAGGTGGATTCATCCACACAGAGAGAAGTGACATCGTAGCCCTTCTTCCTAAGAATGTTGTAGAAACAGAACCCCAGTTGAAGAGGTAGTTACTCTTTCTAGACTAAATGCTCAAATCAGAATTCAAATTCACGAGAGGCATTTCCTGGTACAGGAAAAAACTGGAGAAGATCTGAGTCATTTTGAGCTGGGATCTTTATACTTGTGTCCCGCATTCCCCATCCTGAGTGTATTAGTTAGCTAAGGCTGTCATAACAACAGCTAGGGCTGGCTTAGAACAATAGAAATATATTCTGTCATAGTTCTGGAGGCTGAAGCCCAAAAGCAGCATGTCCGCAGGGCCACGCTCCTTCTGAAGGTGCCGGGGAGGATCTGTCTCAGGTCTCTCTCCAGCTTCTGGTAGTTCCTGGGCTTACGGCAGTATAACTCCAGACTGCACATGGCATCCTCCCTGTGTGTGCACCTATGCCCCAATTTCTCCTTTTTATGACACCCATCATACTGGATTAGGGCCCATATAATGACCTCATTTTAATTTGGTAATCTCTGCAAAACCCAATCTCCAAATAAGGGCAGATTCTGTAGTACGGGGTTAAGACTCCAACATACCATTTTTGGAGGGACACAGAAACACAGAAAAACACAGAAAAAGGAAACTGATCTACTCATAAAAGTGCTATTGGCTTGAATAGTACCAAGTGATACCTCTTGGAAAATAATCCAAAATTCATATAAGTAAAAATCCTATTGCAGCAAAAGAGTATTACAAAGCAATGAAGCTTCTTTGCCAGAAGGCTATTTTTACCACAGAACTATGCTATGTTGATTTGAAAAACAAGTCATGCTTAAAGTATGATCTTCTGTAACCAGTGCCTTTAGACTCTGAACTGGATCTAATTAACAAACACAATATAATGAAACCAAAAGGGTACTTTTGACTCCGCAGGTAAGGAGAACTGGGCTGATAACAGAGTAGTTTTTCCTTCACAGTTCTCTGTACGTCACTAGGCAGCAACAAACCACCCAAGTACCCTTCACCTAATCCCATCATAAACATGACAATTATACCAGCAGAAAAGCCAAGCCACTCATAGAAACAAAAGTAACCCAAGTCTCAAAATTATTCCAGAAGAAGATGGCAAGACAGGGGATGTATGTTCATTATAACTTTTCAATTGCTAGTTCGTAGCAGAGAGGCTGGGCCTCAGTTAAACTTCACCCTCTCAGTCAATTGTAATCACCTTTGTAAGTCTTATAAAATATTTCAAAAAATAAGAATAATTTTCACATTTAAAAATAATTTGAGGGCTTCCCTGGTGGCGCAGTGGTTGAGAGTCCGCCTGCCGATGCAGGGGACACGGGTTCGTGCCCCGGTCCGGGAGGGTCCCACATGCCGCGGAGCGGCTGGGCCCGTGAGCCATGGCCGCTGAGCCTGCGCGTCCGGAGCCTGTGCTCCGCAACGGGAGAGGCCACAACAGTGAGAGGCCCGCGTACGGCCAAAAAAAAAAAAAATTTGAGTGTGAGCTGGACTTAATGACTTGCTTCCAAAGAATAGAGTATAAGAAGGGAGAGATTATACTTTTCAGTGGAGAAACCCAGCAAACACCACCTTACTCAAGTGACTGAGGTTACTATCACTAGTGATAAATCCCATGGATATCAGGTACCCCCAATACAACGTGATGATAAGCCACTTACCACTGTGGTATTCTTCCCCCAAACCCACAGCCCCAGCCTAATCATGAGAAAAACATCTGATAATCTCAAACTGAGGGACATTCTACAAAACATCTGACCAGTACCCCTGAAATCTGTCAAGGTCATGAAAGCCTGTCAAGGAAAGACTAAAGAACTGTCACAGACCACAGAGGAGTCTAAGAAGATGTGACCATAGTGCGGCGGGCGATATCCTGGATTAGAACCTCAAACAGAGAAAGGACATTGATGAGATAACTGGTGAAATCCAAATAAAGTCTGGAGTTCGGCGAATAATAGTATGCCAGTGTTGGTTTCTTAGTTTTGATGAATATATCACGCTAATATAAGATGGTAACTGGGGAAACTGAAACTGGGAACTCTGTACTATCTTTGCAGCTTTTCTGTAAGTCTAAAATTATTCCAAAATAAAATTTTAATAGAAAAATAATTTTATGTTTAACAAGAATTTTCTGAGAATAAACACCCCTAAAATGTTTGAAATAAATTTTTATTCATAATAACCATTTTTAAAGGTTTAAAGATAATCTTCCAGCAGCACATTCATTGCTTAAGTGGCTAACCAACATGCAACCTGAATCTGCCAAGTAGAAAAGTGCTCCTGTTTTGAGTATCTTTCCAAAACCCTTGGAGGAGCAGCAAATGTTAAGTGGGTAAACAGAAGTTTAAGTGAAAGACTTGTACTACAGAAGGATCTTTTTTTTTTTTTTTTTGCGGTACGCGGGCCTCTCACTGCTGTGGCCTCTCCCGTTGCGGAACACAGGCTCCAGACGCCCAGGCTCAGCGGCCATGGCTCACGGGCCTAGCCGCTCCGCGGCATGTGGGATCTTCCCAGACCGGGGCACGAACCCATGGCCCCTGCATCGGCAGGCAGACTCACAACCACTGCACCACCAGGGAAGCCCAACAGAAGGATCTTAAAGTGTTCTTTTGAAATTCATAGATAGCTATCATGTTGAAGACAGATTTATAAGGAAGTATTTTTTAAATAACAGCTTAATTGAAATATCATTCACATACTACACAATTCACCCAATTTAACTATGCAATTCAGTGGTTTTTAATATATTCACAAACATGTAAATCACCAGTCAATTCTAGAATATTTTTTATCACCTCAAAAAGAAACCCCAAGCCCTTTAGCTATCTCCCTCCTGTCCTTACAACCTCCTCGCTCCACCAGCCCTAAACAGCTGCTAATCTACTGTCTGTCTCTACAGATTTGCCTATTCTGAACATTTCATATAAATGGAATCATATAATATATGACCTTTGGTGACTGGCTAGGTGTATTATTTTTATCATCTCCAGATACACTCTGAAGACCAGATAGTTAAAGTACCTTAGAAAAATTTACTTTTATCATTGCAGATATTAAATTACTAATTTAGAAATATAATCTCAATCTCCACCCGCAAGGTGTCATGCAGCCCATCCACATCCCCAGTCCATTATCAATGTTTGTATACAGCAAAGAGTAATCTTAGAGCAGTGGTTAGGAGCACACACTAGAGAGCTAGCCCACCAGATTCAAATGCTAATGCTGTCGCTTCGCAGCTCTGCAACCCAGGGCAAATTATTCAACTTCCCTGGGCCTTAGTTTCCTTACCTATAACATGGGGCAAATAACAGTTCCTACCTCACAAGGGTGAAGTGAGCAAATACATGCAAAGTCCTTTAAAAATTCCTAGTACATAGTAAGTACTATACGTGTTTGATTTACTTACAGTCATTATTGACTGTGAGAGCCATTCAATACAAATAGTATCACGAAGTGTTTAGACAGTTCTTCTGACCTCCTGATCTTATGTGATCAGAGACCATTTCAATTATAAGTGTCTTTTTAAATTACCCAGTCTACTCCTTTCATCTTTTAAGAAGGAAGGTTAGCCTGGAAAGACCCAGCAATGTGTTCTTATTCATTCCACAGATATTTATTGAGGACATATTCTGTGCCAGGCAGAGTCTCACGTTCTGTGAATAAGATTGAAATGATCTTTTTGGCCATGGAGTCTAATGGAGGATATAGACAAGCAGTTATGAGGCAGATAAAAGAACATTAATATTCACAATGATTTTATCTCCTTCGGACCCTTTAGGAGGAATTGCGTCATTGCAGAAGGAAACAAGAAGGGGGAATAGAACAAGAGAGCATCTTCTGGTTGATTTTCGGAATGTTTATAGAAGAAGTTTCTCAGCATGGGGGGAGACAGTGGGAGTGAGATAGAGAGAGGATTTTTAAGATGTTTTGCTGAGTGTTCAGATTGTGTGCCCATTCAGGCACTTTCAATTGCAGTAAAGGAATTGCAGTGAAGATTGAATGATTTTAGTTACTTTTGGAACACTGGGCCCCTGTTTCTTTAAATATAAGCCGAATTTAGTATTGAGCCATGAGGATCCTGGGCTTTATATGGGCTTAGACAGTTACAATATAATGCAGTGTTGGGGAAAGTTAAAGCTTTGGGAATGGGAAGGGAGGAGTATTTCAGGAGAAGGAAAATGAGCAAAGGCAGGAACTCTGGGAAGAGCCCGGTGTGTTCTGGCATCTGAAAGCAGGAAGGCATGGCTGGAACACAGTGGCATGAAGGCACAAAGCTGCAGACAAGGCTGCCCAGGACACAACCTGCAGGCCCTGGGAGGCCATGTTAAGGGATCAGAATGTCATCCTGCTGGCATTGAGGAGCCATCAGGAACTGCGAACCAGGAGAGGGATAATCTACACATCTCTAGTTAGTTGTTGACACCGCAGAGCATAGCGTGCTAACTGTGCAAGCTGAGCTCTTTTCGTGAACCCACAGCCACAGGACAGAAGGTTGCAAACCTAAGGGAAATCATCAAGGAAATCAGAAGAAGCTGAAGGCTTAGAGCTTCCTGGCAAGCAGAGAGTGTCACACCTACCTCCTCACCAGCTGCCAGACCTCCAGAGCAATCTCTTTTGTTTTGTTTTAATACCACTAGACAAAATTAGAAAATAAAAAGCTTATTTTATCTTTATACCCATTCTCAGCAATAAAAGTGGTAAAGTTGTTGTTTCTGTATATCTGGATAGTAGTATTGACTCTATGGAGGCTGGCTGCTCTGTGAAACAAAGTATTCTTCACTATTGCCTTCTTGAAGACAAATGCCTTTGTAAAAGGGGGGGAAATTTAATAAAATGGGTAATGTTTTCAAACCTAATGTTCTGTTATACAGCAATATGACAGCATACTTTTGCAATATTGATTCTCTCCTCCATTCTTTTTCCAAAGTTTTATGATGTTACATAGCCTTGGGGAGTGTAGCAGGTGTGATCAGCTACCTGAATCCCCTTTGGGGATAAAAAGGCCCTACTCCAGCTCCTGGAGTGCCACCAGCTGACAACACTCATCAGCCACTTGGGGGTTGCCACAGCTTAAGGGAGATGCTTCCCTTCCTTAAAGCCATGCTGCCTCCCTCTTCAACCATATCCAAAGACTGGTTGATGCAGGCTTATAAGGGCTCAGCTCTCTCTTGCCAACCCTGGACATCTCTGAAGGGCATCACATCTTCGTCGTTCCCTGAAGGACCATGTGAGCCTTCTACTGGATCTGTATCCCAGCTGAACTTCTCCCTTTGCCCATCTTTCCTTTGCTTCGACAGGTATTGATCCCAAGAGCACTCCCTAGTACAGCCCTGGAAAGCAGTTGTGACTCAGCCCTCTGTGTTCCACACAGACAAGAAGCAGAAAATTGTGTCACGTTAAAGAACAAGGCCTGAAGGTATATGCAGGTGTTTCACTATCTGGAGGGACGTGAAGAATGAGAAGTAAAACCTGAGGTCCCACCTATAGGTATGTGTATGACTCAAGTTCTTGTTTGGTAGTGGTGAAAACTAAAAACTACTTCATCTCCTGTTGGTTCTCTTTCTTGCCTTCTTCCCCTGTCCCTCCAACCTTCCATCTCCATTCTTTCCCCCTTCCCCTACCTCATCTGCCATCCATACACAAGCCCAGTGAACTGAGAAGCAAGGTGTCTTAGCCCATTCAGGCAGCTATAACAAAATGCCACAGGCTGGAGGGCTTAGAAACAACAGAAATGTTTTTCTCACAGTTCTGGCGGCCAGAGGTCTGAAATCAGGGTGCCAGCATGGTAGGGTGAGGGCTTCTTCCAAGTGGTAGACGTCTTCTTGCAGCCTCATAAGGTGGAAGGGGCAAGAGAGCTCTCTCAGGGATCTTTTATAAGGACATTAATTTTATTCATGAGGGTTCTGCCCTCATGACCTAATCACTTCCAAAGGTCCCACCTACTAATGCCACCAACTTGGGCATTACCATTCCAATGTAGCAATTCGGGAGAACACAAACATTCAGACCACTGCACACGGCAAGGCTCCTATGGTCTAAACATTGTCTCCTACTAGCCAGCCCACCTTCACCTCCTTTACACACAGAACTTCACCACTGAAGCCATTCTTCTGGATAATTCAGGTCAGAAACATGAAGCTCCTACTCAGATACATGCCTGTTAAAAGGGAAAGGAGACTCTGAGAGCCTTTGCCTATTTTGCTAATTAGTCTTTGCCTGTTTACAAGGATTTTTTTTTTTCTGGTTTACTTAGGAAAACATTACTATGGAGTGGAGCAAACTTGGCTGAGAATCTTGAGATGGCAGATAGGACGGATGAGTTTCAGCAGGATCAGAGGGCACTTGGATGTCAGCCAGAAGGTCCAGGTTTTCTGGGGGTAACTTCCCCTCCAAGAGTGTAGAAAGAAACACCATCCAAAGTGAAGGGCACTGTCCAAACTGTGGGTACCTTGGAAAAATGCCCTGCCTCCTTCTCAATTTTACCCCCTGGCTGGTTTATCAAAAACCTCTCAGCTGTCAGAGCAAATGGACACTCCCTGCATTGTCTGACCCAACCTTTGAGTGACGTTTCATACTGTGGGCCAGCCCTTCCTTTCAGAGGGCCTCCTCCCTGGACCTTAGCGCCCACTTTTCCACTATCTTCCTTCTGCAGCACCTTCTCAGGCTCCCCTGGCTCCTTCTCTGGACACCATCCTGCCTTTATTTTCCTCATTTATACATTTCCCAATGAGAAGTGATGAGTTCCTGCACAACTACAGCAGTAATGGGGACAGGGGGAGAGGAGATAAAATGTGGAGATTATTCAGAGGAGGTTTCAACTAACTCAAGTCAAAGATGTGGGGAGGAAGCAGCCCTGGGCTCCCCCCTCTCCCCAGCCTGCCCACCCTTCAGTCAGAATGAGAAGCCCCTCCAGGGATCCAACAGCACTCTTGGAATACATCTGCCGGCCACTGCCCTCATCACATGGTCATTGTGGATTTATTTGTCTGTGTTTCCTACTAGACTGTAAGGTCCTTGAGTGCAGAAGGTCCCTGTTACCTCCACAGAACCTGTCACATAGCAGGCATCCTGTTACTGAGTAAATAAAGAAATAAAATACAGGCATCCCCTCAGGTTTTATTGCACCTCACTTCATTGTGCTTTGCAAAGATTGCATGTTTTACAAATTGAAGGTTTGTGGCAACCTGACATCGATCAAGTCTATAGGTGCTATTTTTCCAACAACATTTGCTTAGTTCATATCTCTGTGTCACATTTTGGTAAATCCTGCAATATCTCAAACTTTTTCATTGTTATTATACTTGTTATGGTGATCTATAATCAGTGATCTTTGATGTTACCATGGTAATTGGTTTTGTTTTCGTATTTTTAAACTAAGGTATGTACATTACTTTCTTAGACTTGCTATTGCACACTTAATAGATTACAGTACAGTGTAAACGTAACTCTTGTATTCACTGGGAAACAAAATATTCGTGTGACTCAGTTTATTGTGATATTTGCTTCACTGCAGTGGTCTGGAACCAAACCTGCAATATCTCAGAGGTATGCCTCTACTTAGAATATGTGCAAATAAAAATGTAGCAAAAGGTGTCATACATATTTAAAACGAGCTTCCCCAAGATGCTCAAATGCTGGTCATGGTATCAAAGTTCCAAATTCCTCACTGACTGCCAGAGAAAGTGAAAACATCATCCTCTTCTTCAACTTCTTTGAAATTCTTCTTTACTTACAATCATTAATGTGCTGTTTAGCCTGTAATTGTTCTGCTTATATGAGTTCTGACTCTTGAGCAAAGCCTGAAGGCTGAAGTCATTCATTCTCTTACAGATTTTGGTATCAACTGTATCAGAAGCATAGTGTGGCTGCTTAATAAATAAGTTAATACATGGATTGATTACTCCGGACCTTGGACCAGAGGCTCCAGCCAGGTGGGTGGGCTCCATTTTATTTCCTGATCTGTCCCCACCCTTTCTTCTTCTGACCACATCCCACCAGCCAGCCAGCCCTTTCAAGCCTCCCTTCCCTTCCTATGATCCCCCAAACCCACAGAACCCCAAATTCCCAAAGCACATTTGTACTTATTCACACACTGTATGTCTTTCAGTGCCACCCAAATGATCATGTGTTACAAATGCCATATGACTTCAGCTAAACTCTAAGTTCCTGGAGGGCAGGAAATATGTATTTTAACTTTTATATCGCTCTCTCTATAGTTCCTTTCACTGTGCTTTACATGGAAGCCTTTCAAAATATAAAACCAACTGGTTTAAGTTCAATTTTAAATACTCTGTTAGAAAATACCTCAACTTTAATGGGAACCGTTCTTCCAGAGTCAGAATAATGTACTCGGGGGATCCTGAATCTAGGCCCTCTAGGATCCTGAGTTAGATGCTTCCAGGTCCTGGGCCTGGAGGTGGGTCTATTATCTCACCCCGTTAGTTCTGTGTTTGCTTAAATTACTGTAGGTGTTTGGTCACAATCATAAAAGCATTTTTCATGCTTATGACATATTTTCCTTAATTATAAATGTAGTTGAGGCCACCAATCAATTTTTCTTGAATGGACAATCATAGGCCCCATATCCAAGTTGATTCATTTCTACGTATAAATTCCTGTCCTACCGCCTGTTTGTTGGAAATATCAGATACATAGATCGTAAGTGGAACCCTTTAAGAGGAATTGCGTTTAAATCATTCCTCCCTGCTGCCCCCATCAAGAATGAGGCTAGCCAGTCCCTTGAATAAACGGAAGTTAGAATCCCTAAAAATGAGAAGGGGGAAGAAAACAAGAATTCGATTCTGCCAAATGCCATGCACCATTGACCAATCTTTCCTTACAACCTGCCCCCTCTCTCTCCAACGGTCTAAAACACAACATGGAAGGCAGCAGTGACCCTGAGTCCCAAACTGTCAATGTCATTGCAGGGTAACAAGTTTTCTTCTGTCAGATCTGATCACAAACCGGCAGCAACTACAGGCAGACCATCGCTGCAGAGGAGCGTTTTCTAGTCAGGCTTGTTATATTTCACTTCAGGCTTGTTACATGTCACGGCCCCAAACCAGGAAGTGCTGTTTAAAATGAGCCAAAGACAAAAGCAATCCAGCCTCCAAAACAAAATTCGGCAGTCTCCAGAAAGCCTATAGGGGCTTAAACTTGGGACTGTTCTTCGGTCACACACACACACACACACACACACACACACACCACACACACACACACACACCACACACACACACACACACCACACACACACACACACACACCACACACACACACACACCACACACACACACACACACACACACACTGTTCTTCGGTCACACACACACACACACACACACACACACACACACACACACCAATTTGGTTGTTAATCCGCTTCCTAATCCAGACGGTCCAGGCTTGGGCCCGATTTCAGTTGGTAAATTCTTCTCCTAGCTAAACCAGGGCAGATTGCAGAAAAGGTGTCTAATTCTTGAAATTCTTAGGGTGGGGTATTGAGGCGTAGACGGGCCACGCCCGGGTCCCGCTCGCCCGTTGCAACTGCAAGCCAAGTCTGGGCAAGTCGAAGGAGGAACCCCGCGACCTCCAGCCTCTCCTCTCTGTGAGCCACGGGGAACCCAGCAGTGCTAGGGTGGAGGTGGGGGCATCACTGGGAGAAGATTCGGGGCCGAGGGTGTTAAGTTGCAGGCCGGGAGCCCCGGACCGCTACAGCCCGGGCACAGCCAGCGGCGGGCAGGAAGGGGAGGGCCCAGCGGGGTGAGGCAGAGCCCCGGCGCGGGTTCGGGGCTGGATCGGAAAAGCTGCCTCACGGGGCGCGCCCGCCAGCCCTTCCACTCCCTCCCTCCCTCGCTCCCAACGCTCCCCGCCCGGGCCTCCCTTCCAGTCTGCGCTCCCCACGGCCTCGCCATGTCCCAACCGGGCCAGAAGCCCGCCGCCTCCCCGCGGCCCCGGCGCGCTGCGGCGGCCCGCCACACTCAGGAGGTGAGTGGCACTTGTGCCGGAGCCGCAGGGCTGAGCGCGGGGAGGACCCCGGCCCCGGAGCCGTGGGCCGCCTCCTTGCGGTAGCCTGCCTGGCCTGCTGCCCCGTGCGCCCCCTCCCGAGCCTGAGAAGGACTCAGAACTCAGAACCTGCCTCTGGGCAGGTGACGGGAGGTGGCTGGGTACTGCCGGGCCTGGGCCAAGTGTATTGGGCGTGGAGCAAGCCAGATTGGAGTTCGCCTGCGTTGGGAAAAGTTGATTGATGAGACCGGGGTGAAAGGCGGTTGAGGATAAAAGGGTAATACATTTCATTCGGGACCCCGAACTGGGTGGGGTAGTTCAACTAAAAGTCGGGTCTTCCGCGTAAAGTCCGGGCTGCAGGGCGTGGCTGCCTGGAAAAATAACACTTCTGCCCTAACCAGCCTTGCGCCAAATTGGGCGGGGCGGGGTCAACCCGGCAGGGCAGGGCCGATGTAGGCCCCGCCCAGGTGCCTCCCCAGCTGACAGCTGTGGGGCTTGAAAAGCTCAGCGCCAGCCAGGTCCGGGGCTGGTGGAGTGCGATCCCGCCCCTGCTGCGCTGCACCCCGTGTCCTCGCCGGGTTCTCCGCTGCGCGACTCAGAGCAAATCGGTTGTCGCCATGGCATTCGCAAGCTGGTGGTACATGACGGTAAACTGGAGCGATCGTGCCTGGGCAGGACCGGAAACGGAGTGGGCTTTGCTTTTCTGGGCGTGCAGGAGAGGTTATTGTGCAGGGTTTGGCGGGGAAGGGGTGGGGACCAGGTGCGACGTCCTCTCAGACCTTCAGTTTAGGCTCCGGGAGAGGCTGAGACCTACCCTGTGGTGGTATGTGCGAGCGAGCCCCGACGTGCAAGTCGGTGTGAGCAGACGCACCAGACTCAGCTCACGCTCATGAGTTGAATGGAGCAGGAATTGTTGCTGGAGGAATTCCGCCCTTGGACGCGGATTCCTGGATGAACTCAGACTCAGATCGAAAGAGCGCAGATCGAAAGAGCTCAGATCTAGTATTTGTTTTTAAGTCATAAGTAAATCTCAAAACTTTTAGAGGCATGTTGTTGGACGTGCATTCTCCAGCGCAAAGAAGAGGCAGCTGGGATTGGGTTCAAGGAGAAAATCCAAAACTCCAAGGAGCAGAAGCAACCGAGATCAAGACCCTTGTTGAGAATGAGAAAGAGGGAGAGAGAGACAGCGAGAGAGAGAGAGAGAGCCCACTGCTCTGTAGTTTATTACTTGGATGAGGGACAGAGATGTTCCGTTTGTTTAGTGCATTGAATGCTTGTCCAACCAACTAGGTGTGATATCCAGTCAAGCTGGTACTTGTAATGTTTTGAACCTCCAGGAAGCATGATTTAACATTACGATGCTTTCCAAAAAAAAATACACAAATTTTGTTGACAGAAAGAATAAAAATATTTATATCCCATTGATTTATGGTGAGAACTTAAAAAAATAGTTAAAGTACACCTCTCTCGGCATGTGGTATTGGGAAAAGCAAGGGTGTTGTAATAAGACAGTATTTAGAGAGAAGCATCGTGTTGGAATCAGACAGTATTTAGAGAGAAACGTTGTGTTGGAATCAGTAAAATGTCCCTTTTCAGCCAATGGCCATTCACTGAGCACCTACCAAGTGGCAGACCCAGTAGTAGCCTCGAAGTGGAAAACAAGACAGAGTTCTTGTTCTCAAAGGGCAATGAGTCAACCTTTTTGAACATGTTTCCACATCTATAAAATGTGGGTGATAATAGGTACCACATAAGGGTTGGTGAAGACTATTTACATTCATGAATCAAAGTACCATACCCATATACCTTTTTTTTGAATTTTATTTATTTTTTTATACAGCAGGTTCTTATTAGTCATCAATTTTATACACATCAGTGTATACATGTCAATCCCAATCACCCAATTCATCACACCACCATTGCCACTCCCCCGTGGCTTTCCCCGCTTGGTGTCCATACGTTTGTTCTCTACAGCTGTGTCTCAACTTCCACCCTGCAAACCGGTTCATCTGTACCATTTTTCTAGGTTCCACATACATGCGTTAATATACGATATTTGTTTTTCTCTATCTGACTTACTTCACTCTGTATGACAGTCTCTAGATCCATCCACATCTCAACAAATGACCCAATTTCGTTCCTTTTTATGGCAGAGTAATATTCCATTGTATATATGTACCACATCTTCTTTATCCATTCATCTGTCAATGGGCATTTAGGTTGCTTCCATGACCTGGCTATTGTAAATAGTGCTGCAATGAACATTGGGGTGCATGCGTCTTTTTGAATTATGGTTTTCTCTGGGTATATGCCCAGTAGTGGGATTGCTGGATCATATGATAATTCTATTTTTAGTTTTTTAAGGAACCTCCATACTGTTCTCCATAGTGGCTGTATCAATTTACATTCCCACCAACAGTGCCCCATATACCTTTAATGATTGGAAATTCCAGTTTCCCTTGAGATGTTTCTTCATGAATGCTTCCTACTACATTTTCTGGGTTTTTTAAATGTAGCATCTTATTGGTGTGCTAAAAGCAAAAGTTTGCTTTGAGTCATTATTGTTCTAAGGTTCTTATCAAAATGCATCACATGAATTATCTGCAAATATGGATGGCAGTTAATATGGATGGTTTAGAGTTAACATCAGTCTTCTTCCAAATTCATGATTCTCTAAAGGAAATTATGCTGGAATATCTGGATGAAAATAGTTTAAATCTATGTTTTTAACCCTGTTATGTTTAGGCATAGTCTGACATTTTTTGCTAAAACCTCTCTTATAATCCAATGTTGGAACTATTCTAATTTTTTTTTTTCTGCTAGTAGGAACCTCCTAGAATCAGCAACCTGCCTGTGATCAAGCTTTGACTTTTCCCAAACCAGTGCTGTACAATATAAATATAGTGTGAGCCACATATGTAATTTTAAATTTTCTAGTAGTCACATTAGCTGACAGGTGAAATTCATGCTAATAGCATATTTTATTTAACCCGCTATATCCCAAATGTTATTATTTCACATGCAATCAATGTGCAAATCATTGGGATATGTACAGTTTCTTTTTCATGTTGATTCTTCAAAATCCAGTGTGTATTTTATACTTAGAGTGCATCTCAGTTCACACTTGACACGTTTCAAGTGCTCAATAGGCGTTGAGTGACTAATGGCTACAGTATTAGGACAGTATAGCTCTAGACATCGGTTTCTAACCATTTTCGTTTGATGGCTGTGAGGGGATGACCACAGCCCATTTTGAGAATTAAATGAAAGTTTGTGCACCATTTTCCCACAACAAAATATACATATACACACACAAAAGCCCATCCATAATCCCCTAGAGATATATGGAGCCAATTTATAACATATATATATATATAATTTATAGTATTATACACTATTATATATAATATTTATACAATTTATTAATACAAAAGTTTTATACAAAAACACACTATATATAATATATGTATGTATGTATTATATATATTACATATGTCATGCTTTTGGTAAATCCTGTTATTAAAATATTTTTACTGGGATCCTTTACTGAAAAAGATTATGAATGCAATGACCTAACTTTAAAAATTTAGGCAGAATAAGATAAAATAATTGAAAGATGTATCTATGATGTGTTTTGTTTAAGGGACTGCCACCTATAAAGCCAGTCAATGAAACATTACAATGTACATTTCCCCATTGAATACCATCAATATTATTGATCTTATCTTTTGAAGAACTATGTGGTTTTAGTAAAAAAAAAAAAAACTTACAAAGCTAGATTTCAAGAACATCTGATGAGCTTGGTAATGATGAAGCATGAAAGAGGGTAAATTTGGTTGGCTGACACCTGTTATCACATTCCTGGGTCAAAAGTTGACTCTAGTAGTCCATGTTAATTAAAGGTGTTTCTTAGCCTAATTAGACCTGTCGGTCCAGTGGCAGCGTGATCAAGGAGCTCAAGTCATTTGGGAGGCCCCATCATTGTGGCCAGCCTGGGAAGATTGTCACAAGCCTTCCCTGCAGGACAGACCACTTGACTGCAGTGACTTTTAGGAGTAAGGAATGCAAATTACATATTCTGCAAAAAGGGCACAGGCTTTAGGGTACTGGGAGAATGGAGGTCACACAACTGTCCTCTTTTGTTTTTTGGGTTTTTTTTTTTTGCAGTACGCGGGCCTCTCACTGTTGTGGCCTCTCCCGATGCGGAGCACAGGCTCCGGACACGCAGGCTCAGCGGCCATGGCTCACGGGCCCAGCCGCTCCGCGGCATGCGGGATCCTCCCGGACCGGCGCATGAAAACGTGTCCCCTGCATCGGCAGGCGGACTCTCAACCACTGCACCACCAGGGAAGCCCAACTGTCCTCTTTTGTTTCACAGTTTCTGAATTGGTTTGCTTCCCATTGCAAATAAGACTTAAATTAAGAGTATACCTTGACATTATTCTTTAATCAATTTTGATACTTCCCAGAAAGTTAATTATATTCTACAGGTACTTTTTAAAGAATGATGTAGCTTGCTGGTGGTGGAAACAGTGGGTGGCTAGTTGATATTCCAAGGTGAACTGGTGGGAAATTAGTTCTGAGTAGGCTGTCTCACTGGCATACTAGATTTCTCTAAGCAACACATCTTTATTCTATTTTTTCCTTGATGTTTTTAAAAATTTTTATTGTGGTAAAATACACATAACTTAAAATTTACCATCTTAACCATTTGTGAGTGTAAAGTTCTGTGGAATTAAATACATTCATAATTCTTGTACAACCATCACTACCATCTAGCTCCAGAACTATTTTAATCTTGCAAAACTGAAACTCTATACCCATTAAACAATAAATTTTCATTCAATTTACATATTTACATTTGAATACATAGGACTGTATTCAAGTATCTGTGTTCCTTATCATTTTTTTATTGTATTGTAAGAACACTTAACATGAGATCTACCTCTTAACCACTTTTTAAGTTTATGGTACATTGTTGTTGACTATAGGTACAATATTGTACAGCAGATGCCCTCAAGATTCATCCATGTTAAAGCATATGTCAAAATTTTCATCCTTTTAAAATGGCTGAAATATATATATATTTGCTTATCCATTCATCTTTCAAGGCACACTCAGGTTGCTTCCTGGTATAGCTATTTTTTGAGGAACCACCTTACTGTTTTCCACAGTAGTTGTACCATTTTACCTTCCTATCCTCAGTACACAAGGGTTCCAATTTCTTCATATACTTGCCAACACTTGTCCCACTGCCTTCTGACCTCCAACATCTCTGGTGAGAAATCTGTTTACAACCTTACTGAGTATCCCTTATATGTGATAAATCATTTTTTATTGCTACTTTCAAGATTCTCTCTTTGTCTTCCAATAGTTTGATTGTAACTTGTCTCCATGTGAACTTTGAGTTCATCATACTTGGAGTTTGTTGAGTTTCTTGGTTTATGTTTTTCATCAAATTTGGAAAGTTTTAGGTCATTATTTCTTAAAAAAAATCTTTTTCTCTCTCTTCATTTCTTTGGAACTCTCTCAATGTGTAGGTTAGTCTACTTGATGGTATCCCTCAGGTCCTGTAGGCTCTATATACTTTTCTTTAATCATTTTCCTTTCTGTTCCTCAGACTCAATAATTTCAATTGTCCTATCTTTAAGTTCACTGATTCTTTCTTCAGCCTGCTCAAATCTGCCTTTGAATCCCTCTAGTGAATTTTTCATTTCAGTTATTGTACTTCTCTGCTCTAGAATTTTTTTTTTTTTTTTGGTTTCTTTTTAGGTTATTTATCTTTTTATTGATATCTCTATTTTGTTTTTACATTGTTTTCTTGACTTTCTCCACACTTCCTTTAGTTCTTTGAGCATCTTTAAGACAGTTGTTTTAAAGTTTTTATCTAGTACATCTGCCATCTGCTCTTTCTCAAGGACAGTTTCTGTTTTTTGTTTGTTTGTTTTTCCTTTGAATGGGCAATAATTCTCTGTTTCTTTGCATGCCTTGTGATATTTTAGGTTTAAAACTGGACATTTGAATCTAATAATATGAAAGCTTTGGGAATCAAATTCTCCTCCTTCCCCGGGGTTTGCTGTTTTGTTTTGCTTTGTTTTGTTTTTGATTGTCATAGGCTGTTTTTTTGTGCTGTTTTTTTCAGCCACAAGTGTACACTTAAGAGCTTCTCAGGTCTTTTCTGATCCTGCACTTTCCCTGGGCATGAGCAATCGGTGATCAGAATACAGATCCCCAGTATTTGGAGGACAGAGTCCTTTTTGCCTTTCTGGTTCCAAGCTGCATGCTCTAATGCACAACTGCTTGCTGTGAGTTGGGAACGGGAAATGGGCAGCTGCTGCTGAGCTGAGCCGAAATTGATGGAAATTAACCAAAACTTACCATTTAAATCTTCCCCTGGAAGTTGCAAGTCTTTGATAGACTCCAGAATTTCAAAATAGTTATATCAGACACATTCTGCCAGGGAGATTTTTGTCTCGATGGGAAGATGGATTCCTGGTGCCTCCTACTGCACCATCATCCCAGAATCCTCTCTTTAAATTGTTTTAAGGATTGAAATCCTATTAATGTGATTCTAAAGCTCTGTTCTTCAAGTTATCTCATAAAAACTTACCCAGAAAGCTTTGCAGCTACCATAAAGGGAAAAAAATCAAGTGTCTTTCAGTTAAGAAAAATGTACAATAACTCCATCCAATGAGTACCTTTTATGTAAGTGCCTCCTCAGATGGGAGAGTCATTTAACCCAAGAAGAAAAAGGGTCTATGGTTAGAGTTTTCGTAAAATTTATGGAATTCATTCTGACTGTGGGGAACTTATAGAACACAGAAATGATTTGGTAAAGGCCAACGATGTTCACAGTTGCTTATCGTCCACCTACTATGTGTCAGGTTTCATACTGTGTGCCGTGGACACAAAAATAGTGCTGATAGTACATTTCTGGTTTTTTCTTGCATTTTTCATAGATAAAAATCACAAGCACATCCTAATGACTACTATAAAAGCAGCAAAGTAACTATTGAAATTCTCATGGCATCATCTTTGACTTACAGGAAGTTCAGAAAGCCTTACTGAATGTGGACCCCCTAAGCTAAACATGGCAGAAAGGCAGTCAATGCTTCTTCTGAAAACTGGACAAAAAGAGGGTGTGCCCTTACCCTGCCACCTGGGCATATCCACCAGAATGTTGAAATATTAGAGAAAAGTATATGGAGTTCAGGTGAAATATGGGGATTTCAGAATTATAGTTATGCAGTTAATCCTTAATATGTGTCTTCTTTTATGAGAAGCCCAAAGAAGGTTATCCTATATTTCTATGGTTTGATAACAAATGTTTCTAGAGAAGAAGAAAGATATCATGTATCACACGTTTCATTTACTTACTTTTAAAAAATAATTATTCTCCCCACAACACCTAGCCCACAGTGGCTACTCACTGATTATTTTTTTAGTAAATGAACTCTTCCTCTGACACTAGCCTTCTCCATTAGTTTGGGGTTTTCAGTATTAAAAACAAGTAAAATGGCTAGGATATTCCCTTTGTGTGACTCCAGGGAGGTACATACTCTTGAGATAAGACTCAAAAATTTTTTAAACTTTTTATCACAGAAGAGAGAATAATATAATGTACTCCTCATGTACCCATCACCTTCTA